>NW_012267231.1:8048675-8050798 GCF_000151885.1 Dipodomys ordii | reverse complement strand
TCTGAGGATCACAGTTTGAAGCCAACCCTGGCACCGTATCTTCACTTCTCAAGAGGCTGAGATCTGAGGATCACAGTTTGAAGCCAACCCTGGCAGAAAAAGTCTGCAAGACTCTCATCTCCAATGAACCAGCCAAAAGCCAGAAGTAGAGCTGTTGCTCAAATGGTAGAATGCTAGCCTTAAGGACAAAAGATCAGAGACAGTGCCCAGGCCCTGAGTTCAAGACCAGGACACACACACACACACAAATGATCAATGTTTAGAGAGACAGATATGTTTACTCTGACTTAAACATCACAGTTCACAGCTGTATGCTGGACCCAGGATCACACTGGGTCTGTGTGTGAGAATAATTAGCCCAAGCCAATTAGTAGTCTTAGTTCCTTCTACACCGGAACTCCTCCCTGCAGTGTGAGCAAACCTTTTTCACAGGTTCTGAGGTGCAGGTTGTGATGGATTTTGGGGGCCGTTACTCTGCTTTCCACAGTGGAGGAGCCTGGCTTCCCGACACAGCTCCAACCCCAGCCTAGACTCCTCCAGCTCCCCATCCAGTGAGGGAAAATGATGGGCAGGTTTGCTCACAGACATGTCTGTAAGGTGCTCGGGTTAGAAGCTGGGGCACACAGGGGAAACCCTGAGGAGCAGGGCCTGTGGCAGAAGTTAACACACTCTGAGTTAGGCAGCTGCATCCTGCACCCCAGGAAACATAGCCCAGGACGGTGAGAATATGGCCAGGTTGGTTGATCATGGCCAAGCTGGACTCACCGCAACACCACAGCGGCCCCTGCTGGCAGAGTGCGCTCACTGCACATGATGCCCCATGTGCTACACCTGGGCTGAACCGGGGATGGCCGTACAACAGCGCCACAAGGTGGCCAAGAGCAATCACTGCACACTCTGCTCCATCTACTACACCTGGGCTTGAACCTGAGCTGGGCGCACAACAGCGCCGCCTGCTGGCCATGCACCCTCACTGCGCACAATATGCCCTCCCCGGTCCCCACCCCTCTGCCTGCTAGGCGCTCGCTGGGCACACAGCCCCTTCCATTACACCTGGGCTAGTATGCCCTATGCACACAGCGCCACCTGCTGTCCAGGTGTGTTCACAGCACCCACAGTGACACTGTACCCCACCCCTCCGCCAAGCACTCAGCCCCCTTCACTACATCCGGCCTGTACCTGGGGTGTCTGCACAGCACCGGCGCCCGTGCTGGCCGCGTGCACTCATTGCACACAGCGCCCACTGCCAGCAACTGCACTCATTGCATCCACAGCGCCCCCTGCTGGCGGGGCCCTCACTGAGCCACATCGCCCCCCCCCGCCACTCCCTCCAATTGCCGGCCGAGCGCTCACTGCACATGCAGCGCCCTCTGCCGGCCGAGCGCTCACTGCACACGCAGCGCCCTCTGCCGGCCGAGTGCTCACTGCACACACAGCACCCTCTGCCGGCCGAGCGCTCACTGCACACGCAGCGCCCTCTGCCTGCTGAGCGCTCACTGCACACGCAGCGCCCTCTGCCGGCCGAGCGCTCACTGCACACGCAGCGCCCTCTGCCGGCCGAGCGCTGCCGTGCATGCAGTGTCTCCTGTGGGCCGAGCACTCACAGCACACACCAGGCATCCTGGTGGCAGACCGTGTGCTGTGCGCCCAGTGCCGACCGAGCGCTGACCGTGCAGACTGCACTCCCTGCAGGTGGAGTGTTTCTAGTGTACACAGCGCCCCCTACTGGACGAGCACTCACTGCGCGCGCACAGCGCCCCCTGCAGGCTGACCGTTTCTGGCGTGCGCAGCGCCCCCTGCAGGCTGTTTCTGGCGTGCGCAGCGCCCCCTGCAGGCTGTTTCTGGCGTGCGCAGCGCCCCCTGCAGGCTGTTTCTGGTGTGCGCGGCGCCCCCTGCAGGCTGTTTCTGGCGTGCGCGGCGCCCCCTGCAGGCTGTGTCTGGCGTGCGCAGCGCCCCCTGCAGGCTGTGTCTGGCGTGCGCAGCGCCCCTGCAGGCTGTGTCTGGCGTGCGCGGCGCCCCCTGCAGGCTGTGTCTGGCGTGCGCAGCGCCCCTGCAGGCTGTGTCTGGCGTGCGCAGCGCCCCTGCAGGCTGTGTCTGGCGTGCGCAGCGCCCCTGCAGGCTGT
>NW_012267231.1:8041791-8048625 GCF_000151885.1 Dipodomys ordii | reverse complement strand
GCTCTTCAGCTCAAGGCTAGCGCTCTACCACTTGAGCCACAGCGCCACTTCCAGCTTTTTTTCTGCTTATGTGGTGCTGAGGAATCGAACCCAGAGCCTCAGGTATGCAAGGCAAGTGCTCTACCACTGAGCCACCTTTCCAGCCCAGACAATCTCTGTTTGAAGCCAGGAAAGTCCTTGAGTCTCTCCAATCAACTCTCAAAGAAGCCAGAAGTGGAGCTGTGACTCAAGTGGTAGAATGCCATCCTTGAGCCAAAGCAGCTCAGGGACAGCACCCAGGCCTTGAGTCCCCTCACCTGTGACCCACAGAACTACACGCATATTCTTTTAGGCTCCAAAAAGTGGGAGCTGCCTGCGGGGCTATGTCCCACCAGGCAGGCCTCTAGACCAAGCACCCCTTAGAAAGCCACTGTCCTCTGCCTCTGGACCCTTTGCAAACTCAACTCCCCCTTCTTTAGACGGTTTAGCCATCTCGGAGTGCTCCCTTCCAGCTCCTTGCTCAGCCTCCCCTGGCTTCCTTACCACCAACGTTAGCTCTGACGTGCCGGCTGATGGTTATGAAGAGCCGTGCTGGAGGTCCTGTGCAGAGCCGGCTGTGTGTTAACACATCGTTAAAATAGTATGATCGCAAAGTCGACAGACAATTAGAACTGTGGACCTAGCAGATGCTGACAGATTTTTTTCCCCCCACATGGCGAATGAGGCAACACGGTATGTTCGTGGTCTTGGCTCACTTTTTTCTAATACTGGTAAGTGCTGTAGCTACATGTATATCACATGATAATATTACATGCTGTTCTGCGCATTCCACGCACACACATCCATGCGTCCATGCAACTGTGGAGGAATCTGCCTTGCTGGGATGAGTTCAGTGGGGACCGTGTGTCTGTTGGAGTGACAGCTGTGCGCTCAGTTAGGACAGAGATGCCACACAGAGCTGCAGTTCGCACCTGAAAGTATAAGTTATACCATGACTCATTAACCATCCAGTTAATAATGTCAATCAATAATTTTTTGGTTATTGTTGGTTGTGGGGCTTGAACTCAGGACCGGCTGCTGTCCCTGAGCTCTTTATTTGCTTAAGGCCACTGCACCACTACTTAAAACCACAGCTCCTCTTCAGGTTTGGGGTGGTTAATTGGAGGTAAGAGTCTCATGGGCACTTTTCTGCCTGGACTTTTCCGCAGTCCTCACATCTCAACTTCCTGAGTTGCTAGGATTACAGGTGTGAGCCACCAGCGCCCAGCTAGCTAATCAATCAACTTTTACTGAGCAGTGTGGCAGATGGGAGGAGGAGGAGGAGAAATGAAGGCCCAGCCCTCCATTCTGGGAAGAGTTGTTGCCATCTTTTTATTGTACCCTTCTCCTGGCAGGTAAGGGGCTGTGCCCAAATGTGGAAAAATATTTAAGTCAGCTCAAAACTCACAGGGCTGTTGGCTGTGGGTTCAGGATAAATAAAGCACTCTCCAAGGAGAAATCAGAGCTGCTGTCTTTGTGATCTAACTTGGCAAAACCAAGTTCTCACAGTTTTTGAAAGCCTCGCACACAAGTCCCCTCAGATGAACTCTGAGCCTCTGCCATTCACTGACCACAAGTGTGACACGGCGGTGACATGGCTCAGACAGGGCCAGCGTGGGCTTCCCTGCGTGGTGGACACCATCTGTCTGCACATGACTGGCTTCACATAGGACTGGACTTTGAGACAGCTTTGGGGGGGAAGGATGTTAAAAAGGGAAAAGCCAAAGGTAACAGACATTTCGAAATAAGAAAAAAAAAAAGGAGAAAAACTCAAATGGCCAGATCACTAAGAAATCCAAACACTAGAGGAATGCTAGAGATAAAGAAATCAAGAGACCGCAGACATTTTTTTTAACCCGGAAGGCATACATATAAAGAGGCTAAGGAAATTTTCTTTTAATGAAAGTAAAGATAAAAGAGCCAGGATGGTTGGAAAGGTAACAGCTTTTGTCTCAGAGAGAAGAGTCCTGAGTCCCTAAACCCCAGGTCGCTGCAAACACCACAGCGCTGCTTGCGGGTACAACGCTCATCCCCGTCAGATGCCCAAAGCCGGGTGGTGTTTCCCTAAACATACATAATGGACATGTGATTCATTCTTTACATTCAGCGCAGTAAGAACACAGCAACTGCTAATGAATGATTATAACCATAGATAGATAATACTTTCTCTTAAGTTGAAGTTTCTTTTGCAGCTAGATATTCGTGGCTTATGCCTGTAACCCAAGCTACTCAGAAGGCTGAGATCTGGTGGATCCTAGTTGAAAGACAGCCCAGGCAGAAAAGTCTATAAGACTCCATCTCCAACTAGCAAAACGCTAGATTGGAGGAAAGACTCACGTTGTAGAACACCTCTTTAGCAAGAACAAAGCCCTGAGTGAATCAGAGGTGAGCTGCCAGAGTTCCAGGGCTCCAGAGGTACACCTGTGGTAAAGACAGTTGGGATGGCTTCTCTTTTCTGATGCTTGAATTCGAGTCCTGCCATGGAGGGGTTGGGGATGAGACCCTCTAAGTAAGCTCCTGAGAGTAATCTAAGAGCATCAATTAGCTTGAAGAGAAGGTGTGGACACATTCGATCAGAAATGCCAACGCTCCCGTGGGACACAGCAGAGACAAATGGCCCGCTGTGCAGACTGGAGCCCGTAGAAACTGTAACCAAGAGCTGGTCACAGGAGGCTCACGTCTGTCATCTCAGCTACTCAGGAGGCTGAGATCTGAGGATCACAGTTCAAAGCCAGCCCAGGCAGGAAAAGCCCATGAGACTCTTATTTCCAATGAACCACACACACAGCCAGAAGTGGATCTGTGACTCAAGAGTAGCGCGTTTTGCCTTAAGAAACCAAAAACTCAAGGACAGGGTCCAGGCACTGAGTTCAAGCCTCAGAACTGATATTAAAAAAAAAAAAAACCTAAGAGATGTGGATCCCTGTGCCCCCCCCCCCGCCTCAGCTGCCCCCCCACCCCCTGCCTGTGCCTCCCACCAGGCCTGGCAGATGGACCCAGCCGCCATGAGGATTTCTGGAAGGAGGAATGAATGAGTCCAACTTGGAAAGCCAACAGCCCTTCACCTCCTCCTGCTGGGCAGGGACTCGCTGGGCTGCAGGCTGCAGAGGACAGCCAATTAGACTTCGTTAGGTCTGTACGGACCATGCCAGGACACACGGGGGGGGGCGGGGGGGGGGCTCAGCTGCATGAGCCGGGTAAGCCATGCACTTAAAATAAATAGCTTGTGCTGTTTGTCCCCCGAGGACAAGCTATGTTCCGTGGAGCCTGTCTCATTATCCTGGCCTCATCCATATGCAAGGCGTTAGCCAGCAGGCTCCGCCCACCGCCTGCTTGTTTAAAGCTCTCTGCCAAGGTCGCCTGCTTTGGGGGGAGGGGGGCTGCCTGACCTGCATTCTTTTAACCTCTGATCCTTTTAACCACGGCCGGGCAGCCAGCCTCTGACATGGAGGAGACCTACAGAGAGCTCTTCGCTGTGGATTGGAGCAGCCTCACAGGTGTGGCTGTCTTTGATGATCTGGTCACTACCTCTGGGGAGGGGAGGACAGCAAAGGGAGGAGGAGGAGGGGGAGGGAGAGGAGGGGGAGGGGGAGGAGGGGGGGACAGTGCACAAAAGGGAAACAGCCCCAGTGGAAAAGGCCAGGTGATCAAGTTTCCCAGCTGTGCAGCCTAGAAGTTTCCTTCGCACAGATCTTTATTGGCCCCACCAGGAGACCCCCCCCCCAGCTCCTCACCTGGCACCCGAGGCTGGGCTCGGGGCTCTATTGCCAACAAGGATTTCTTGTGCCTTGGTTATACGCCGGGCACCGAACGGGGAGCTGTCCGCATGGCCCTGTTCACACAATGGCCCAGGCTGGGTGCTGGGCAGCTTAGAGGGTGGAGAGATTCCACACCACCTGCCTGTCCCCCTGCGCTTCCAGCCTCGAGTGTCTGCATGGCAGCGTGGCTGGGGAAGAGCCCAGACCTGGGGTAGCTGCCTACCAGCTGTGCAGCAAGTCGCGTGGCACTGGGGCTGCAGAGCCCAGGGAAGTCCTCAGGCCCCAACCCCTGCGCATCTGAGCGGATCCGAGCAGACTGTGATGTGACGGGAGAGTCCTCTGTGCACGTGTGTGTGTGTGTGATGGGAGAGTCCTCTGTGCACGTGTGTGTGTGACGGGAGAGTCCTCTGTGCACATGTGTGTGTGTGTGAACGGAGAGTCCTCTGTGCACGTGTGTGTGTGACCGGAAAGTCCTCTGTGCATGTGTGTGTGTGACAGGAGAGTCCTCTGTGCACGTGTGTGTGTGTGTGACTGGAAAGTCCTCTGTGCGCATGTGTGTGTGATGGGAGAGTCCTCTGTGCACGTGTGTGTGTGACGGGAGAGTCCTCTGTGCACATGTGTGTGTGTGACCAGAGAGTCCTCTGTGCACATGTGTGTGTGACCAGAAAGTCCTCTGTGCATGTGTGTGTGTGACAGGAGAGTCCTCTGTGCACATGTGTGTGTGACCGGAGAGTCCTCTGTGCGCATGTGTGTGTGATGGGAGAGTCCTCTGTGCACGTGTGTGTGTGACGGGAGAGTCCTCTGTGCACATGTGTGTGTGTGACCAGAGAGTCCTCTGTGCACATGTGTGTGTGACCAGAAAGTCCTCTGTGCATGTGTGTGTGTGACAGGAGAGTCCTCTGTGCGCATGTGTGTGTGACCGGAGAGTCCTCTGTGCGCATGTGTGTGTGATGGGAGAGTCCTCTGTGCACATGTGTGTGTGACCGGAGAGTCCTCTGTGCACATGTGTGTGTGTGTGACGGGAGAGTCCTCTGTGCACATGTGTGTGTGACCGGAGAGTCCTCTGTGCGCATGTGTGTGTGATGGGAGAGTCCTCTGTGCACATGTGTGTGTGACGGGAGAGTCCTCTGTGCATGTGTGTGTGTGTGACGGGAGAGTCCTCTGTGCACATGTGTGTGTGTGTGACCGGAGAGTCCTCTGTGCACATGTGTGTGTGATGGGAGAATCCTCTGTGCACATGTGTGTGACGGAGAGTCCTCTGTGCACATATGTGTGTGACAGGAGAGTTCTCTGTGCACATGCGTGTGTGACGGAGAGTCCTCTGTGCACATGTGTGTGTGTGTGACGGAGAGTCCTCTGTGCACATGTGTGTGTGTGTGACGGAGAGTCCTCTGTGCACATGCGTGTGTGACGGGAGAGTCCTCTGTGCGCATGTGTGTGTGTGTGACGGGAGAGTCCTCTGTGCATGTGTGTGTGTGACGGGAGTCCTCTGTGCACGTGTGTGTGTGTGACGGAGAGTCCTCTGTGCACGTGTGTGTGTGACGGGAGAGTCCTCTGTGTGCATGCGTGTGTGTGTGACCGGAGAGTCCTCTGTGCACGTGTGTGTGTGACAGGAGAGTCCTCTGTGCGCATGCGTGTGTGACGGAGAGTCCTCTGTGCGCATGCGTGTGTGTGTGACCGGAGAGTCCTCTGTGCGCATGTGTGTGTGACGGAGAGTCCTCTGTGCTCATGTGTGTGTGTGTGTGAGACGGAGAGTCCTCTGTGTGCATTCGTGTGTGACGGGAGAGTCCTCTGTGCACATGCGTGTGTGATGGAGAGTCCTCTGTGCACATGTGTGTGTGACGGGAGAGTCCTCTGTGCTCATGTGTGTGTGTGTGACGGAGAGTCCTCTGTGCGCATGTGTATGTGTGTGATGGGAGAGTCCTCTGTGCACATGTGTGTGTGACGGGAGAGTCCTCTGTGCGCATGTGTATGTGTGTGACGGGAGAGTCCTCTGTGCACATGTGTGTGTGTGACGGAGAGTCCTCTGTGCACATGCGTGTGTGACGGAGAGTCCTCTGTGCACATGTGTGTGTGTGTGACGGGAGAGTCCTCTGTGCACATGTGTGTGTGACGGAGAGTCCTCTGTGCGCATGTGTGTGTGACGGGAGAGTCCTCTGTGCTCATGTGTGTGACGGGAGAGTCCTCTGTGCACGTGTGTGTGTGTGACGGGAGAGTCCTCTGTGCACGTGTGTGTGTGTGACAGGAGAGTCCTCTGTGCACATGTGTGTGTGACGGAGAGTCCTCTGTTAACATGCGTGTGAGACGGAGAGTCCTCTGTGCACATGTGTGTGTGTGTGTGACGGGAGAGTCCTCTGTGCATGTGTGTGTGTGTGTATGTGACGGAGAGTCCTCTGTGCACATGTGTGTGTGTGTGTGACGGGAGAGTCCTCTGTGCACGTGTGTGTGTGTGACAGGAGAGTCCTCTGTGCGCATGCGTGTGTGATGGGAGAGTCCTCTGTGCGCATGTGTGTGTGATGGAGAGTCCTCTGTTAACATGCGTGTGTGACGGAGAGTCCTCTGTGCACATGTGTGTGTGTGTGACGGGAGAGTCCTCTGTGCACGTGTGTGTGTGTGACAGGAGAGTCCTCTGTGTGCATGCGTGTGTGACGGGAGAGTCCTTTGTGCTCGTGTGTGTGACGGGAGAGTCCTCTGTGCACGTGTGTGTGTGTGACGGGAGAGTCCTCTGTGCACGTGTGTGTGTGTGACGGGAGAGTCCTCTGTGCTCATGTGTGTGTGTGTGACAGAGAGTCCTCTGTGCACGTGTGTGTGTGGAGAGTTCTCTGTGCACGTGTGTGTGTGTGACGGAGAGTCCTCTGTGCACATGCGTGTGTGACGGGAGAGTCTCTGTGCATCAGAACCAGCTGCACCTCGAGGCGTGTCAGGAAGGGAGGGAGGAAGGAAGGAAGAAAGGGAGGGGAGGAGGAGGAAGGAAGGGAGGGGAGGAGGAGGAAGGAAAGGAGGGGAGGAGGTGGAGGGGAGGGAGGGGGAAGAAGAAGCAGGAGGAGGAAGAGGAGGA
>NW_012267231.1:8031700-8032144 GCF_000151885.1 Dipodomys ordii | reverse complement strand
CGGCGGCAGACCCGCCCGCTCTATAAGGATTTCCGGAAGCCACGTGCACGTCCATCGGATTCCTCCGAGTCTTCCAGGCTCCTCTTCACGTCTGGGGGGGTCTCAGGCCTCCCGCGCCCCCGGAAGGCCGGGTCCGGCCGGTGGGCCTGCGCGCCACGCCTGGGAGCCGCCTGCAGCCGGGAGGGCGGGGCGAAGGCCCAGCCAGCGGCCGGAGCTCCGCCCCCGCGGCAGACCACGCCCCCAACCACGCCTCTCAGCGTCAAGTCCCGGGTCTGACCTTCCAGCCCACCTAACACTAATTTCATTGGCTGTGCGGCAGGTCCCGCCCCCGGAAGACGTTATTTTCACAGCCAATCAGCAGGCGCGGCGACTGCGGCGGGGCTGGGCGCGGCGGAGTCCGGCGGCGGAGGTACCGGAGATCGGGAAGGAGGCGGGGGTCGCGGC
>NW_012267231.1:7998949-8031425 GCF_000151885.1 Dipodomys ordii | reverse complement strand
CGGGCGAGGTCCGCGGCGGCCCGGGGCGCCCCGCCTCCCCCACGACGGGGCCTCACGGGAGACAGGCCTGAGCCGCGGACGGGGAGCGAGTCGAGATGGGTCCCAGGCGGACCCCGGGGCCGGGTCCACTCTTCGGACGGTGTCCGCGGGTCTCGGCCCCGCCACGGGCGGAGAGCGGAGACGGGGCTGTGGCCTCGGGCTCGGGGGTGCTGGGCTGCGGAGTGACCCCGAGAAGCTGAGTTCCCGGACGGGTCGGGCGGCGTGTGTCCTCAGTCACGGCTCCCTGACGGAAGATGCCTTCCAGCGCCTTCTGTCCTGCATTTAAAAAAAAAACAAACATGTTTGGTGGTGGTGCTGGGATTCGAACTCACGGCGTGACACTTGCTAGGCAAGCAGCTCACCACGTGAGCCATGCCCCCGCCGTCCCCCCACCCCCCTTTCCCTCTCTCCTTTAGGTATTTTTCCTGTAGGATCTTTTTTTTCTTTTTTCTTTTTTTCAGGTCCGAGATTGGGTCTCAAACTCGGTATCTGATGCTTTTCACTTCCTGGCCAGCCCTCTACCAATTGAGCTACACCTCCAGCCCCTCCAGAGAGGATCTTGTGGTTTTGCTCTGACTGGCCTGAATCCTGACCCTCTCTACCCCTGGCCTCTTAAGAGCTGGCATGACAAGGGCATGCCACCACACTCAAGTTAGTGCTTGAGATGGAGTCTCTGTTTTTTTTGTTTTTTTGCCCAGGTTGGCCTTGCACTGTGATTTTTCTGATCCTTGCCTCCAGCGGAGCAAGGATTACAGACATGAGCCATATCACTGAGCCTTGAATTTTTTATTTTTATTTTTGGTCAGTTGTGGGGCTTAAATCTGGGCCTGGGCACTGTCCCTCAGCACTTCAGCTCAAGATGAACTATCACTTGAGCCACAGGACCGCTTCTGTTTTTCTGGTGGTTCATTGGCACTAGAAGTCTCACAGAGGTTCCTGCCTGGGCTGCCTTTGAACCATGCTCCTCAGATCTCAGCCTCCTAAGTAGCTAGGCCTACAGGCGTGAGTCACTAGCGCCTAGCTTTGAGCCTTGAATTTTTTGATGAAAGGTTCTGAATATAAGATGAGGTCCATGTCTGTTTCAGGGGACCCAACCACTTTTCTTACCACTCTGAGACCAAAACTAGAAGTTGCTTCTTTATGTGTGCCATGCAGGAGACATAGATATGAATAAAAAATGACAAGAGAAGGGTGGGAGACTTGCCTTCTACATCAGAACATGCGGTTACCAAAAGAAAGTGGAGGTGGTTTGTTTGGGTGCTGGGACTTTGAACGCAGGCCCAGATGCTGTCCCTTGAAGTTTCACTCAAGTTAACATTGCTACTCAAGCCACACCTCCACTCCCAGCTTTTTTTGGTGATTAGTTGGAGATGAGTCCCTCAGATTTGCCTTGCCTGGGCTGGCTTTGACCCCTGATCCTCAGATCTCAGCCTCCTGAGTAGCTAGGATGACAGGTGTGAGCCACCAGCACCCAGCAAAAGAATGTTTCATTCGGCCTGTATTTCCACCTCAGCCAGCACAAGGCCATTCTTTGGAGTTAGACTGATGGTGTGTGCTGAGTGTTTACATTAGTTAGGAATAATGACTACAAACCACCGGCTATTTGACAAAGCCAGGGAGGAATGCGAACATCTCCTTGTGGAATTAACCCTGGGGTTTGGTTTTCAGTTAAAAATGAGAGAGAAGGAGAGGCTAAGCAAGACCTTCCAAGGCCCAGCCGCTGTCTGCCGAACTCCAGGCAGCCACGCTCGCGTGTTCCGCAGTGGCAGTGGGGACTCAGAGGACTCCTCGGAAGAAGAGTCACAGCGAGTGGCTCTGCGGCCTCGGGGCAGAGAGCGCCAGAGGAGCCTCCATCCTCAGCCTGGAGCAGGCTCCGTGGTGCTGCTGCAGCGCGAGCTGGCCCAGGGCGACAGCCTCAACAAGCTGGCTCTTCAGTATGGCTGCAAAGTAAGCCGCCCCATGCTCTGCGGTGTGGTGGTGGGGGGAGGAGGTAGCTAAGACCAGAAGGCAGGTGGAAATACCTTGCATTCTGAATCCCAGGTTCAGTAAGCAGGAAGCCAGCCTTCCACACAATTCTGAAACTTGGAAGGGTGTGTGTGCGTGTGCGTGCGTGCGTGTGCGTGCGTGCGTGCTGGTACTGGGACCTGAACTCAAGGCCTAATGCTCTTGCTTGACTCTTGCTCATAGCTGCTCCTCTACCACCTGTGCTGCGTTTCCACTTCTGGCATTTTGCTTGTCTGTTGGAAATAAGAGCCTTGAGTATTTGTCTGTCTACCCATGGTGGCTTTGAACTGAGATTTCAGATCACAGCCTCCCGAGTAGCTAGGATTATCGGTGTGAGCCACTGGTGCCTGGCTCATTGTTTCTTTTGAGCACATTTTATTTACGGCTTTGGGGGTGGCAGGTGGGGGAGGGTTGCTGGAGATATAGACAGAATTTACCCAGGATTCCCTTGTCATTCTTGCTTTTCTCACTGCCTTAATTTTTCCTGACCTTTTCTTGGCGGTAGCTTATCTGACTGGTAAAGTTTGCCCTTTGCTCCTTTAGAAATGCATGATTTTTCTCTATGCTGTATATTCTTGTAACCCTCTTTTTCTCTTTAATTCTGGTTTTAGCACTCAGAGTGATTAACAATGGCAAAGTAAGTAGGAAAGTATTTATAGAATTGCTGCACTTTATTTTCCTAGATTGAAACGTGTATTTTATTTTTGCCAACACTGTGCTACATAATCCTGTGGCCTTCCCTACGGCTGTATATGTTACTTACTTTAAAAAAAAAATCTGTC
Organism: Dipodomys ordii; assembly: GCF_000151885.1. Taxonomy (NCBI): domain Eukaryota; kingdom Metazoa; phylum Chordata; class Mammalia; order Rodentia; family Heteromyidae; genus Dipodomys; species Dipodomys ordii. The sequence continues at coordinate 8,028,600 of NW_012267231.1, read as the reverse complement.
TTCACTTTCTTCAAGTGTCTGTCGTTTCCCTAATGGCTGAGCAGATGGTGGGGGGACGTGGGTCTTTCCCAGGCGCAGGAGCTCCAAAGAGACAAATGGCATCATTAAATTGTTCTGACATTTATATTTTTTACAGTCAGCTTCTGTTGCATAACATACAGTTTATAGAATATGGGCTGAAGATGAAATCCTACCTTACAAAGACTTAGATCAGGTGGAAAGGTGATATCTGATAAATCTACAGAGAACATCTGATCGTTTTTCCTACTGGGACTAGATAAGTTTTGCTATTAGTGTATTAACAGACAAAAACCCAAAGCTGTCAAACATCGATATTCACTAGTCTCAGAACACAATAAAACATGTCCCCCTTTGCCAATGCCAGGAAATGGTAGTTGCTAAACAGAATAATAGACAGTTGCCAATTGTCTTGAATGAGGGTCTGTGTAAATTTCAGTGGGCTGTATTTTTATTCTTCTTTATGTTAACCTTCCAAGGTAAAGTAAAACTTTGACTCCATTTCTAATGCTTTTGGGATTCTGTTAAAATGAACTTTAAGAAGTGTATGTATAGCTATGTGTTTTGTGCCTCATTTAGCTTTTTTTTTTCTCTCATGGCTGGTGCTCTATCACTTGAGGCATACCTCCAATCTGGCATTTTGCTGGTTAGTTGGAGATGGAGTCTCGTAGATTTTTCTGCTCAGGCTGGCTACCTTGATCTTCAGATCTCAGCCTGAGTAGGTAGGATTGTAGTTGTGGTCTGCTAGTCCATACCCTTTTTCTCTCTTTTCCCAAAGGTGGTGATCAAACCCAAGGCCTTGTGTACGCCAGGCAAGGGCTGCATCAGTGAGCTGCATGCCCAGCTCTGCACGTCTTCATATTTGCCGTGCACGGCTCCCCCTTCCAATCACAAGAGGAGATGGTGTGGATTTTGTGTTGAGAAAACTCACAGCCAAGTCGTTTGGCTTAAATTTTGAATGGAACACCTCAGTCCAAAAAGTTTCACGTGCCCTGATGAGCACTGTGGCATCTACAAAGTTAACTACCAGTCACTTTTATTTGTGTAAAGTATATATGCCCAGTACAAGGGCCCTACAGGCAGAGCAGGCTCTGTGTGGCCAAGCTGGGGCACCTGTTGCAAAATGCTGTTTGTTTCCTTCAGTTCCCGCGTGACCTTGAAATCATAGAAGGTTACTGTTGCCTCCCAAGCAAAGAGAAACAGAAGAGGCTACAGTCATTTCATTTTAGGGCTATGACTGTTTCACCTCTAAAAGCTTTTTTTTAGTGGAAGCCACATTTCATGAAGTTTCTAAGACTAATGTCAGATCTGTCGATTAGTGAGCTTTTCACTAAGAGTAAAAGCCTCCAAATAAATGCTTCAACTCTTGGTTGGGGAGGATATGGTCTGACCTTGGCCAGGTTTGGTTTCAGGGCCAGATCAGTTTTAATTATCTTCACGTGTATTTTGATGTGTGCATCTTCGTGGCTTCCTAGGTAGCAGATATCAAGAAAGCCAACAACTTCATCAGAGAACAAGACTTGTACGCGTTGAAGGCGATCAAGATTCCAGTGCAAAACCATGGGATTCTAACAGAGACCCACAGAGAACTCAAACCGCTCCTCGCCCCGTCCTCAGACACCAGAGTAACCGTGGAACTCCCGGACACAGAGGGACCAGCTGCCTGTGGGGACGCAGCCACGCAGGCGCACACCAGTCACCTGACAGATTTCTTCAAGGGGATCGACCAGAATATTGAGCGCGCAGTGCAGTCAGAGGTCTTCCTAAGTGAGAGCTACTGTGTGGAGACCCCCGACCAGCCACTGCTCCCAGCTCCGCCCAGGACCCCAGCAGACGGGGCCGACTGGGGTATCCAGTGGTGGAACGCTGTTTTCCTCATGCTCCTCGTTGGGATTGTTCTGCCTGTGTTTTATCTGGTCTATTTTAAGATCCAGGCTACCAGGGAGACCCCTGCTAGCCTGAACACAACTGCCAACCCCAATGGCTCCATGGCACTGAGCGCACTTGCAGGACCGGCCCCCGGGTTAGGGAGCCCTGCACCTACCTCCTCTTCAGCCAGCCAGCTCAGCCACCTCTCCCAGGCAAGGACCTAAGCTCTCAGGTTTCGAGAATCGGCCCAGCTTTAGCAGGTGGCTTGTGTTCTGCATCAGTTCTTGTTGGCCACATGCTGGGGGCAAGGCTGCGTTTTGTTTCCTGGTGCTCTGGATGGTAACTGGACCCTGAGAAATGGCCTCTCCTGATCCAAGACCATCCCCCTCCTTCTTCCCCCCCCCCCCCCCCCCGCCCCCGGGCTACCCAAAGAGATGCAGGAGGAGAGACGTTGACAGGTGACTAGTCGCAGTTTCTTGGTGACACCTGGCAGGTTGGCAGTACTCAGAGGGAAAGGACCGGCCTGCCAGGGCACCTGCTGTGTGGACACGCGGGGCTGGGTCAGGTAGTGGTCGTGGTGTTCCCCACCCGCTATGGAGGGGCTAGGAGGTTGTTTGGTGTCACCGCCGCACAGGTGCTATGGAAAAGTACTGCCTGTCACCCAGTTAAAACCATCACGAGCCCTACTTCCCCTCAGCGAGCCTTGTAGAGGGGAATGCCACTTCTAGGATTGAAAAGGCCCTCAACCCAAACCACTATCTGATTGGGTAAGCACCAGTTCTAGCCCTGAGAGCAGGTAATCCACGCACCCAGGAGCCATTGTCCTCATTCACAAGAAACCCTTGTTTTACCCCGCCCCCCCCCCAATGGCCACCTGCAGTATCTCAGGTGGCGTCTTGGAAGGAGCTCTTGCTGCCTTACTGCCAGCCACCAAGGTTCTAGCCTGTTCCAACCCAAGGCCGAGCAGCTGCCTGGCTGGCATCAGGGAGGAACCTGTGTGCCCGCAAAGCAGAGTTCTCTTCCTGCTGCTTCCCTGGCTCCGTTCGTAGAGCCAGAAGGTGGTTTAGCCCTTTCCTTCTGAGGCCTTTCCCCTAGAGTAACCCTTTTTAAGCAGTGTAGCTAACTGTTAAAAGAGGAGATATTTAAAGAAAGGGCTGGACAGGTGTGGTGCTCAGCTCTCTGTTACTGTAACAAAATACTTGATATAAACAATTCACAAGGCAGAAAGGCTTGTTTGGGTCTGATTTCATGGGCTTCAAACCATGGCAGGTCGGCCTGCTTTGAGGTTTGTATTGGGTGACACGTGGCAGGGAGTATGACAGCTGAGACAGGGAGGAAGGGGCTGGGGTCCCAAGACTCTCCCACACCCCTTCGAGGTCCCCTCACTTCTTAGTGGTGTTGGCCAAGCTGAGGACCAAGCCTTTAACACACAAGGGTCATTGGGAGACATTGAAGATCCACACCACAGGATGGCTGTGGCCATCAAAAGCCATAAAGAGACCTGACACCTGAGGTTTGCTCATCCCTCTTCTCTGAGAGGCGCCGGCCATCGTAGGAGAGCAGGTTTGGGCTGCTTTGGCCTCCTGAGTCACAGCAGGAAAGGTGTGAGGTGGCTGGCGGCCTGATGAGAGACCTGCGGACAGGGAGAAAACCCTACGTGAATGTGATCCTGGGACACAAGTGTGGCATTTGACACCTGAGGTCTCACCAAGCGTAGGGAAGGGGCCACCAGCATTTGAGCTAGGTTTCCAACTGCTGTCTCCTCTGTGGAAAAGACGGCTTGCCCGGGCTTCAGTGAGCGTCTTCAAAATTAAATGTTTTCTTAAGAGACCAAAATGATCTTCAGAATAAAATGAACTGGTGACCTTTGGCACGGGGACCATTTGGGCCACATACATGCTCCTCCAACTCAGCCTGTGCCCACGGTGCTGAGTGCCACAGGTCTCTTATTAACGTTTGTCACCAGTCAGAGGGAGGGTGGGGGGATGGCTTTTGCAAGGAGTAAGCAAAGAACAGATGTCTCTATCTGTTACTTTCCACCACTGGAATAATTTTCTTTGTGAAGGAAAAAAGAAGGCCCCTTTTTAATTTAGCATCAGACCATTGTTCAGGTTTCACGTGGACACGTCCCCATGTGCATCCAATGTGCATTACCCAGACTCACCCCTCCACCCTTCTCTCCACCCCACCTGTTCCCCAAATCCCAATAAGCCAAGCCTCAGAGAATCATCTTGTATATCTAGTTTGGAAATAGACTGATACGAGTAACGAACCTATACATAATTACAAATTTAAAATAATATCAGAACACTAATGGCGGAGCCCAACTGTATTAAATGTACAACACACACACTGAGTGGGGTGGGGGAGGAGGATTGGCACAAAAGGAAAACACTGTGGATAATAAAAAGCCCAAACCAAAAAAGCTGCAACTACATAGATCTCCCACCTCACGAATAAATGTGCGTCCCTCACACAGGTCTGAGTTGGCGGCTCTGGAACTGGTTTATGTATATATTTGAACTGAGTAAGAGACACTGTCGCTAGCAAGAACTAGATTTTTTACTGTGAGAGAAATAAGCCACAAGTAAAAAAGGCAGACAAACCAAACCTGTGAACTGGAATCTGACGCCCCTGGGATTGGGTGAGGCAGGTCTTACCTGGTGGAGTTCCTGGTGGCCAGAGCTGGGACAATGTAAGGAAGAAAATAGTACATTAAAACAAATCCATGATACACAGATACTCATTCCTTACCGTAGAACTCCAATTGATAGGACTGGATGAAAACAGGCAATGACTACAGACATCGTTCATCAGTGGGTGAACGTTCATGGAGAAACTATCTTCTCATGGTGTAGGTAGCTGGGAGAAGATATTTACCATTACAAGGGGAAAGATGGTAGAAATCGGCTGTCCATGAGATGAAGGTTATCCAACTGTAGTAGAAGACTGACCCCGTCACCTTCATGGTGCACTAAAGACATATCACTGCTGTGATGATGTTGCCCAAATATACAATCTCATGCCAGTCCAGGAGAAACATCAGAGAAGCCCACAACTAAGCAGACCTGCAGACCTGTAAGACACTGGATGAACGAACGAACGAACGATGGTGCAGGTCTCCAACTGAAAGGTATTATGGAGGCTGCTACCACTTACAACCTATGGTAACACCTAGGGCAAGGCGCCTGAGGGTGGCGAACAGACTAGGAACTTGCAGTATTTTTGCTCTTGTTTTTGGTGCTAATTCTGGGATTTGAACTCAGGGCCGGGGCAGTCCTTGAGCTTTTGTGCTCAAGGATACCACTTGAGGCATAGCTCCACTTAGTTTCTGGCTTTTTTGGTAGTTGGAGATAAAAGTCTCACACTTCCCTAACTGGGCTGGGTTTGAACTGCTATCGTCAGATCTTAGCCTCCTGAATAGCTGGGATTACAGGTGTGAGCCACCAGTGCCTGACTGCAGTGAACTGATTAAAGAGCTTTCACGGTAGCCAGTTTTAGCCACAGGATTCAAACAGCTTTCTAAACCATCTAACAAGAGCCTCACTGCAGTCAGGGAAACCCTGTACAAAAATTTAGCTTGGATTACTCCTACATCCAAGAATCTGCCTAGCTCAGAGCTGGTTTACAAAAACAAATGAGACGAAGAATAAATTTTCCAATTTCAAGGTTAGATACGTTTTTCATTTTTTTAAAATAGCTATGAATAAGAAAGATGTCCACTGAGATGTACGTACCCAAATAAAGCTGCCTTCTAGTGCTTCTTCCTTGATATGTAAACTGGACAAATTGTTTCACTTCTGAATTCTAAAGTTAAATGGATCTAGTGTAAATGCTGACAATATCTGCCCCCAACACACACTCTCAAGATTTTCTAGTGTCCCTGGAGCCTCAATAAGTTTGCAACTGATCCACATCAGAAAAGACAATACCCCAGCTAACCCCACACCCCAGGGCGGGGTGGCTGGCTGCTTCTTGAGGGCTCCAGTTCTGCCTAACACTGCGTGTGGCGTGAGCCTGGTGAATTCTGGGCAGTCTCCTAAGCACATCTCCAAATGAGGCCAAGGCTCTCATGAGAGCACAGGAAAAGGAGAGTGGTGGGGGAATAGGGCTGCCTGGTGGCCAAGCCAGTGTCTACTGGTCCCCAGGGAAACATGACAGAGTCTGGGTGTGCGGTAAGAGTCAGGCTGTCTTTACTGGGTGAGTGCAGGAGACAAACAGTTCACAGCAACCTCTAGCATCGTCTTAACCATTTGATAAAAAGTTCACTATAATATTTATTGTATAATGAAGAAAAAACAACACATTCAGGGAAAAAATTGAGATTAACTTATTTTTCTTAAAAGGTTCATCTCAAGGATGGCAACAAAGTCCAGCTTGTGCCGCCAAACGGTTTTCCATGATCAAACCGTGTACAGCTTCTTGTGTGAACTGTTGACTACAAACAATTACCAAATACATAAATCTCTTTTTTTAAAAAAGCCATTTTAAATATAGCAAAGCAGTGTCTTCTTGCACAGCAAAGTGAAGAAAGTTTCTACAGAGAAATAAAAGTTTTACATTTGTAAAATCTTTTTTTTTCACATTCTAATTATCTAGCTTTTTAATGAGCCAATGCCAGGAGTTTTCAGGTTCCTTATTTACTATGTATTTCTTGTGTGCACGATGGTGAAAACAGAAATTATGTGAATGCATTATTACTTGTCCTTACTGTTAAAAGGAAATGGCAAAACATGAATTGTTCTCTTTGAACAAACCCCTGATTTAGTCACTAACACAATGGACATAATTAGGGCTCAAAAGATGGAGTTCTGATTGGGACCACCTGTGTTCCCCCCAGGGAGACTTCCATTCTCAGTGCTGAACCACGCAGGGTACCGCGGGAAGTGCAGCTGCTGGGGGCTGCCTTGAGCCAGGGTCATGGAAGCTTTTGTTGTTTTAGTTTTACTAATACTTCATCTGAAGGGATAGGACTTTCCTGTGGTAGTGTCTTCTACAAAACACACGAGTCTAAAAGGGTCACAGGACTGGTTCTCAAGTCACCCGTCAGTGTCTTCCTTGCTTAGGTTGGTTTCTACTGAGACATGGAGATGTGGATGTGTTCACACATGGGCGTCTGGGTGAAGGATGTCTGTCGAGTCCATACGCTCCAAAAATCATACTTGGGCGTATGGGAAAAAAGGTTAACAGTCAAAGATTCAGTTCCTGAAAACGGAATACATTGTTACTTGGTCAGTATAATTTAAATACAAACTCCGAGCCTTGTGTAATAGAATTTTAGAAAAAACAGTAGTTGTACTGATTATAAACCTGCATAGAAAGAAAGACTAGTAAGATACAGTCAGAAAAGCCATCTCATAAGGCACACAAGAAAATAGACAGTAAATGTGAATGTGTTAACTCCTATTCCAATATACAGCAGAAGTTCATGAACATGCATAAATAATAACAAAAGGATCACTTAACACTTCCAAAGTTATAAATGGTTTACAAAGTGGTAAGGATTATCTTGGATATTCAGTGTTGGGAGACTGTCTTGATTCAATGAGGGGTGACTTCATGAAGAAAATATGCCTAGAAGTAGTTTAATTAAGTACATTTAAAAAGAAAAATGATTTTTTTTCCCAGAATAAGAGCCAAATGTCTATGCTGATGAGAGGAGACAGTATATTATCCCCTTTCCTCCTCTGTTTCTACCAAAACTTACTGTGGAAACTGCCATGACAACAGGATCTCAGCAGCCCGTGAGAGCCACAGGCTGCCGCGGTCAGGAAGGAGCTGATGATTTGTCACAAACATCAGATGAGGAAAATGTCAGGAGGACATCACTTAGGGGAAATAAAGTGTAGTACAAATTGTAGGTAGCTGCTCGACATTAAGTTTAAAATATAAAATAGCAGCAATTACTCGGCCTTCTTTTAAGGTTCTCAGGAAAAGGCGTATTTAAAAATCTACAATAAAAGCTATACAGGACTTTGAATTCTATTCATGGCACAAGCCCAGAAGGCAAATGGACTGCCCTCAGCAAATGGAGGGTGGCACTGAGCTCAGGTGGGCTGGCAGGTCACACCTGGAGTCTGCACTGGAGCTGCTCCCCCACACCAGGGTCAGGCCCGAGAACAGAGGGGTGTGCAGTCGTGCATTGGGTAACGAGCGACGCCATTCCGTGTTAAGAGCGTCAGCAAACAGTTCCTTTCCCTGTGAATATTTTCCCCTAATCAGTTACCACTGAGAAAACCTTTGTGCTCATCTACTATTTTGCCATTTTTCTAATATTAATTAAATTAGGTCATCTTTTCCTACTATATTTTCTTCCTCACAAAAGGCAAGTTTTAAATGCCTTATAAAATCTGTTACAACACATTTTATATTTATGCAGGATGAACTTAACACCAATTTTTTCTGCCACTTTGCTATTTATGTACACATATAAAATATATAATGATGCTCACCCCATATAGCACAAAGATTACAACGTAACGTTACACATTCACCACCAGTGAGGGGAGAAACCCCTTTATACAATCCTCTGAAAAAACTGGGCTAATTAATAATTAAAATTCAAAGTACAGTATATTTAACAAAATAGTAAATATTAAACAGTGAATACTCTACTTAATAAGGACTTCGCCTTTTCCCCCCAAATTGGCGGCAATCCACAAAAATATACTTTTTAATCTGGTGACCATACAATACATAGGTACTTACATCAAAGGTGATAATATATTTAAGATGCTATGTACACAAAAGAGTTTGGCTCAATTTTAATTTACATATAGAATAATAAGTGTTCATGGCTTTTTTTTTCCAAGGTTCTGCTTGCAAGATATTTTTGTGTTTTTTTTCCTCCCCTCTTAAAATAAAAACTAAAAAGTCAAAACAAGATAAAGCTATTTTCTAAAAAAAAATGTTACAACATCAGCTTTGGCTTATATAAATAATTCATAGCAGAATGTGTTCAAAAGTAGTGAATATAATTTTATATATAATCATCAATTCATAAGGGCGTTTTCTTTCATATAAAATATACATGAGCTAAAATCAGTTTAATTTTTAAGATATGAATGTAAAAAGAAACTTCTGACATATTCCAATTATAACTTAATATATTAATTTTATCTTGTTAATGCTCTATATTTCTAGGCTAGTATTTTCTGCATATCTCATGCGTGTTTTATATTCTTTCTTTCTTTTTATTTAGCTAAAGATCAGTTCTTTGACCCGATACATTTTTGCACGTGCAAAACAGTTATGTGTGGGGCTTTTTTGTTTTGTTTTTTTTTTGTTTGTTTTTAATATCAACAGCCCTTTTCCATGCACCTCTTTGCAATAGAGACCCATGCCAGGTTGGGTAATTAATACAAACGACATTTATATACAGTATTGCTTTCTTGGTTCCTGCTTTTCTACTGCTCTGTTCTACAAAGCATTTTCTGAAGTAACTACAGTCACCACACAGTTAAATAAAACAAGTGGGGCCCTCTAGGTTTCTGCAAGCTAGTGTGGGAGAATTATATATGGGTACACATTTCTCTGCAAAAACTGGTTACCATATGAAACAAGTAGTCCAAGGAAGTGCCAGACTTGTCTGTGCCTACAGGGTGCTTTGTCTGCCGGGGACCCACATCTGCAGATGTGCCCACATCTGCAGACCTACAGGGAGTTTGCAGTAAGTGCCTGATTTTGTGTCTGCAACACACACCCACACATACACACTCACACTCGCATACATATATATGGAAAGGGATATATATGTATGCATATACATATAAATATATTTAACTCATGTCCTTATTTACCAATTTAGATATGTAGGGCAGTTCACTGCAGTAGCACAAGTACAAATGCAAGCCGGAAGCCCTAAGTCACCCACGCGTCCATCCTCATGCGCTTTACAGAGGGGCTTTCTCTGTCCTCAGCATTCGGAGGTCGGCCAAGCACAATCGGCGAATGGAAGTCCCCCCGTGGATCTTCCCGGTCGCTGCCATCGTAGGAGCTGCTAGAGCTGCTCAGACTGTCCACGGGGGAGCGCCCCATTTCCTGCCGGGGCTGGGGCTGAGGCTGGGGAGGTTGTGGCGGTGGCGGCGGCTGCTGCTGCTGGAAGCCTGAGGGGGTCATTCGATCCCGGGGAGGTGAGATTGGTTCTGACTTAATGTTGATATTTTGGTTGGTGTTAATGGACAGATTGGAACCCTGAGATAACTGGCCTCCAGCGCTGAGGGAACAAGAGAGAGGAGGTCATTTGGGAGTGGGTTTGGGTCACACAATGGTACTGCAGACACTGCTTGCCTGAGGAGAGTCCAGGGCCTAAAATCCTGACACAACGCCAGGGCTGGCTCTGCCATCTCCTTCCTTCACGAAGAAACTGCATCTCCCCAGACTATATCCTTGGCAGTTTTGCAAAACAGTTTGTATCTAATTCTGTGCCCAGAAAAGACAGAGGAGCGTCGGTCCGCTGTCTCCCCACTCGGCACTTTCTCTGCTCTCGCCCTGTGGCAGGCACAGCATCTCAGCCAGTCTCACGACTCGGAGGAGAGGTGCAAATTATTACCATGCTTACTTTCCACGGAAAGCAGCCGTCTCAGAAAGGCTGAGGAATGCTGAATGGGACAGGAAGGCTGGTCAGGGCCAAGATATTCCCATCTGCTCTCTCAGGACCTTTTGTATTTGTTAGTTGTTTTGAGTTTGGGGGACTGGGTCTCACTCTGTTGCTCATGTCAGTCACCAACTCCTGGGCTCCTCAGGAGCTGGGACCACAGGTGCACACTGCGTGCCTGACTTAGGATGTTCAGAACAGCTGTGAGGGTCAGCGGTTGTCTAGGCAAGAATTTTGCTGAATTACTCTGCTCCTTTCCTAGTGACATAACTGAGGAAATGACTGGATATAACATGCATGCAGAGTTCTTTCAGGATTCGGGAGGATGTGTTTCCTCAGATGAGGCCCTCTAGGCATTCTCTGGGCAGGAGGCTGGGAGGCCAGGGCGGCCTGCTGCCTGGAGCAGGTGTGAGGCAGCCAGCGGAGTCTGCTAGGCTATGCTACGCTACGACACCCACAGGCCTAACATCATCCTGCTTCAACACAGGCCGGATCCTTCACCGCGCTGCACAGCAGTCTGCTCTCATGTCCTCACAGCCTGCCCACAGCAGTGCTCTTTTTGTGAATGAGGTATGGTGAGGGCACTGGGCTGAGACCAATTACGTGACCCTCACGGACCCTGACTCCCAACAGCATACAGATCCCACTTCTCCTCCCCTGAGAGCGAGGGAGGAAAGACAGACACAGGCTCGTCTCCCTCTCCTCCTCTCCTTTTCTCCAGACAGTCAGTGCAGCAGGGAAGGTGGGCAGGGGAGTCTGGACGCCTTTGCACTGAGCTGCTTTCAGTAGGCAGCAGCGTCAGGGGCAGGTGCTGGTGGGCAGGTGAGGAAGCCACTTTCTCTTCAGTTCTTAGAAATGTGTGGGTAGCATCTGCACCATGGATACCAGCTCAGTGTCTACCTCAGTATGTCTGGAAAGAAAAGACTCGCTCCCTGAACTCCTTTAAGAAATGCCCCGTTTGCTCAGCATCTAAGCTACTATTTAGCGCCACGTTGGGAAAGTATCTTCTCATACCCATGTCTGTGGCAGGGTTATTGACATGAACAGTCTGAGAGGGGAAGACTGCAGCCAGTTACTCACACAAGAGAGCTGAGGGCGGCTTGTCCGAGGTGGTGCTGCTGCCAGGCCGACGCCTGCCCCAGAGACAGCATTCCTGGGGAGGTGAAGCCTTGCAGTGCCGACAGGTCAGCGCTGGTCAGCGAGTAATCTGCAGAGGAAGACAAGGCGGCTCTCCTGGACTGTTCCTATGGCGGTGTTATTTTAAATAAACACGCCTGCCATATCATATTGGAACAAGAAGCCACAGTGGAGCTCATCCAGACTGCATCTGGATCAGGAAGGCTTGAAGAAGCACAGGGGCACAGGAAAGACACAGTCGATCCGCAGGTGCCAGGCTTAGTGGCCGATATCAGACAAGGCATCACCAACCTAAATGCATTCATTTTCAGGACTGCTTCTGGATGGCATGCTTGATCATGCTGGAGTTATGAAAAACTGTGTCACGAGAGTATTTGACACGAATGCCTTAGTCATAATTAACTGTGACCGAGACTTATTAGTTATCACTCACACATAGAGTTATTTCAGCTCATCATTAGCACTTGGCTTTTCCCTTTAGTTCCAAAGACAGGTGGCAAAAACTCTTCTACTTTTAACTTTTCTCTCAGTCTCAAGAGAGGTGTTCAGATAAGTTGGTCTGCCTAGTGAATTAGCATTTTGTGAAAAGAAGAAGAAACTAAGCTGAAGCTGCATGGCTGGTACTCGGGTCTTTCAGGACTGTCCTTTCTGGGACTTCAAGCTAAGAGTGTGTCAGCTGGCCCCTTCCACTGATGCCCGCTCCAGCCCTCTCCAGCCTACCACTCTCCCCTGAACTCATGGCCCTCCCAGAGGTCCACCTGGCATGTCCACTTGGATGCTATTCCACTCCTCAAATGTGACATGCCCCAACTGCCCTCACGTGTTCCTCCTTAGACACTCCAGAGCTCTGTAAGTGGTGAAGTGACGCTAACACACACCGATGGCTGGTGCCAGAAAGCTGTGGTGTGATACTGCTGGCTTCACTTCTCACATCCCACCATCAGCCATTGGGCCTGCTCAGCTCCATCTATTGTCGCTCAGGTCAGCTGGCTTCCCTGTCTCCCAGCCATTGCTACTGAGACCACGGTACCATACTAGACTCTCACATGGCTTCCTGCTCACTTAGTCCTTAGAGACACCAGAGCCAAAGTATTGTTTCTATACAACAAAATATGATCATAACACTCTTATCTAGCAGCCAAATGTCCCAAATCTACAACATGGCCTCAAAATGCCTACTTCCTCTCCAGTCTCATGCCTGACTGCCCTGCCTGCAGCCCTCTCTCCGTTCTGTCTGGCTAAGTCCTGAGCTGTTACCATGTCCTGGCTGGCAGGCATCTTCCTCATGACAACACTGCTTTCCACTTGTTGACTACGGACCTGTGTGTTCCCAGTACTCAGCAGAGCATCTGCCATGCTGTGTCTAAAAAACATTCGCAGGACAGTTGCACAAATGCCTTTTGTCGCTGGGAGCAACGCTACCTCAGCAGCATGAGATGTTCTACAGGGTTTCCTTGAGGACACTATTTTACTTTTATTTCAGTTTCTTCATATTCATCCCTTTCTGACTGACATGAATTTGTCAATAAATATCTACAAAAAGTAGGTGATATGTTAAAAAAAGGATAAGTGTTTTAAAAAGGCAAATATGTTAAAGATAATAGGGTAAAGCCAAGCAGAATAGCCATTCTGAGATAGAGAATTAGACTGAAGCCAGGGGAAACATGATTTCAAGAGGGCCTTACTCCATTTTTGTATGTTTCTATAATTCCTTTTTGGCTTTAGAAAAAAATATATACATACAGCAATTTATTGTATTTAAATAAATATATATAATATCTTTCTAATCTAATGGTGTTTATACAATTCAGTATAGTTGAATGAGTACTGTGAAAAGCCTGTAATGACATGCAACCTATTTAACACCCACTCCAGCTCTACTTTTCAGTCTCTGAACATCTAGCCTCTGAGCAACTCCTTTGCTAACTTCTCAGTTTCAGAGTATAAACGCGAAAGCTCAGCAGTACTGCACCTCTCTCCCCAGGGGGAACAGCCAACTATTTCCTCTCTCCTTACAGAAAATAAACTTCAGAGCAAAGTCATGTTCCTAGCACAGTATCTCTCATTTTAGCAGGTGATTCATGTACTGAAACGACTTTCTATCAATGTTTAATCTCTGGCTTTACTCTAGAACCTATGCTGTGTAAGTCATAAATATAATTCACAGACCCTGAGCTAGTTTATGGCTGACAGATTTTGGCATTCTCCCTTTTCTTCTTTTTTTTTTGAACAATCAAATCGGGAGTTTTTATAAAAAAAAAAAAAAAGCCAGCAACTGCACAGTGGTCTCCTGTCTCAAAGACCAGCAGCCCCGCAAATATACCACTGTCAGAAAAGTGATCCATGAGTGCCGGAGAGGAAAGAAAAAGCAGACAAATAATACCAACCAGCCAGATCAGCTCCAATGGAGAACTGAAGTGGGTTGCCATGGTGACCAGAGGAGAGCCAGGAGACGGAAGACAGAACACAAACACGGAGACATGTTGCATGGCATAATGGTTCATTTTAAACTTTTCTTTGGTCTTTTTTTGTTTTATGGTACTGAGGATTGAACCCAGGACATTGTACTCACTAGGCAAGTGCTTTGCCACTGAGCTACATCCCAGCCCCTTTGGCATTTTTTTTTTAATACTGACTGCTAAAAAAGTAGTGGGTATTTTCTATAAGTCTTTTCTTTTTTCAGAAAACCTTTTCAGATTGTTTCTGTTTTAAAGGAGTGAGAGCTTGAATTAAAATGGTAAGTTAACATGTCAACTGCTCTCCCTCAGCTCAGGTAGCTCCGGACAGCAGCAGTCCAGGAGCAGTATGCCAAAGCAGTTACCCTGAGGGCTAAGATTAGTTGATTTCTACCACAGTGTACTTAGAATCATAAAAGAGTAACTTCCCTGCAGTGCTGTCTCAGGATAGCTGGCAAGACGTAATTTACTGCCTTCTTCCTTGCTCCTTTGAAGCAACAGGTGTCTGGCTCAGGTAGGGCAGGAGGGAAACTACAGATCTGTCCAGAGGAACCACTGCACACTGCGGCTCTCCACACTGCACCGCTCCCACCACTGTGATATGCTCACACCTTCCTACAAGACCCCACATTTGGGCACTTTAAGATGAGCTGTGTAAAGTAGACACCAATGAGGGTAAAGCTCTTCTTAAGGAAGAAAGAGTGCCTGGCTGGGGTCCTTGCTTTTACCCATCAGGGGCAGTGCCAGACCATGGGAGTAGTTACGGAAGGAAAACATACTTCAGCTTTCTCAGCTAGCCTAGTAACTGCCATGTCCCAGAAGGGACTCAAGGTCTTTTCCAAAACACAAAGACAAGCAGTTTCCTCCTCTCCTCCCCCCGCCCCCGCCCTCCGCCTCCCCAAAGCTGAGAAGAGCAAGGTACTGTGCGGTGAGATACTATATGAAAATACCTGAGCCACACACAGGGCACTGCCACCCATGATTTGGCAGAGCGCTGTCAACTCATTCTGCTGTCAATGTATGCTCTGTAACTTTTGCAGGCTAGGATGTATTTTTTTTAATGCATTCAAACTTGAATCTAATGAACTAAGAGGTGGTTTATTTCAATGCATGTGAAGTTGTCATAAACCCCACAGAAGCACATATGGACCAGAAGACAGAGACAGCAAAGGCTGGAAGAGGCCTGGGGTGCTCACCAGTGTTGTAGGCCGTCGGCATGGCGGAGTACACGAGTCCCTGTGGAGGCAGGCTTGGGGTTGTCACAGACACCACGGGGGTAGCGAGAGGTTGAGTGGCTTGAGAGCTGCTTATCCTTTGGGTATTCTGTGAGAGATCAGAGAAAAGAGTAAGTGTTATTACGTGCGCTTAGGTTCAGTCTCATTGCTTTTCAAGTAACTTTCAATTTAAATGTGATACTTTTCACGGTTTTATGTGAATATCATTATTTCCATACAATACTAATGGGAATAATTAAATACATAATTTCAAGAGGCCTGTTTTTCCATTAATTATCCACTTTTCCTTCTTAAAATATGGTTTATGAATGTCAGAGGCACAGCCTTAAAATAGAAACTGGCCTTCTGAGAGTTAGCACTTTATGTGTTAGTACATTGAGGACTTGGAAGTCACTGCAAACATTTCTAGGCTCCTTTAAATGAAAAGTGTGCAAGTTTCGATGCTGAAAACAAAGGTCACATGTATACATAGGGATTCCAAGTTCATAGGAACCACGAGGGTCTGTCTTTGCAGCACTGATGTATTAACATGGTTTGGAGTTGGGGCTTAGGAAGTAAGTGCAGCTTGTATTCTGCTTTCCTGTTCTGATTCTGCACATGGCCTATTTTGTTTTTAAACAGTAGAGCCAGATCTGTATTCCATTGGTCCTTCTTAAATGAGAAGCTTTCAGTAAGGAGCTTTGAAATAAAGAACTGCTGATAGGGAAGCAAACATATCACTATTAAATGTTCACAGATTGCAGCTACACAGGAGATGCCACATTGAAAATGAAGAAAACTATGAAACAATCAAGCTGGCTTAAGATAGTCAGATAGCCATAGTCTTCTAGGTGTAGGAATATGCTAGACTCAATTTCTCCTTACAGACTTACAAGTAACATTTTTCAAAACCAAACATTAGAGCAACAGAACAAATTCCACAGTTAGTATGCAAGAAGGTCAAGGCACAACTCCAACTTAAGTGTTTTATACAAATGAAGTTACCGTGACATAATTGATTTTTCAGAGTCTAGCAACAATGAAAGTGCATCTCAATGCTCTGGGATTTTGAAGAGTTAGAATATGACTTGATTTCATCTATCATTTTCAGAAGGATGAGATGACGGTATCTGGCTAAATACTTGAAAAATAATCATTTGAGGAACCTGATCTCCATTCATTCATTTGTTCTTCCCTCCTCTCTTTCATTCTCTCCGTGCCCATTGGGGATAAAACTCAGGGTGTTGAATGTGCCAGGCAAGCACTCTACCACTGAACTTGGCTTACTACTTTTAGTTTATCTTTTTTAGACTCAGAGGATGCCAAAAAGATCATGCAGTGTGTGTCATACTGTCTGAGGTTTAGTGACAGGTTCACTACTTCCTAAGCCTGGGGAAATCATTCAGTCTTTATGAACCCGTAATTTGTCATATAGGGAAAATAACAATCCTTGTCTTGCCTGCTTGCAGTGCTACTGTGGTATGTCAGAAATGTCCTCAAATTCCTAATTTCAACAGCATAGGGTTTTGTGTAAGTGACTTTTTGAATCACTAGGGGGCAACATAGTGCCAGATAACTCAAAGATACATTTTAGGACACCTTAAGGGTAAACAGTGAGGGCTAATATGAGATGAATTATTTCAATCTAAACCCCAAACTTTGATAAAGAATACATTTTTTATTAATAAGCAAACATTATTTCCCCCAGATATATTCATGATATATTCTAATATAACATTTAAAGCTAACCAATATGAAACCACATCCAAAACTAATCACAAAGCTAAAAACAAAACAATCTCCTCTTCTTATGTAAAAAGCAATCAAACCATGCAAACACACCAGCATGCATGTAATAGCAAAATGTAAATAAAACCAATTGAGCCTTTATTCCTCATGCTCTCATGCATTCTTAGCCTTGTCCATAATGAAAACTGAACACTTTTAGTCATCTAATGAACAGCTGAAGTTGGGTTTTAGTTCCCAATTAAAAAGTAAATGATTTTTAGTCAAGTTTATTTTCCAGAGGAAAATTCAAAAGAGGACATTTGTTTTGGAAAAGTCATAGGAGCTACTTTTCAGGATAGAGTGTTTTCTTTTAGAAAAGTAAATTTGTGTGTGTTCAATTACAGATATTCCTTTTAGTAAACAGGGAACCCCTTGTGGTTCAGACTGTCTCATGCAGGATGAAATAATTCCAACTCTGAAAAAGGTGACCTCACCAAAAATGATGTAATCTCTTTGAAAGAAAGAGAAATAACACAAGACTCTGTTACAATCTGAGGAACTTTGAGGATGAAGTCATTTTCTAAAAATACTTCAATAATTTCAAGAGCCATATAGAGCTATATAAGGTATTTCACATATTTTCTTAAAAACAAACAAATCTAACAAGTGTCCTGTGCTCATGGACAGCTGTCTTTAAAGGCTCTACTCCAATGTTCCTTCCAACAAATAAGTCAACAAATAATTATAAACAGACAGATTATAGAGTATGTAGCACCAGAAGATTGCTTTCTTCAATCAGTGTTTGGATAGTGATTAATAGAAAAATATTGTGTAAACAAAGGAACATTGGTTAAGAAAACACATTTAAGAGAATTAGTACTTTCCATATACTTTTTCAACTCCAATCAAGCAGAAACCCACACTCACCAACTCCAATTCCTCTTCCTCCGACTGGACTCAGCACATAAGAGGAATAAGAGAGTTACTAAGACTGTCAGGACTAGCAATGAAATCTTTCTTTAGGAAAACAGCACTTGGACATGAGCAATTTCTTGGAACTCTACATAGATGATTATATACACAACTAAGAGAAATAAAATTCTCTAGGGTAGGTCTTAAATCTCCTGCCCTCTTCCCCCTGTCCCCAATCTGCTCTTATAAGGCTAACTTCTTCTACACACAGGGGTGCTCCTGGGACATCTACAAAGCTCATCATCATGACTGCAGTCCGTAGTGGGGAGTCCCGAGAGTATTCTGTACTTACAACTCGATCCTCCATCACTACCCCACACCTGGCACATAGCCCCTGTATCTCCTGCTGGACTCTGGGCTCCCTGGAAGAAGATGCCTACTGTGTGCTCCATTTCTAACAGAAGCCACCAGTGTCATGAAATGACAGGAACTCAAACACTTGTTAATAAAAATGAACATTTTAAATAACATTTTATGTATGTTATTATTTGCAAAACACAGCTCTTTTCTCTTTTTGGGGGGGGGGGGCTGGTCGTAGAGCTTGAACTCAGGGTGTGGGCACTATCCCTGAACTTTTTTGCTCACGGCTAGCACTCTACCACTTTGAGCCACAGCACCACTGCTGGCTTTTTCTGTGGTTGATTGGAGATCAACGTCTCATAGAGTTTCCTGCCTGTGCTGGCTCTGAACTCTCATCCTTAGATCTCAGCCTCCTGAGTAGCTAGGATTACAGGCGTGAGCCACTGGTGCCCAGCTAAACAATAGCTTTGATATAAATGAAATACTTGTAGCAGAGTGAAAGCATGTATATAAGGAAACAGACTGGGAAGAAATGAACTTATAAGTCATGAACAGTAAAGAAATGAATGAGACATACTTGCTCCTTCTAAACATTTGAAGAATATTACTATGCTGGAAAGTCTACTCATTCTTTCTCTTTTTCATTTTACTTATATAAGCAATTGTGTTGATTTTTTTCCAGTCTGTGTAGTGTCATTATAAGCTACATTGATACATGAAGCCCTAGTCTCCAAGCTTGTTTCTCTGCAAATGAACGCAGTACAGAAGAAGGGAGGCTGACTACCCACTCTACTCCACCTGCTGCTGCTGTCTCAAGTGCAGATAAATGCGTGGGTGCTGCCCCTGAATTTCTTTTGCTCAAAGCTAGCATTCTTACCATTTGAGCCACATTGCTACTTCTCACTCTTTTCAAGTATTTTAATGGAGACAGGAGTCTCAACAGACTTTCTTGCCTGGGCTGGCTTTGAATCATGATCCTCAGATCTCAGCTCCCTGAGTAGCTAGGATTATAGGCATGAACCACTGGTGCCTCGCCTATATTAAATGCTCTTTAGCTCTTCTGTTACACAGTGAGGACATACTCTTAACTAGAGGATGTAGATCACAATACCATCAAGCACTCTGTGTGTGTGTGTGTGTGTAAAATAGATAATTTTCACATTCATCTACAGGGATTTGGGTGTGAACAGTTTCCATGGCAATTCTGACATTTCCTGCAGAGGCTTCACGACTTTAATAAAAAATACATAATTTTATTCAGCAGTGTCTAAAATGCCCAAATGTAGTTTGGCATTAAACTTTTCAGTTTACTAACACTAATAATTCTTATAAACATATTTCATTTAAGTGGAACTCTTAAGTCTATTGCTAAACGATCTTGCATATGCAGTCCCTAAGGTGAGCCAAATGGCCAGCCAAATGTCCTCTGTTTGGGCTATGTTTTTGGCTTTTGTTCTGTATGTGTGCAAACTGATCAAAAACAACAGCAGCATAAAGAGAGCTCCTTATACTTCGGTTACCCCTGGGTAACATTCTAAATAAGCACAAAGCCTTGCTAAACTAACTGCAATAATGAAAGTTTTCTGATTTCACTAGTCTTTCTACCAAGATCCTTTTCCTGACCGTGGGTGGACCCCAAATGCCTGTGTTTGTGTGTATGCAAGTTTATATATGCAATGTGTATATGCAAGTGTGAAGGAATGTATGTTCTCATTTATGGTACTGGGACTGAACTCAGAGTCTTGCACTTGTAAGACAAGTACTCCACCACTTAGGTCACACCACCAATTTTTTTTTTTGAGGTTGTCTGTTAGGGTCTCATACTAACTTTGCCCAGAATGGTCTCAAACTGTAATCTTCCCTACTTATACCTCCTGAATAGCTGAGATTCTAGACATGTACTACCAACACCTGGCTATGCTGCTTGTTAAAAAATTTGTTTTATCTGTTTTCTATATTTCACTTTTCTTCTTTTTAGAAGACTGTAAGAAAATTTTGTTATCTCACTTCTCCTCAACAGACTTACACACACACACACACACACATACACTTACACACACACACGCACACACACACACTTTTCCCCATTCTTCTCTCCTACCCATTATTGTCATATTTTTTACATGTTCTGTAGACACAAAATTAATTAGCATTTTGCTTTATCTAGTGGGCTATCTTTTAGGACAATTAAAAAAAGAGAAAAAACATGCAGATCTTAGTTTCCAGTGCCATTCTCCAACAAAAGGATCCAGGGCTCCTTGGAGAAATGACTTGAGTCTTAGCTGGTGCAAAAAAAAATCATTAAATGAGCCAGAAAATATTTACCCTATTCCTACAAATTTCATAAGGTTAAGGGTATGTCAATATGATATAAAAACCAAGTGAACAGCTCCCAAAATCTAATGCTGGAATGATTTGAACAGCATTTTTTAAAGAAGTGGTATTGCACTATGAGCTAAAATATAAATGCTTATGAGCCCATATTTATACAAGTAAGGAAGAGCAGATACATCTTTTGCACTGAGGAACTTTGATTTCTGTAGAAACTTTCATCAAGGAGATGGTTTTATCAAGAAGGTAGAGAGTAACTCCTCACTCCTAAGAGCATGCGTAGAGTGATTTCCTTCCAAAGACTACAGTGTGAAAAGGTGAAAAAGAGTAAGTTTACAGTAGAGAAACCTGTGAGTCATACAGTTCATCAGCTGGGTGGCCAAGTTAACATCAGTAGTAATTGGTTGGGTTGAGACTGGCCAACCCTGACACGATGAAAACAACACCTTATTATGTATGGCTTCCTCATTCCAACCAACAAACCCACACTAATCATGAAAAACATCAGGTAAATCTCAATGGAAGAACATTATATAAAACACAATACTCCTTAAAAAGCAAGGAATGCTTTAAGAACTATCACAGACAAGAAGAGTCAAAGAAGACATGCCTACTATTTCCTAGCTCGGATTTTTTTTTTTTTTTTTTTTGGTGGGTTGTGGGGTTTGAACTCTGGGCTTGTGCACTATACCTCAGCTCTTCAGCTCAAGAGGAGTGCTCTACCACTTGAGCCACAATGCCACTTCCGGTTTTCTAGTGGTATTATTTATTTATTTATTTAGTGAGATAAGAGTCTCATGGATTTTCCTGCCCAGGCTGGCTTTGAACCATAACCCTCAGATCTCAGCCTCCTGAGTAGCTGGGATTACAGGCATGAGCCACCAACACTCAGCCCTAGATTGGATCTTGAACAGAGAAAAAGGTTATAACTAAGAAATTCTGAAAAGTATGGCTTTTAGTTGATAATAATCTATCAGCATTGGTTACACTCAACAAATGTACCATACTAATATATTAATAAGAAGAATTGGGTGTAGAATGCAAGGGAACTTTCTGGCCATCTTTGCAGTCTTTTCTCTCTTTCTTTCTTTCTCTCTTCCTTCCTTTCTTTCTTTCGGCAGTCCTGGGCTCGAAATCAGGGCCTGAGCACTGTCCCTGAGCTTTTACTGCTCAAGACTAGCAGTCTACCACTTGAGCCATAACACCACTTCTGTCTTTTTCTGTTTGTGTGGTACTGAGGAACTGAACCCACGGCTTCATGCATGCCAGGCAAGCCACATTCCCACCCCTATTCTTTCTATGTATCTAAAAACTGTTCTAAAATAAAATGTTTATAGAAATTGTAAACAGAAAAAAAGTACTTTAATCTTCATTTATTCCATTTCCACTCTTTCTTGTCTAAGACTCAGGTATTTGTTAGCATCTCCATCTACAGGGGCCTTTCTTTAACATTGTGTTTTTGTAGAGTGTATCCCTTGGCAGTCAATTCCCATTCTCTTTGTTTGAGAAAGTCTATTTTGCTTTCATCCTTTAAACATTTTTGCTGGGTATAGAATTCTGGGTTGAGCTTGATTTATTTTTAATTTTAGCACATTAGATAAATTACTCCAGTGTTTCCCAGCTTGCAGTTTCTGAAGAGAATTATGGTGTTAATTCTTATCTTTATTCTCTATGCAATGTGCCCTGCCTTGTCTCTGGTTTCCCTGGCTGTCTTTAAGATTTTTTTATCTTTGCCTTTTGCTTTGGGCAGTCTGGGTGTATGTGTATGTATGTGCATATCTGGTAGTTTTTATCCTATTTGATATGTGTTATTATTCCTTAAAGTATTATTACTCCTGCTGTTTACTTTTTGGAATTCCAATTCCA
Source organism: Dipodomys ordii (assembly GCF_000151885.1). Taxonomy (NCBI): domain Eukaryota; kingdom Metazoa; phylum Chordata; class Mammalia; order Rodentia; family Heteromyidae; genus Dipodomys; species Dipodomys ordii. Next base: position 8,006,113 of record NW_012267231.1, on the reverse strand, counting down.
ATTATAAATGTTAAATGTAATCTGACAAAGTCTCCCAGTTCTTGGATGTTATTTTTTATTCTTCTTTTTGTATTTCAGCTTGACTATTTCTTACTGTTTACAGTCTATATTTCTTTCTGTTGGTTTTGTGGTACAGGGTTTTAGTTCATTTTCTGGGAAGTAAACTGGGTTTGAACTTCACCCCAGCTGCCCTTTGATTAGGGAAACTGTCTTTCCCATAGTATCTGTCTTTCCCTAGCCTCCTCACCAGATGGCTGTCCTAAAATCTCAGCACTCAATGGGCTTATGGACAACTGTGAACATGCTACACGTTGAAGTTCTTTTTCACTATAAAGCTCAAGTGAACATGCTATATACGTTGAAGTTCTTTTTCACTAGAAAGCTGAAAACAATACGGTTTTCAGTATTTTGTTATCTTCGAATGAATAAGTATTTCTTTGCTATTTGACACAGAGTATCAAGCCTTGAACAGATTAAAAGGTAAAGGTCCCAGCTGTATTTCACACTAGCCTTTAGCTCAATTTTCATCTCTCCCTAGCTATAATCACAGGCTTACTATTGTGTCTAGAGGGAGGAATACATACATGATGGAGTTTGGGAATCTGTAAGGCATTAATATGAATGTAGAATCAGGGCCTAAACCTGATAACATCTTTCCACTTAGCAAGTATTTGAAACAGCAAGTGTCACAGATGGCCAGCAGAGTGACTGCCTGTACCTCACCTGTACCTCACCCACTCACAGCTGCTAGGTTAAAATGGTTGTAAAACCTGAATGTACAGTCTTAACTTTTTCTACAAGAAGCTAAGGACAATTAAAATGTTCTCCTGTTTTTCACATACAAACACACAATTCAAAAGCATCCTCTAGAGTAACATGAAAGGTTATTTGAGAAGGAATATGCCAAGACACTATGCAGAGAACAACTCATTCAAGGGTGTATGCAGCTTTCTACAGATATTTTACAATAGTTTTCTTTGGTGTGTAGACATTTTTAATGAATTAGTGTTTCTCTCACAGAAAAAGCATGTAATAGATTACAAAAAGTATGCCAAGTACAGAAAAGAAATAAATCATGTTTAACTCATAAATTAAGAATTAAATGTCTAAGCAAAGTGCCTAGTGTGATAAATTTAAGATGAAACATAACAAACTCTCCATATTTACCTTTAATTTTAAATAACTATTAAGCAAATTGACTTCCTATCCTCTCATAATTCAATGTTTGTGCAATTAAAATAGATTCATGTCTTACAATGCTAATTCTGAGTTGTAACACTACGATGTGGACTCTGTGGAGGAATACACAATCCCACAGGAAGATACGAACTGAGTGTAAACATGTGTGTGTGAAAGAGTGACGGGAGGTTCAGCTCACCAGGGGAGGCATCATGCCCTTGCTTGAAGGGGGGATGACAACGCGAAGGTCAGGCTTCCGACTGCTCATTCCAAGACTGCCACCACCTGGGGGAGGGGGGGACTTTGTAGGCATGACTTTGCCTAAACTATTTGCACCAGTATTTCCAATCATATTTGGAGAAGCTCTTGAGTTTACAAATCCATTTCCTAGAGAGAGAAAAAAAGCATTACTGTTTATGTAGAGAGCCATTAAAATATGTTAGATTATTACGAAATCTACAATAGTGTTAATTTCCCATAAAATATATTCCTTATCTTTAAATGCCAATTTTATAAACAAAATACAAAGAACTTAAGGATTACTAGGCATACAAGGTGCTGTTAGTAATACAAAACAATATCATGAGTATTGTACCATTATTCTATTTGAAGAGTCCTTAATATTTAAGTCTCCAGTACAGTACAGAGATAGTAATTTAAGAGCACTGGGCAAGATCAATTTGTTGATTGAAGAATTTCATTCTTAGTGTTTATTATAAAGTTGACCAAACGCAATACAAAATACAATAGAGAACTACATGTTCCTAAAGGGCTGAACAGACCTTTTGAAGTCTCTGTACAATTCAGTATTCAAAAGGCATTCATTCTTGCAATAAAGTAAAATCAGATAAGCCTATAAAACTATCTTTACTAAGTGAAAATTTTTTTAAAATGTAAATAGTCACTATCTATAGAGCACTGTGTTGTGGGAGGGCATAAGAAACAGAATTGCATAAATGGTCTTCAAGTCGCTTTTCCTCTAGTCAGCAACAATAGGAACATACACACAGGCATGACCATGCCAAAATGCCATTTGACTTATGGGGAAAAACAGCACAACAAATATCAACCACACAAAATCAGAGGCAAAGAGTAATTATCACAAGTATGTAGGCTTCATTAGGACACAAACCGTAACAGCAAATAAAAAAAAAAACAAAAGAACAACAGAAGCAGAAGGCAAGGCTAATGGGTAAACGTGAGAAAATGCTCTGCTCAAGCAGAATAAATGGTATTAGGAAAAGCAGCATGGAAAAGCCTGGGGAATCCATGGCTCCAGGAACCATCAAGAAGAGAGGATAGCTACATTTGTTTCCCTCCTTCCCTTCTGGTATAAAGCAAAAAAGAAAACATGGGAGTCAACCAACAATAAGGAGACAATAGATGGTAAGTTATTTACAGACACACCCAGCTACCCTAACCTTATGATAACATATACAGGACTCACAGAACTGACCACTCTGTACTTAATACAGATCTTCCTAATGATCTCACCCTGAGAGACCATATTCTGAGAAATCAAATGATTTGCTCTAAAGAAACACAACAAATAATCAAAACAATGAAAATACAAAAATAATCCAAAAATATGCTTGAAGAGCTTTTTTTTACTGATATCTGTATCATTTCAAGTCTATACAACTTTTCTGAATGGAACAGAAATATGATTATTTAAAACCTGCACAATACTTGGCAGTTTACAAAGTACTTTCAGGGACATTAATCCATCAGAGTCCATTGATAAACAGATAAATTCTAAACTTAAAAAAAAAAGAGGAAATTAATTAAGAGCTTGTAAAAATAACCTGTGGAAGTAACCTAACTTTACATTCGTTCTTTATCTGAACACCTAAAAAAAAAAAAAAACTAATGGTTTTGCCAATGTGCTATTATTAACTTCATTGAATCCTAACCACTACATTTCCAAGTTTGACATCTCAATATCACAAGGCAAAAAAAAAGAGAGAACTGCAAAGCACTCAGGAATGGCTGGCCTCTCCCTGGAAGGAGCCATTCAGAAATTCAGGGATATATATGGTTCTTCCTCCCCTGCCCCTTCTGTCACTTAATTCTTGTATTCTACAGAACTCGTACCAAGTGACCTAACAGTTTGATTACTTCTGTGACTTACTGACTGGTATTTCAGTTAACTTTATAAGGCTATTTCCTGAATTCTGCTTCCATTATCTAAAAGGAGCTTGTATTAGGTCTGGGATGAATCTCCTTTCCACACCCTGCAGAGTAATTTCCTACATCCTGTTAGGCTTCAGAAAGCCATGCTGTTCACAAAACTACCTCTGCTCCAAGTCTTCTCCTGGGGAGTAGCACTCTTCTCAGAGCTGGACAGGGGCAAATCACTAATCTAGACATCTGGAGAACACGAAATGCTTATCAAATAATTATCCAAAATAGACTTAATAGAAACTTTATAATGCAGGGCAGTATGAAAATTATAGATTGACAAAGTTTTTCTTAATATATAATGACATGGGTGTGTGTTCTGATTCTCTGTTGAAGATTAATTGATTTGCACTCCAGTATGAATGATTAAGCAGAATTTCCTCTTCATGGTAAGTTGATACAAATATATAATTTAGAGGAATATATCATCAGGAAGCACACGTTCAATTTTCCCATGTGGAGTCTATGGTGCTTTTTATATGGTACCCTCATAATCCATGAGAATCAGATTACAAGTGTAGGGAGATCTAAAGGCACAGCATTTTAGTAGTCAGTCTACAGCAGATAGTCATTACAGGATGATCTAGGCATCTGGAACCTGATTTCACATATACAACTTGGGATAGCACAGGATTTAGCAATGTATTACCCAATATATGTTTCTTATCTTCAGTTCAATTCTTATGACAAAAAATAAAGCCATTTTTGAGGTGTCATAGTACGTATCTTTTCATCACAATTTAAAAATGTCTGTTGGGTGTCTATGGCTCATGTCTGTAATCCTAACTACTCAGGAGATTGTGCACTAAGGACTGAGGTTCACAGCCAGTCCAGGCAGGAAAATTTGCACAATTCTTTTCTCTGATTAAGCATCAAGAAGCCATAATCAGAGGTATGTTCAAGTGATAGAGTACTAGCCTTGAGCAGGGGGTGGGGGGGAAGCTCAGAGACAGTGTCTAGGCCCTGAGTTCAAGCCCTAGGACAGGCACAAAAAAAGGGAAAACTGTATAACTCCAAAAACTTAAACCTAGTCTCAATCATGGTCCTCCATCTCTAAGTGAAGCTTTGCAATTCTGTTAGTCTTTTTTTTTATTGTAAAGATACTATACAGAGGGTTACAGTTACATGAGTGAGGTAATGAGTACACTTCCTCTTGAACATTGTTACCCCCTCCATTGTTTTCCCCCTACCATCCCCCCCCCTCAATTCTGTTAGTCTTACTCATATTTCAAAATGTAAGTCACTTCAGCTGAAATAATGCTTTTAGGTGGCTGGCATGCATTCCATGTCCTTAGTACTATTCATCTAGGGCTAAACTGTAGTCAGTGATGTTATTCATGTTTTACTACAAACTTATTTTACATGTTAAACTGATAAGGAAACTTCAAAAGATCTTGAGTCGATAAAGCATCCATAATTGATTTTTTATCATATTTGGCAAACTTTTTAAAAATTTGAGAAATGTTCAGTGAACCATTTGATAAGTAAGCAACAGTTTTAAAATCCCAGCTGGGTACTGGTAGCTTATGCCTATATTCCTAGCTACTCAGAAAGCTGAGATCTGAGGATTGTGGTTCAAAGCCAGCTTAGGCAGGAAAGTCCATAGGACTCTTATCTCCACTATCAAAATGTCAAAACTAGAGCTGTGGCTCAAGTGACAGTGACTGACAGTTTTGAGTGAAAAGCTAAAGGACAATGCTTAGGCCTTAAGTTGAAGCCCTAGTTACTGGACAGATGGACAGACACTGACACACGGACACACACAGAGTTTTAATATTATATCATTTATGTAAAAAGTTACCTGAAGTTCCTGACACTAAAAGCCAAACCAAATGAAAACATGGTTTTGAAGTAACTGATGGTAAATGTATCTAATTGGGGGACAAGTCTTAGGCGATGGACAACACAGGTTCACCATATGGGATACTTCTTTCCAAATAATGAATTCCCTTCCCAGTCGCTCTGGGTTGGCAGGTACAAAGAGGCAATTTTCTTCTTTTGTGTCACGAAATATGATGGCCCAAGCAGGCCTGCCTTCAGTGGGAACAACTCTTCAACTTGAATTTCTGTTTCATCTCTCTATCAACCATTAAGCGGTCACTAAATCACAGATATGCTGCTGTCACTGCAACCCAATCTGTTCAGCTTGTTCTGATACTGTCTTCTGCTATCCCTGTCTTCTCTTTACAGAGCTACCAAGCTTTTTTTTCCATTCTTCTTTCCCCTCATCTATCCTTTATCTGCCACTGTCCTGCACCAGGAAAACCCGTATTTCATCTTCACTCAACAATTCCAAGAGCATCTTGAGCTTTTCTTTTTCTACTCCCAATATATTCTTTTCTTTCTCAAACTCTCTGTAAAAAGTGAAGTTGATGGATTATCTGTGATTTCACTTCATGTTTGATATTTAAACATATGCCTCAAATTAAAAGGAGTCTCCAAAGACATCAGAACCACAGTATAACCTGAGTATTAAATGTAAACTTCCAGTAGCAATGTGTCTAGTAAATCATAATTAAATGTCTAGATCACCACCATAAAAGATATGCATTTTACCATAAGAACAAGCTGTCAAGTTTAGTTTGCACAGATAACATAGATTAAAAAAAAAAAGAAAAAAAAACAAGAAATTACCCACTTATGGGAGAAAGGGCCAATTTCAGGTTACTATGATAAAATGATAGAAACTACTGGATGACATATAACTATAGCATCACAGAAAAAATCCAAAGTAGAGAAGGAGGGAGAAAAGCATTTCTATTTCCATTATCCTAACTACTGTAATCAGTTTGGGTTTTCTCTCTTCTTTTTATTTTCCATGAGCATATATTTTGCATAGTTTAAAATCACAAGTAAAAAGAATTCAGCTGAAATTACTTAATTTTCACATTGCTGAATATGCTGATTTCTTCTTATTATTCATTACTATAAATAAAGTTATGATGAACCTTTGCATATTCGAATTTACTTCTAGGGAGAGATTCTCTGATATGAGATTAATAGGCTCAGAGAATACACATTTTTATGACTGAAATCTCGCCAAATCCTTTCCAGTGAGACTGCTACCAATTTACAATGCTTTTTTGCATTGGTTGTTTTTGAGAGAGGGTCTTGCTTTCTGCTACATCCCTCTACCACATCCCTTGATGTACATTCAACTATTTTAGTCTTTCCAATATAGCTGGAATTATAGGTATATGCCGCCAAGCCCAGCCCAGTTTTCTGTATTTACAGATTTAAATTTCTTATAAAGTATAGAGCCATTTGCATCCCATATGGATTTTCATAAGGCTTTCTGAATCTGTGGCTTGTGGGATGTTTTTGTTGTGGGCTTTTGTGGCGAGTTTTCTGGTCAGTTTTGGAAATTTCTGTGATTATTGTTTTAAGTACTTCTACCCAATTTTCACTGTTTTTGCCTCCTGGGACTTCAATTTACGTTGTTAAACATTTTTGTTGTATACTCTAGGTCTTATTCTTTGTTTTCATTTTATATCCTATTACATCTCCCAAATTCTGATGTTTTTCCCTGTTTTATTCTTCCTTTTTGGCAGCCCTAGGGGATTGAAATCAGGGCCAGTGCTCTCCCACTTGACCCCAGCCCTTTTAGATTTTTGAATAACTTCATTTCTTTGTGTTCTGGTCTCTTTGGAAACATATTATTCTGTTGTAAGACTCGGTAGTTTGCTAACAGTCTAGCTCTGGTGGTGAGGAAGGAAGATAAAAGAAATGTCTCCTTAAGAAACTATCTTGAGGGGCTGGGAAGGTGGCTCAGTGGTAGAGCGCTTGCCTTGCATGCATGAGGCC
>NW_012267231.1:7984982-7998899 GCF_000151885.1 Dipodomys ordii | reverse complement strand
TAGAGCGCTTGCCTTGCATGCATGAGGCCCTGGGTTCGATTCCTCAGCACCACATAAGCAAAAAGAAAAAAGCCGGAAGTGGCACTGTGACTCAAGTGGTAGAGCGCTAGCCTTGAGCTGAAGAGCTGAGGGACAGCGCCCAGGCCCAGAGTTCAGGCCCCATGACCGGACCAAAAAAAAGAAACTATCTTGAAGCCAGGTGCCAGTGGCTTACGCCTGTAATCCTAAATACCCAGGAGGCTGAGATCTGAGGATCACGGTTCAAAGCCAGCCCAGGCAGGAAAATCCGTGAGACTCTTTATCTCCAATAAACCACTAGAAAACCCAGAAGTGGTGCTATGGCTCAAGCAGTAGAGTGCTCTCCTTGAGCTGAAGAGTGCAGGGACAGTGCCCAAGCCCAGAGTTCAAGCCCCACGACCACTGGAAAAAGAAAAAAAGAAACTATATTGACATAAACATTGCTAATACAACGGAGTCTTTAGAAAAGAACAATGTCTAGAATGGAAGCACTGAGTACTTAATGAATGAAGCATAAATGAACTTAAGGCCACAGTGAAAGGGAAAGGAAAAAGCGGGGTATTGTGGGAAAAGTTGTAAGTATCCTACAAAATCAAACAGTAGGAATTTACTCACCCACTGGGCTGCTTCCAGCTCCATTTGGCACTGTGAGGTCTGTAGTGTTCAACATCCCACCTAACAACATTATAGAGAGAAGACAGTGTAGATGATATATTTGAATGAATTCTATGGTAAGGATAACCCTCACTCAAGTTCTAAAACTGAAAAACTAGCCCAGTCTAAAGTTATAACCTGTCACTGGATATAATTACATATGCATACACCCCTGCATACATATAGTTACACATACACACTCTCATGTGTATATGTGTGTGTGTACTATATAACACTGTGTATGTTTGTATACAACCGCACACATGAATTTACCTATGCATCAACACACTAATAAGAATGAGCACAATACATACCGAACATGTTGGGTACCCTTAATATAGTATGTAAGGGAGACAATGCATTGAATACATAATGTATCAAAAGAACTTTAGGTTTCTATAAATTACCGAACTAATTCAGGCAGGAGGATACACAAAACACTCCAAGCGGGTGACTGTATTTAAACATGAGGGTCACATTTAGCTTTAGGTGTTTGCTCATGGTATCCTGATTACATTTTCTGCCTATTGAAGTATAGCTTTCTCATGATAAGAAAAGCTTACTGATGGAAGGTTCATTAGTTTATTCTGCTTTGGCTGACATTAATTTTGCCTTCATAGATATATATTTTTTTAATCTTAAAATAGGGCTGGGAAGGTGGCTCAGTGGTAGAGCGTTTGCCTTGCATGCCTGAGGCCCTGAGTTCGATTCCTCAACACCACATAAGCAAAAAGAAAAAAGCCGGAAGTGGTGCTGTGGCTCAAGTGGTAGAGCGCTAGCCTTGAGCTGAAGAGCTGAGGGACAGCACCCAGGCCCAGAGTTCAGGCCCCACGACCAGACCCCCCCCCAAAAAAAATCTTAAAATAGCCAGGCATTGGTGGCTCATGCCTATAATCCTAGTTACTCAGGAGGTTGAAATCTGAGGATCATAGTTCCAAGCCAGCCCACACAGGAAAGGCCATGAGACTCTTATATGAAATTAACCACCAGAAAACCAGAAATGGTGCTGTAGTTCAAGTAGCAGAGTGCTAGCCTTGGGGAGAATTGCTCAGGGACAGTGCTCAGGTCCTGAGTTCAAGCTCTAATACCAATAAAAACAAAAACAAAAACCTTAAAATAGATCCAATTATATTGCAGTGACTTTTGGCTATCCAGATAATAACACTAAGACAGAGTGAGACATTTCTTATGTTAGCAATTCATTTTCCATCATCTTTGATAAAGAGCCAGCATAGATATCATCACCTACTTGCATTGCCAGCACTAGGTGGTCTCTGAGGAGCTCCGGGGGACACATTTCTATGCAACGTGGCTGGAGGTGGAGAGAGCATGCTTGTATCTGTTAACGTTGAGCTGGCTGCCAAAGACGGTGAGACAAGGGAGCTCCCTGGGTTAGTGTAGGACAACGCATTAGGGCTTGTCACAGGGACGGTGACAGACATTGAGAAGTTTTGAGGCGGCAAACCTGGCTGTAAAGAAACAAGGAGAGAAATGTTCATTTTCCTCTATGTTAAATAACTTAATTGTACTCAAACATGAATATGTTTGTTATGACCATTTCATCTTCAATATTCTACATATTAATGCATATACATTAACATGATAAATACATGCTATATTTCAAGTACTCATAGACATGACAATAAGCATTAATTAGCATTACAATGCAAACTGGTTTTATAACATTATGCTTCTACTGGGAGACCCCAAATGTAATGGAAGTGGGAGCATTTGTCATTTTATTATTAATGCATTATTAAATTAATAAATACATCAATTTTGGGGACATTTTAAATAAAGCTAGCCTTATTTGATTGACATTATTCACGGTACAATTAAAGAAAGAACAATTAGTTATAAACAGAATACAATATAATCTGAGTATAATTTAAAAAAACAAAGAAACAGTCCAAACAACAAACTCAGTAATAAGCAAGTACTAAATATTCTGGTATCTTCTTTAAATCACACAAAGATTAAATTATAAAATTACACAAGATTAAATTACAAATATATCCATGCTACCTTCTCTCCTGCCAAAATATTCCACATTCCTTTAAAAGGGTATTTTCCTACTTTCTTATTGTATTTCCTCCATAGACTATTTATAATACACTTGTCAACTATGATAAATGATAGGACTCTTTATAATTTAAAGTGACAGAGGGGAAGAAAAAAACATTTCCTCAACCCTCATTTTAAAACAGTAACTTGAAAAGTAAAGTACCACTGTTAATTAATTCAGAATTAGAAGAATATAATTAAAGTCTGTGTATTCTATTCAATGGTTAATTTCAGTTGGAAAAACTGAATTTCATCAACAAATATAAAACAACAGACATATAAGAAACTTTGTAGATATACACCAATTTGACTTGGGAAATACTTTTGCAATTTTATGCTAACTGTAACAACAACATCACTATGAGGTTAGAGGGGATTTTACTTTGTCTGGTAGAATTATCTTAAGAATAACAATATTAAACCAAAAACATTTCCTTAAGGGTATTTTTCGATAGGACTACTTTGAAGAAATGATATATGATGCCTATTTTAGGGCATGGTTTCTTAGAAAATGAACTCTGACAGTAAAGTAAGTATCTGCACTGGAACCAATTTATTCCTTGAAGGCTACACTTATAGAGAGTTAGGAAATTTGATCTAGAATGACAGTTTTAAGTAGCTCTTGCCAACTGCGCTGTACCAAGTTGATGTACAGAAATGTCACAAACACTTGTATATGTATGGAAATGTCACAATGAACCCTATTTCCCTGTATGCTAATAGAAAAAAAAGATTTCTCATATCCAGGAACATAAGCTCAAAAAAGTATTGATTCACTAGGTTAGATAAAAAGATTTATGTCTAGGCTCAAAAAAGTACTGATAGATACATGGCACTAAAAATTTTACAGTAACTATTTGCTTTGGAATCAGTTTAAGAACATTTTTTGTTAAATTACAATTAATCCAGGCTTCTTCCTTAGTTCCAACATACAGAAGGAGTATTTGGTGATATTACTGCCAAGTGCCATGGGACATATTCAAAGAGCCAAACAGTAAGCTTTGTTCTTTAATATTAAAAGAATTATATAAAATAATTTAAAGCTGAGCACCAGTGGCTCATGCCTGTAATCCTAGCTACTGAGGAGGCTGAGGTCTGAGGCTCGTGGTTTGAAGCCAGCCTGGGCAGGAAAGGCTGTGAGACTCTTATCTCCAATAAACTACTCAGAAAAAGCTGAAAGTGGTGCTGTGACTCAAGTGGTAGACTTGAGCATGAAGAGGCTCAGGGAAGAGCCTAGGCCCTAAGTCCAGCCCCAGGACTGGCAATAATAAAAAAATAATAACAATAGTAAATCAGAATAATTTCAGAACATGAAATTCTGCAACAAAATATAAAATCCAACTACTTTACATTTGGTGCTCTCAAAATTTGAGTACCTATTTTATATATAAAACAGTTGTTTATATATACACATATAATTTGTATATATGACATGTATAATATAAAACTTATAATTTATAAATAATATGTACATGTGTATATGTGTACACATACATAAAGTTATGGAAATGAGAGAAAAGCCTTATATATACTTTATAGTAAATACTACAGAATTTTAGAACTGGAAGGGACATTAAATTATGTAAGCCAACACATTCACTTTATTAGATGTAATCAGGAATTCAGGATATTTGGGTTACCTATCTGAAGATACAAAGAATAGGCAGCAGAAGCTTGACTTAGGATGTTTTCTCCTCTACATTTAAGATACTGAACACGACAGTACACCAGTGGCTCATACCCATAATCCTAGTTATTTAAGAGGTGAAAATCAGAAAGACCACTGGTTCAATGTCATTAATGTAAGACCTATCTCAATCAGTAACTGGATTTGGGGGTACACAGCTAATATTGTAGCTATCCAGGTAGCCCAAATAGGTGGGTCTTGGTTCAACGTGGCCCACGCACACACGGGAGACTTTATTCAAAAAATAAAGACAATAATTAAGAACCTAGGGGTATGGCTCAAGTAGCAGAGCACTTTCCTGGCAAGTACAAGGCCCTGAGGTCAAGCCTAAGTGCCACTTTAAAAGAAAAAAGAGCCAGGTGCTGGTGGTTCATGCCTGTAATCCTAGCTACTCAAGAGGCTGAAATTTGAAGATCACGGTTCAATGCCAGCCCAAGCAGGAAAGTCTGTGAGATTCTTATCTCCAATAAACCTAGAAAACCGGAAGTGGCACTGTGGCTCAAATGGATGAGCACTCGCCTTGAGCTGAAGAGTGCAGGGACAGCGCCTAAGCCCAGAGTTCAAGCCCCACAACCAAAAAAATAAGAACATGTACTATTATGAGATTTCAGAAATTTGAAAGTTCTATAAACCCCCCCAAAACCAAAAAGAAGCCTTTATTTCCTCTTCTACTTATTACTGACATCAATCCACCATATAAGATGTATGTATGGTCAATTTCTTCATGCACAAGATAAAAGCATAAACCATACTTTAGTACTCACTGCGATTTTATGATTCCGCATCATATTATCAAACTCCTCGTTAATTTTTTTATACTTTTCTTCTGTATGTGGAGTTAGCACATAGGAAGTATCGGGGTCTGGGCTGTCGCACCCTCTGTGCTCCTTCTTGTTCAGAGCCTAGATGATGAAGTTAACAGAAAGATCAACAAATAAAAAGTAGAGGTAAAGCGAAAGTACTTACAGGGCCTCGTTTGAAAATAAAATCACTATCTTCATTTAGTTTGCTGAATCTGTCCTCCGAGAGTGGACTGTGCTCAAAGTAATCGTCAGCATCAGGGCTCTCACAACCATTAAGGCCTTTCTTTCTTAACGTCTGAAATACAATTGGAAAATTCACACACAAAGAATACTAACTTGCCATGAGTTTTTCTGTAAAATTGATTAAGAGAGCACAGGGTTGAATGAACTTAATTATGTAAGAGCCACTGAAATATGTTCAAATGACCACAAAAAAGGCAAACCTAAGATAGTGGCAAGATTAATTATTCCATTGTAAGCTAGAAAATAGGACAGGCACATTGTAGTACTGTGTGGAAATTAGAAATTGTATTATTTGGAATTAGAAATCTATCAAAATGGTGCTTTATTTAGTGTGCATTTGTACACTGAACATCCCAGCTACTTCATCTACTGACATTCCTTTCTGCCTGTGAGAACTTCTCCTGTCCAGAGAAATTAGCCCCAAATCTCTCTCATTTCTTTTTGAGTATTATCATTTTCTTGTATAATGAAAAATATAAAAGCTCAAATCTAATATTTATATCAATACTTTCCTATGATGAATACTCATATTATTACAGACTTTACATGCTTCAAAATTTGTCATCAAGTTATTCAGAATGGTGCTGGAAAGGTGGCTCAGTGGTAGAGTGCTTGCCTTGCATGCACAAAGCCCTGGGTTCAATTCCTCAGCACCACATAAGTAGAAAAAGCCAAAAGTGGTGCTGTGGCTCAAGTGGGAGAACATTAACCTGAGGGGAAGAGCTCAGGGACAGTGCCCAGGCCCAGAGTTCAGGCCTTACGAATTAAAAAAAAAAAAAAAGTTATTCAGAATGGCTCACTCTCCCCTTTGCTAGCTCTTCTATAGAGCTTCTTTTATGATTTGCTTTGTGGACTGACTTTCCAGATAACTTTCTTGAGTGTCGTTTTTCATATCTTCTGGATCATGCGATTAACTTTTTTTTTCTTTAGGGTGAAAATTTAGTGGACAATTGGTTAAATAACTTTTTTAAAAGAAGGTCATCTGAAATAACTTGTTTAGTATTTAAAAGAATAAATTTTAGCCAGGCTCTAGTGGCTCATGCTTGTAATTCTAGCTATGCAGGAGGCTGAGACCTGAGGATCCCAGATCAAAGCCAGCCCAGGCAGGAAAGTCCATAAGATGAGTATCTGCAACTAACAACCAAAAAGTTGGAGATAGAGCTATGGCTAAAAGTAAGAGAGCACTAGCATTGAGCACAAAAGCTCAGGAACAGCACCCAGACCCTGAGTTCAAGCCCAGAATAAATTTTAAAATCAAGAGCTTAAAGAACAATGATTAGTAATCTACCTGAAGAATGTCTAATTTTTAAAAACCCAATAGGTTTTCATTTTTAAGGTAGTTACTGGGTTCAACAATCTAAATAGCTTTAAGACAATGAATTTCCAGCAAACTTGAGAAGTGTTAGGACATTAAAAATTTGAAGTATGCCTAACTATGAGAGGCTACTTAGGAAATAAAGTTTGATGATAACACTAGTTCAAGATAAGTACAATAAATTATTGTTTAAACTAGATCTAAAGTACATTTTAAGTTTGTTCTGAAAGATATTAGTATCATTCAAAAATGAAAATGATTTGCAATAATTATGGATGCTTACTGTATTCCCTTTTTCCTGAAATAGAATGCAAACATAGTATATGAAGATCTAAGAAATTTTTTGTTTCTCCGGAGCCAAATTACCTTAAAACTTCATTTTATCTAGTATGATTTTTTAATTTTACAGGCTCAGAGAAAGTCACAAGCAGTTATGAATATAGAATATGTTCACTTCTCCAACTACTTGTCACCTGTTGGGAATCTCATATACCATGTCTCTTATTAAAGCAATCTTTAGCAGGGATGTGATGATATATGCCTGTAATCCCAGCACTTGGGAAGCTGAAAGGAAGATTTTCAACTTGAGGCCAGCCTGAGTTACACAGTGAGACCTGGTCTTGAAGAAGATGGGGAAGGACTGAAAGTATAGCTCAGGTTGAAAGTGCCTGCCTAGCAAGCGCAAGGTCCTGAATTACAAAACAAAAAAATCCAACACAAAAAGGCCCATAGCAAATACTGCATGTATTTCCTCAACTGCTCCATGGAGTCCCATTATTACATATGGACATCTATGTGTACTTAACCACAAAAGGACTGTTATTCAAAATCCTAAAGGGATGGAGACATTTGTCCTCTTCCATCCTTGGTAGCAAGTCCTACCTGTCCAATCTCTTCCAGTTGCTATCAGCAGTGAAAATGCGAATACTCTGCATAACAGAACACACAGAACACTTACAATCTACCCAGCTCAAGAAACAGAATAAATATAGTAGGTGCCCATAGATCTTATTGTGACACTGATGATTTACTCTAGCCTTAACTCTATTTGGCTTCTTCGTCCTAATTGTCACATATCTTAACAGTAGTTAATGCAATCTTGCTCTTGTTGGTATACTGAAATATTTATCACCGGATTTTCTTTTTTTCTTTCCTTCCCCTTCCTTCCCTTCCCTTTCCTTTCCTTCTTTTTTTGTTGGTCATGGGGCCTAAACTCTGGGCCTGGGCGCTGTCCCTCAGCTCTTCAGCTCAAGGCTAGTGCTCTACCACTTAAGCCACAGTGCCACTTCTGCTTCTGTGATGCTGAGGAATCAAACCCAGGGCCTCATGCATGCGAGGCAAGCACTCTACCACTGAGCCACCTTCACAGCCCCTGAATTTTCTAACAATAGGAATCATCAAACATATTTTTCCTCTCAAAAATTTTAAATCTATAAGAAAAGATGAGCTTTGCTCAAAACTTCCATGAAATTTTTATCCTACAAAAGGAGGGCTAACTCTACGTGTACTTCTGGACCAGAAAAGTGCTCTGCTATCTGTAGCTCTGCAACCCTTCACTTCAGATAGGTTCCTGGCACAGGGAGGGAGCTGAAGAGGCAGTATCGGCCCTGCAGATAACAAGCTAGTGTACCTCTGTTTGACAGCCAACTAGTGTCTCCTTATCACAAGCATGAAGAGTTGCTGTGAGGACCCAGCTTCCATAAAAAGACTTTTTCTGTCACCTTTATCATTATTAAATAGCATAATAGTAAATGTTTCTCCTGTGTCGCTGGCATTAACAAGAGTGGAATGTTGTAATCTATTAACAAGGCCAGGCCAGGCCCACAAGAGAGAGACCAGCTTCAGCTGTCACTCACGCTTCAGGTTAGGGACAATAAAAACACTTGCTCAACGACAAAAAACTGTGTGAATATCTGAGGGAAAGAAAATATCAAGAACGTGGCTACTGTTGTTCTCTTTGGCTTCTGAGGCTGGTTATCGTGCCATGTACTAAAGTAAACAGAACCCCAGCAAACTTCATTTCTTGCAATGTGTTTTCACAGCCACTCTGGCAAACCTAAGGAGAAAACTCAGATGTGCCAAAATAGCTTCAAATTTCAGTGGTATATACCATTCAAGTTGATTTATCCCATTTTCTTAACTGGATCCTGTGCCAAAAAGATCATTTGATGAGCCATTATTTATTAATTTGAGTTGATACCATCTGTCTTTATAATAGTATTCTAAATATATTTAAAGGTTCTCATTGATTTGATGAGATTATTCTTTTTTAAAAAAAGTCCTAAAACTAATGTACCTAAATTTCCTGTCAATCCATTTCTATATAAGTTTTATTTTTGGAGAGTTAGTAATTTGCTTTTGGGGGGGGGGTCAAAGGGCAGTACTAGTTTCAACTCAGGGTCTCAGGCTTACTTAGGTAGGTCGTCTCCCTACCATGTAAGCCATAGTCCCAGCCCTCTTTTACTTTAACTTCCAGGTAGAGTCTTGTGCTTCTGCCTGGAGTCAGAGGTGCACACCACCATGCTGGCCTAGCTTACTGACTTAGATGAAGGACGGCTTTTTGTCCAGGGTACCCTCAGACCCATTTCTCCATTTCTGCCTCCCAAGTCGCTAGGGTCATAGGTACAAGCCGCTGTTTCCAAACTCATTTGGTCTTCTTAACAGGATTACATGTTTGTATCTTTAGATTTATGTTAACCAGTTGTGACTATTTTAATTTTTTTTTTTGCCTGTCCTGGGACTTGAACTCTGGGCTTGGGTGTTGTCCCTTAGTTCCTTTTGCTCAAGGCTAGTGCTCTTACAACTTGAGCCACAGTGTCACTTCTGGCTTTTTCAGAGTAGTCTGTTAGAGATAAGAGTTTCACAGACTTTCCTCCCTGGGCTGGCTTCAAACCATGATCCTCAGATCTCAGCCTCCTGAAACTAGGATTACAGGTGTGAGCCACTGGTGCCCAGCCAATTCTGAGTAGTTTTAAAGAAATCGTAAGTAATCATTAGTATAGATTCTTACAGATATTAATATATTAAATCTTGGTACTTGCTCATTTTACATTTAAGAATCATGATTTTGTCTTTAAAAAAACAAAATTGTTCTTAGTTTAAAGGATGCTGAGTTACACTTAACCTTAATAATATCTGAAGAGATAGCTAATAAACTTTGACAGGACTTAGTATTCGACTATGAGTTTTTGAAAGAAAAAAACACTGAGCTCTGTTTTTAATCCTGAAACTGTTTGACTATGTAAGTATCCATATTAATTCATTATGGTATCAAATACTGAAGAAATGTGATTAGCGAGGGCTTAATTCTTAAGTCCTGTGACAGTATTTATGATCACAGTATTAAGGGTGTAACTGTCTGAAGCAGACACCCCACAATCCCTGAAGCAGGGTTCCTTTCTATCTGAAGCTACTGTGACATAAAGTGAAACTGAAGCTGGTAAGGTAGAAGAAGTAGGTTGTGTTCTGCTAGTATGCTTTTATATTTATGGGCCTAGAGAGTTATTTCAATAAGTAGATAATTAGATAGATAGATAGATAGATTCTTATATCCTATTGTAACATAGGTAATTTATGAGATTGTAATTTTTATAATTTAAGATAAAACAGTGTTCAACCTTGAAATTTAGTGGATGGAACACCTATTTAGGCTAGTTACCTTTGTTTCTTTGACTAGGCTATTTTATAATCCTATAAAGATGGAAATCAGTTAACCTGCAGAAAATAGTAGCTGTGTATGTAGCAATCATTTGCTGAGTAGTGTCATTATCACCCTATGAATACGGATGGAATTTATTTATATAAATTCATCTCCAATAGTTTTAATTAAATTCATTGAGTTCACTTGGACATGGACAGCATTATCTTGTCTCAGAAGAATCATGTTGCACAACATCTTTGGTGGCAGAAAGGGGAACATGGAGCCCTTGGAGACAGGTCTCTTTGTGTCAGCCTTCAGGAATCCATCTGTCTGTATCCTTTCAAGAAATTACTTTTTTAGCTTAGGCCATTTTAAGTGGGTTTCTCTTCTAATCAAAAAAACTTAATGAAGGAAACCATTTACATATCTCTTTATATGTCTCTTTATAAACCCTTAGCCAAGTCTTGTATTTTTCCAAATCTGGCTACTATCTCTACAACCAAGAATTCAAAAAGGTCTTAACCCTCTAAGTAAATTATTTGGCTAAAGAAGGACTGATACAATTAAACTTGTCTCTTGTTTACTAGTATT
Source organism: Dipodomys ordii (assembly GCF_000151885.1). NCBI lineage: Eukaryota > Metazoa > Chordata > Mammalia > Rodentia > Heteromyidae > Dipodomys > Dipodomys ordii. The sequence goes on along the minus strand of NW_012267231.1, from coordinate 7,987,884 downwards.
CACTTAGAGATCTTACATTGTGAAGAATTTATTTCTCTTTAGAATTCTGTTGGCTAGCTCCATATGAAGAAAGAAGAGATCCATCCATTATTGTCCGAAGTTCATACAATTTTCCCCCTTAAAAATCTGTCAGTACTTGCTTATGAAATCATTTGGACTTGGAAGTTTTGTGGTAAACATGACAATACTATTAAGAACTTTTTTTGTCTTTGTTTTTGTTTTTATTGATCATGTTTCTTTTCTGGGAATCTGTCCACTGAATGAAAATTTTGATGAATGGTAGGACCCTGAGATCATATATGCTCAAAAAAGTTTGTTAGCTGTTAAATTAAAAGTTAATGATGCTTTTATGACTCTGAAGTTCATCTCCTATCTTCAGAGGAGACTAAGGCTGGGAGACTCAACCATTCATCTCATATCTATTTGATCATACAACTAGTGTGTGTCAGAACTAGGATTAGAGTCTGAGTCCCTCATTTCTGCTCTTTCCACCTCACACCAGACACATAGAATAAGGAGTCTTTTCAAATGGGAGCAAATGTGCTTCTTCCAGGTACCTGATGAACTAGTTTCTTAAAGTTCTTGTGTTCTAAGACTGTGGCATCAAATTCCACCTGATGCTGATACTTGGTTTACAAATGCTCAGAGGTAAAATTCTTTTCTTCCTTTTCTCATTTTTTTTTACCTCATTTGTTCAAAACTAATTATTTCTGCAATCTTTTGGGAGCAGACAGTAGTTGTGAGTCAACTGTTGGAGACAGTTTATTAAACTCATAAACATAAAAGTTCCCTTGCTTCTAAATTTGTCAGAATCTGAAGTTCTGCTTTTTACCTCTTTGTCCAGATGGATAAAATATCTGAAGGTGTCTAGAGCTTTAAAAACTTCTTTACCTTTGTGTTCTCACCTTCCCTTAGACTTCTGATACATTCTTTAGAGCTCTTTGGCACTGAAAAGATGGCCTTTTATAGTTTAGCTAGCATTTTTAGTTGTTTTCAGCAGGAGAGTTGGTCCAGATAGCATGACCCCAAAATACTGGAATTTTTTAAATCAGTATTTTTAAAAAGAAATGAACTAAGAATTTTCTCATAAAGGGCTGTTTTTTCTTGATGCTTTTCCTTTTTCTTTTTAAGTTAAGATGTAGAAAATAATTTGGCAGTTCCTCAAAAATTAAACCACAGAACTTACCATACAACCCAGGAAATTCCACTCCTAGCTAGATACCAAAGAGAAAATAAAAACATATGCTCACACAACTGTGCACAAACTTCAAAGCAGTAAATACAATGGATTCAGCCACAGAATGAAGTACTAATTTATGGTACAATATGGATAAAATATCCACTTAAGTGACAAAAGAGTCCACAATGTACCACATATTATATAACACCATTTACACAAAATGACCAAAACAGGCGAGTTCATTGACCTTTTAAGTAGTTTAGTAAGTTAATATCAAGTATGTCTGGCATATAAATCAACATGCTTCAATTCTATAATAGTGAAGGATACTTGGGGAAGTGGTTTCTAGGGTACTAAGTACTACTTCATGTAGATTACTAAAAGCTTTGGAAATGTTTACTATGAATATGAATAATTATCATTGGTATTTACATGGATTAAGTGCTGAGTAAATGCTATCTCTAAGTATATTAAGATTTCCAATGAACACACCACATAAAACAAAAACAAAAAAACTTAGGGAAGTAGCATTTTTTAGAACCAAAATAAATTTAGGAAAATAAACAATTCTAAAAGGAGAACTATAAGAAATATTTTTGAGTAAATTCACATATCAAAATCCTAAATATTTAATGAAATGATTCCCAGAATATAAGTAGAATGCACAATTCTAAAATACTTAGAATTGTGAGTCAACCAAACAAAAACCTGAGAAATTCTAACTATGCATTTACATGTCCAAAATGTAAAAATATAAAACTCTCATACAACCAATTGGAATGTTTTATAGATATGATCTGAATCATATTATTATAATCTTAAAAAGAGAAGCCAGGAGAAGTAGCTTAAGCTTGTAATCCTAGCTACTTGAGGGGCATAAATGGATGGACTGTGGGTCAAGGCCAGCCCATTTCAATCAATGGCTGGGCCTAATGGCACATATCTATTATCCAAGCTATGGGAGAAGCACAATGACTGGGAGTGGTGGCTCATGACGTCATCTCTGAAGACAAGGAAAGCACAAGTAGGAAGACCTCGGTTCAGGCTAGCCCAGGAATAAAGTGAGACCCCCTACTTTGAAAATAACTGACATAAAAAGGAGCTAGAGAGTGCCAAAGGTAAAGTGCTTGCATATTAGCAAGTGTAAGGCTGGACCACAATCCTAGACAGTCCCTCCCATAACTGGGATGATAATCATGCACCACCATCCCCAAGATTTTTTCAGGTGAGACAAGGTCTCATGAACCATTTTTTCCTGGGCTACCCTGGAATTACAATCCTTCCAATCTCAGCCTCCTGAGTAGCAAGAATAACAATCACATACTACCATGGGATTGGAGGTCGTACAAACTTTTTGCTATCTCTGAACTTCAATCCTCCTATCTGCCTCCTGAGTAGCATGGGTTACAGGTGTAAGTTCACTGGCACCTGGTGGAAATGCCTAGTCTCTTATAACAGGTTATGAATGAAAATGAATGATTATATGATATCCACTTATGCTCAACTACATAGCAAAATAAAAATAGCAAAACTGAAAGTGCACAAGCGCTAGCGATTGCTGTGTGAGGTGATGGCACAGACTTGGGAAGAGGAGAGGACCATCAGGATGGCATGGTGTGCCTCACCCTGTTAATCACCATCCTGTTGCTCCTGGCTATGAGGAAGGAAGGCTGGTGCAGAAGGGGGAGGGGGGGGGAGGAGGAGGAGGAGGGGGAGGGAAGG
>NW_012267231.1:7973466-7984525 GCF_000151885.1 Dipodomys ordii | reverse complement strand
AGGAGGAGGAGGAGGAGGAGGGCTTAGTCTTACAACCAGATGTCTCATTATTTGTTTCCCTTCCCTGCCACTCCAAATGCAGCTCTGGAAGACATTAGGCAAGCCTCTTAAACACTCTGTGTCTGTTCCATTCCTTCTCTATAACATGGTGGCGGCTGTGAGGGTGATTGTTTCCAAAACCTCTTTGAGGATATTATAAAACTGCCAGAATACCAAAAACAGCACCATGCCCTTCAAGAGACAAAAGACATTTCACTTCTTTTTTGTTCATCTAAGAAACCAGATTCCATCTCCCACTAACTCGTGCCATTCTCATAAAGCACCTCTGAAAGAAGTTCTCATAACCATGTAGTAATAATGAAATGTAAGTCATTACAACAGGGTTCACAGGTACTAGTGACAGGTCAGTGGCCTCACAACAACTGGGTGTGACCCTTCCCCAGGGGCCCATCAGCATTCTGGAAGCTTACAAAGGTCTCCAATAGAGTTGTCCCTTTTATCCCAGCTTATATTTTGGTGTTTGGTTTTGTGTTAGCTCTTCTTGGTTGATACTTCAGGACTCCTGTCTTCCTGTTTGGTGGTAATTATGAGTTACACAGCTTATTCTCTCCCCTCCTCAGAAAGTACAGGCAGCAATAAAGAACCACTGTTCCTTTTGGTAGATCCTCCTTCAGGGAGGCAAGACTGTATGTCACTAAGGAGTTTCTCCATTCTTAGCCATTCCCACTGTTTCTTTGTGGCTGAGTGAGGTACAGCTATAACTAATTCAGTCACATTTCAGTTGCCTTTGAAGGCAGTGAAACCAACTGGGAATTGGGAAATGACCCAAACAGCTCTGGCCTAGTTGAACACCTGCCCTTGTTTCCAATGAACCAATAGGCCTTTTGCCTATGAGCCCACCTAAGTGTGTGCCTGCCCCTAATACACTCAATGAAGCTTGGGGGTACACTCCAACTGAGAGAGAAGAGAATAAAAGGAGGTAACCTGCCCAGCCAAAACAAACTTCCATTTTCTAGGTGCTGCTGTCTTCTCCTCCGGGCAAATTTTCTTTCACTTTGCAATAAACTATCTTTATTCTTTTTTTTTCTCTTTGTTTCTTTACTGTTCCAGAGAACAAGATCCACCTGTTTGCGTATCACTAGCATGCTATTTTTTATTACTTTTTAAAGGGTTTTTAAAAAAAATTACTGTTTCATGTTTACTCACTGCCAAAAACTATTTCTGGGATAGTCTTCAAGCTAAAAACAGTTTAAAAGCTAGATATAGCCATTTCCAAGAGATTCCATGTTAACTTTCGGCTCACAATTACACTTAGGATAAGTTAATACAAGAGTATCTAGACTTCTACTAAAACTGATCCGGTAGATCTGCGGTAAGACCCAAGAACTTCTATTTCTAAAATGTTCTCTAGTATTGACCAGTATCAACATGCTGGGCAGAATACCACATTTTGAGAACCACTAATGCTCCTGGCACATGATCACTTTCACTGGCATCTGTTTTAATTTTCTAATTGATAGATGTAACTAATCTTAACTATTTTCTTCCCCTCCCATCTCCTTCATTGCCATATAAGCTACATGTCAATAATTTATATATATATGATATATATATATATATATTACCAGCTGAGTATGGTGGTACATGTCTATAATCCTACCACTTAAGAGGTGGAGGCAGGATGATTCTGAGCTCAATGCCAGCCTGGGCTAAAGAGTGAGCTCCAGTTCAGTCTGAGGTACATTGACCCTATTCTCAAAAAAACCAACCACCACTAAAAATTGTTTTTTTTCCAATAGAAATATGTACTATTTCTACAAAATGAAAGGGGGGATACAAAACAAAACAAACATTTCTTATGTAGCAGCTACTAAAACTCTCATTTCGTGCATTTTAGCATAACACTTATTTTGATGCATAGCTCCAAAGCTTCTACTAGTTCTAGACTTTTATTTAATATAAATTCAACTTATATACACATGCATGGATATAAATAATGGGTGACTATTAATGTTAGTGATTTTAGTCTCTAGTTTCCTACATGCTAGGCCATATTGTTATAAAATTACATAACAGAGTTGGACGTTTTCTAATCTGAATTTACTGACAAGCAAATATAGGGGGTTCTAATATTTTCTTTAAATGCTTTAACTACTTCTCTTTGCAGGACCAAAAAAACTGCCACCTAGGGCTGGGGGTGTAGCCTGGTGGCAAAGTGCTTGTTTAGATGTGCAAAAGGCTCTGGGTTTGATCCCCAGCACTAAAGGGAGAGAGAGGTCCCTGTCACTTATTTTGGTGCCAGTGCTCAATAACATGAAAAGACTCCACTGATATCTTTGATGGCATTCACTGTGGACTGTCACCTAATGAAATGCAGGAAGTAGACCTTTTAGGTTGGTAAAAGCATCTAGTGTTGGGGTGGAGGGGTGCCCCTCAAGTCCACAAGGACAGAAGCTCTGCAGTGAGGACCCCGTTCCTTTCCCTTTGTAGCTCTTCATCATTCTATTCATCTGCATTATAATACACTGCAGAATAAACTGCAAGAGGTAAGCAAGGGCACCCCTGAGTTTTGTGAGCTATTCTAGCAAACTAACCAAACCCAGGCAGGAGCTTGAGGGAGTTGGTTTGTAACAACTGGTGAGGAGCACAGATCACAACCTACTATGATATGAGCTAAGCTCTCATCCAGTGGTTTCTGACACTAAGTACTCCAGGAAGTATCTAAACTTGGGAATACGCAGCTGGATACACAGAACTGCTTGATGTGTGGGTTAAAATCCCATTTGTATCTGGTTACACAACTGTTTCGTGTATTGAGTGTGGCAGTTTATGTTTTCCTTCAGAGCTGTATTAGTAGATTATCAAAATGATATTTACTTACTACTGCATGTATTCCTATTCACACACCAGAAATGGTTGGATAAGTAGTAAAATAAGGATATGTATTACTTTTATATATATCATACTCATTTTCACATCTTTATTTCAGTGAAATCATTCTGTTATGAGCAAGATTTTCAAATAATATGTGTTCTACTGATGGCAATGAGCTAAATAGTTAAAAAATTGTATGCAAGTATATCTATACTCAATTAATGTAAAACTAAAATTATTTTAATGCTTTTAAATAGTTTTTGTGAAGGTCCTGGCCTGGGCCCTCACTGTTCAAATCTGGTGCTCTACCACTCGGCTCCTGGGTTAGAGATAAAAATCTCATGGACTTTCTTGCCTGGCCCTGGGGTGGCTTTGAACCATGATTCTCAGATCTTAGCTTCCAGAGTGGCTAGACTTATAGACATGAACCATTGGTGCCCAGCCTTTAAATGCTATTTTTAATAATTAAATGATTTTTTTACAATAAATATAAAATATAAATTCTAATTATTAAGATTTAGGTTTATAGAAAGCTAACATTTTAATTTTTTGGGAGTTGATACTGGAGTTTGAATTTAGGGCCTCATGCTTGCTAGGCAGATACTATACCACTTGAGGCAACCACATTCATTTTTGCTTTATTTTTCAAACAGTGCTAGTAATTATGTCTAGGCTAGACTGGGCTATGATCACCTACTGATCTTCCTCAGTAGGTAGAATGACAAGCCCAGGTTTTTTTTTTCCAGCTGAAACAGGGTCTCATGAACTTTTTCCCCAGGCTGTCCTTAAACCACTATCCCTCCAATCTCTGCTTCCTGAGTAACTAATATGACAGGCACAATACCTGTCTTATTATTTTAATAAAAATAAAGCTCTTTGTAAGTCAAGCACTTAATGCTAATTAACTACCAATGTATTTTCATGTTTGGTCTTGTTACATCTAGACAAGCATATATACAAATTTAAGAGTAATGTGAATTTCTCATTATAAGGAAATGTTCCCAGCTACCCTGAACAATATGGTCCTACTAAGAAACAGCACAGCATTATGTAAGAAAGCAGTGCAAACCAATTGAAAGGAAGGTTTTGATAAGCTGATCAATCAGTCTTCCCTAGTTACTTTCACTGTTCAAATCATCCTTGAATATTTTGTTTTGTTTGTAATTTTACACTGATTAGAATTTCACTTATTCTCTATATCATCATTTATTGGGAGGCAGGCAGTACTGGGGTTTAAACTCAAGGAAGGCTTCATTCTTGCCAAGCAGGTACTCTTATACTTGAACTATGCCCCCAGCCCCAAACTGCTTATATTGCTCTTTAAAATGCATCCAACAGCATTTAAATGTTTTAGCTACATGACATAAGCATCGCCCTCAGGGTTGATTTGGATGACCTTATTAACAGTTTTAGATAAATGTGTGCATTATCACCACTAGGAGGAAGAACTGAGATCCAGACATGCACTACAAGTAAGGGTGCAGGTGCATCATCTTCATAGGAGAAAGAAGACCAATTTTATGTGTTTAGCAAACTACTTATTTGCAACCTAAATTCTTGTAGCTTCCTTGCAATATAGTCCATTATCATTAACTATACAACCTTGCTAAATAACAGAACACTAGAACTTATCTCTTCTTCTTTGGGGTGGCATTAGCGTTTGAACTCAGATCCTTTCACCTGCTAAGCAGGTATTCTGCCATTTGAGCCACAGTCCCAGGCCTTTTTGCTCTATTTTTTTTAATAGATCTTGCTTTTTGCTTTGCATGTAACTAGGATAACAGGCCTGAGCTACCATGTCCAGTTTTTTACTGGCTGAGATTAAGCTGACCTAAAACGGTGTTTCTCTAAATTTCAGGCTCCCAAGTAGCTAGGATTATAAGCATGAGCTGCTATGTCTGTCTGACTATGGTTTTGCTTTATGAAAGTTTTATTTTTTTGGGAGGGGGGTCCGGTTGTGGGGCCTGAACTCTGGGCCTGGGCACTGTCCCTCAGCTCTTCAGCTCAAGGCTAGCACTCTACCACTTGAGCCACAGCGCCACTTCTAGCTTTTTTCTTTTTGTTTATGTGGTGCTGAGGAATCAAACCCAGGGCCTCCGGCATGCAAGGCAAGCGCTCTACCACTGAGCCACCTTCCCAGCCCCGAAAGTTTTATTTTTAAAAGACTCATTTTGAATAGATAAAAAACTCATTCTTTAAGAAGCAATTTCTCTTTTACACAATTAAGTTGACAGAACTATACAAGATACTGAATGGGTTATGGATGAAAACAAAACAAAAAACCCAAAGATGTTCCTTCCCTCCCCCAACTAAAGTGTTCCTAACAAAACAAATTATTTTCTTCCCTTTCATTAGTGTTGAAAGTTGTGAGTTATTGCTGACATAATGCAATTACTGAAGCCTATTAAAATTATAGCTTTTCATTTAAAAACATATAAAATACATAATCACAGGCAAAATGTTAAGATTATACTGGCTGTTAGATTTATGTGGGAAAAGAGGCCAGTTTATTTTGTTTGAATGAATAGGATCTGTTTATAGCACAAGTGGGTCATCATACAGCAATTTTAGATCTTTATAAGAAATGGTTCAATATTTTGGACATGCAAAGCAATCTGGTAGTTAATGTTACTTAACAGAAGATTTAATTGTTATCTGCAATTCATGCATTACTACATGTGTGTTACCTCCACAATATCTGAGTTGGTCCTGCTTTCATGAGGCTCATTATACTCTGTGTACTTGAGGAGAACTTTGTCCATGTCGGTGCTGGCATACTGAAACAGTTTGTTAGAGCTGTTGAAGATGATGAGCGCTATTTCACAGTCACAGAGCACGCTAAGCTCATAGGCTTTCTTCATCAATCCAAACTTCCTCTTTGTAAATGTGACCTGCACAATCCAAGAAAAAAGTACCTTTTATTGAAAGCAGTATAGTACTTGACATTTAGGCTATTTGAAACTGAGTCTTTTTTCAATATGGAGCCAGATTTCAAAGATAGGAATTAGTCTTAGCCTCAAGCTCCACCCATGCCTCTTCCTTTCCCCATTCTACCACAGGGCTACAGTTTTCCTTGGTCAAGGTTTCTCCTTATCCTTAGTTGAGCTACACAGAAGGGAAAGAAACAGAAGGAAACACTAACCAGTGAGGTCTTTTACTATTCAGCTTAAAACTATTATAACCTATCCCCAACTCCATTTTAGGTAATCCAACAGTACCCAGGCTTTAATCCCTAAGCAGCTAAATCTACTCACTAATCTAAGCTTTGCTTTTCTTCACTCTCAAACCTTCCTACTGTGCCCACTGAATTCAGTTTAGAAATAGCAAATTCTCTGATGCTGTCAAATATTCTTTTACTATTTATTCTTCTAACTGAAATCTACTACTTATAAATCCTTTCACAGAACCCCTCATTTTTTCTTTAAAAATATTATACTCAAACCCCCTAAAAAGTAATTCTTTTTTGTTCCTTATTTCCTACTCTTTCCTACTCTTTCCTTTGAAAACCTCAGATATTCTGAAGTCTATGCCACGAAATCATACCACTTAATAATCCACCTTGTGGTGAGTCCAAAGTGATCCAGCCCAATTAATCTTTTTCATATAGTTGCACCTGACCACCCTGCTTTTCTAGTCTACTTCTGTGCCAGCTGATTTCAGTGCCTGTGCACTAGACTCCCCTGTTTCTTTCTCTCTCCACCTTGGATACATGCCCATCACTCCTATGGTCACATCTTCAACTTCCCCGTCACGAAGAATGTCAATTTCATGCAATTTCCCCTTTGCTTTTTCTCCCGTTTTTCTAATTCATATTACCTCTCCTAAAACTGTTTGTTACACCTTATTAAGTCCTCCAATCCAGTTACCATGTCATTTTATTATTACAGGTCAAGTAGCCCTTATCCAAAATACTCAAGACCATGTGTGCTTCAGATGAGGGGTTTTTGTGGACCACCTGCATGAACACAATGAGATAGCTTGGAGGTTGGAACCAGCTCAAGCCATATATTTATCTTTCAGATACATCTTATACACACACCTGGAAGTAACTTTACACAATGTCATTGTGTGTGTCTGGGTTTTGACAGAAACCCATTACATGAAGTCACGTGGGAAATTTGTCACTCTGTGGCATCATCACTGCACTCGAATGTTTCAAATTAGGAGCGTTTGGGATTTGGGGCTTCAGATTGGGATTAACTCTCTCTTTCTAATTGATAGTCCATCACTGTTTCTATTTCTTTTGTACATACACCACCTTTACATAGTTTGAAGCAAGAACTGACTCCCTAAACATATACCCAATTGCCTTTTTCATCTCTATGCTAGTAGCTGATTATGATAATTCCTAGGAATGGAACTTCTCACTCCCAAAACCTGGTGCATCTGACGTGAGGCCTGATATTACTAACTTTGTTTGGTCAATTACCCCATTCTGAATCACATTTTTGATTTTCCTTCTTCTCTCCCACAACTTCACTCCTCTGATAATCTCACTTCTAATTCTGAAGAAAATGGAAACAAAAGAATTACTTCACATCTCCATCACCAAATCTATCAGTCCAACAGTTTCAGCTGTACCTTTCCCAACCTTGGTTCTCTGCTAATACTGACATGCCTGCTCTTATTCTTTCCTATGTTTCCCAAACTCTTCCTCCTCATGGTTGTCTTCTGCTTTACTAGATGAAATACATTAGCATTTCCACATGTCCTGACATTTCCTTAGACAGTCTCCTACCCTTCTCTTTGATCTTGACTTCAGAATAAGAACGTCTGAAAGAAATGTCTACAGTCACCTATTTCTTACAACCAAGTCTCTCCTTAGCCAATTGGAAACAACTTCCATTCCCATGGTATACCTAGACTGTTCTTATCAATTCTGTCATCTTTAATTTATGTGATTAAAGTTCAATGTCATGTAAATTCTTATCTTTACATATCAGCCATGTGTCTTGATTTTTTATTATTTTTTAAAAAGTTTGTTAACTGGGTACTGGTGGATCATGCCTGTCATCCTAGTTACTCAGGAGGCTGAGATCTGAGGATCGAGGCTCAAAACCAACCCAGGCAGGGAAGTCCATGATACTCTTATCTCTAATAAACCACTCAGAAAACCAGAAGTGGCGCTGTGGCTCAAGTAATAGAGTGTTAGCCTTGAGCTGAAGAGCTGAGGGACAGAGCCCAGGCCCAGAGTTCAAGCCCCATAATCCTCCTCTCCTCCTCACCCCGAAAAAAAAAAGAAAAAGGAAAAAGAAAATCTGTTAGTTGTACAAAGAGGCTTCAATCTGACATGTCAGTTTATAAGATAATGTCATCCCTCCAGCACTCACTCTTCACTTTCTACTGGAGAAACTCTGGACATGACATGCCTGGAGTTCACTGGCTGCTCCTCAGGTTTGACTGCTATCTCCTCTTCCTTTGCTCAACCTTCACACTGAGCAGACAAAGAGGCTTTCAGCTTAGGCTCCCCTTTCCTTCTATCCTGTTTTTGCCAGTGATTATATCATGGTCTTAAAATCAATAAGCTTTTTCCACACACATTCGTTTCAATGAAGATACTGTCATCAAAAAAACAACCACAAAAACAATTGAAAGAGTTACCCTTGATCATTCTTTTTATTTTTTATTTTTTGCCAATCCTGGGGCTTGAACTCAGGTCCTGAACACTATCCCACTATCCCTGAGCTTCTTTTGCTCAAGGCTAGCACTTTACCACTTGAGCCTCAGCACCACTTCCGGCTTTTTCTATTTATGTGGTACTGAGGAATCGAACCCAGGGCTTCATGTATGCTAGGCAAGTACTCTACCACTGAGCCACCTTCCCAGCCCCCCTGATCATTCTTAATAGTCCATCCAATTCATCATCAAATTATGCCAATTTAACCTCTAAAATATATCGTAATTCTTTCAATTTCTATCTACACAACTACCATTCAAGCTAAGTTACATATAATGACCCTAATGAATTTTCTGCTTTATCTCTAATTTCCTAATTGTCAAGTAATGTAAGTTGATATTTTAAAATATAATTTTATTGTTATATTGAAAAGTTGTACAGAGGGGTTACAATTCCATGAGTCAGGTAATAAGTACAATTGACAATGTCACCCCTTCCTTCGTTTTCTCTCAGTTTTCCCCTCCTATCTTTGAGTGATAGTTTTAAAATAGGGTTTTTCACTACAAAGAAAATAATATCCAAAAGACATCTGCCTGGCACCCATTAGACCATACTAGCTACTGACCATAGCTTAAGATAAGAATATTCTACCCACAAGACTGTAATAAGACATAAGACACAAAGTACAAAAATAAGCCATTAGAATCTACACTTTGCCTTGATTTTAGCATTTTACTTCAGAATAAGCCTGGTACCACACAAAGGTTTCCCTCACCTTTAGAAGACATATAAAACTGAAAATCAATAAATATCAACAAATTAGTAGTGTTCATTAGTGATGTTGCCCTACAGCACATTACATACAATTCATACATCTTATGCGACACTGACAACTTGACCTAAAATTAGGCAAGTCAGAGAATGCTAACTACATAATTACAATATACAATTTTACAACTCCAAGACAATTACAATTTCTTAAGGCAACTATATTAATTACACTAAAATAAGTTGGGCATTGGCAGCTCATGTCTATAACCCTAGTGAGTCAGGAAGTTGAGATATAAGGATCATAGTTCAAAACCAGCCTGGGCAGAAAAGTCTGTGAGACTCTCATCACTATCAAAAAGCCAGAAGCAATGCTGTGATTCAAGTGGTAGAGTGCTAGCTGACCAAACAAGAGAACAAGCAACATGAGTCTCTGAGTTCAAAATCCAGTATCCAAAAAAAAAAAAAGATTTTAATCCTCCCACAACAGTTCTACATTCAGTTAAAAAAAATTAAAACTCTAGGGAGAGGGCTGGGAAGGTGGCTCAGTGATAGAGTGCTTGCCTCGCATGCATGAGGCTCTGGGTTCGATTCCTCAGCACCACATAAGCAGAAAAAGCTAGAAGTGGTGTTGTGGCTCAAGTGTTAGGCTGCTAGCCCTGAGCTGAAGAGCTGAGGGACAGCGTCCAGGCCCAGAGTTCAGGCTCCACCACCACCACCACTACTACCACCAAAAAAAAAAAAAAAACACTCTAGGAAGATACTTGATTGTTGTTGGATTAACACTAACTGACAAGTAGTTCCATTTGGAAACAAAAGGGGTGAAAACTGTCAGCCAGTTCTGCAGAAATACAATGGTAGAGGACTATGCTAGCAGATATAAAATGACAGTAATTATAATAGTACAGAATTGAGAAGGATAAACAAAATAATCAAATGGAACAAAATAGAATGAAGAAATAGTCCCACACATATATTGTTACTTGATTCATGACAAAGGCAGTGAGGAAAGGATGGCTTTTGTAATAAGTTATGCTGAACCAACAGACGATTCCACTTCTAAAGTAACACATCTTGACCTCCTACACTTCAAGTCATACCCTCAAATAATTCTAAATGGTTAACAGATTTCTAAAACATGAAAGAGCAAAACTAAAACACTCTGAAAAATATCCAACAAGAATTATCTTGAGAGTTTGCCTGAAGGTTCTAGCAGAAAGGCACAGCTACTCATACCCAGATGCTTGAGCCAAGAAAGGCTCTCCGGGAAGGTCATCCTCTGCCCAAGCATGTCACTCTGGGAGAAAAGCTGATGGAGTACTAAGAGACACCACTTTTCCAGTCAGATTAGCTGAATCCAACCTTAGTGATCAATGGGGTGACAGATGTCACAACCAGACCACCCTTACATCTGATGATAAGTATCCTCACAGCCTTGCAATATGCAAAGATTTCTTAAATGGGATACGAACAGCATTACCAATAAAGGAAAGAACAGAAAAGGTAATACAAGGTTGGCATTGTGGTACATGCTTATAGTCCAACCTAATCAGGAATGGTAAGGTGGGAGAATCGTATCAGTCCATAAGTTCAAAATGAGACTGACAACATAGTAAGACCTTATTTTGAAAAGGGGGGAAAAAAGGAAAATGAAGTAGAATGAAAACACAGCCTGAGCTACACAGAAAGACTCTATCTCAAAAAGAAAGAAAGAAAGAAAGAAAGAAAGAAAGAAAGAAAGAAAGAAAGAAAGAAAGAAAGAAAGAAAGAAAGAAAGAAAGAGAAAGAAAGAAGGAAAGA
>NW_012267231.1:7938048-7969396 GCF_000151885.1 Dipodomys ordii | reverse complement strand
AAGAAAGAAAGAAAGAAAGAAAGAAAGAAAGAAAGAAAGAAAGAAAGAGAGAAAGAGAGAAAGAGAAAGAAAGAAAAAGAAAGAGGGGAAAAATTTTACTCAGAATCTATAAAGTTAAAAAAACAGTAAAATTAAGGTATCATTTTGGTTTATGACAAATTGTGTCTATGCCTTAGTTGAACCTTAAAAGTCAATTGCATCACTGTGTTTTTCTTATCTTTCCTTGGTTCTTTACTGAAATTATCTGAGAGAGAGATTCAGATAGCCCTTGTCCTGTTTGGCAGCATTAGTTAAAAAGATGACTTAGCAGATAAATCCATTAAAGAAACAGGCTAACCGCAGTTGCTCCAAGCAGAGGCAGGTTCCATCTTTATAACAAAACTTAAAAGCTTAAGAGCAAAGTTAACCTACGAATTCCTAGCTCCTGTTTTCTTCTAGGCATGTAGATTCTATTCCACAGGTAGGTCCAGTCTAGCTAGACCCATGGAAATATGATTATCTGTAATATGAGAGCTCAGGAATTTATGACTGCTGCTGCTTTCCCACTCGTGTTATTCTAAAATGAACACTATTTAACACTTACACAACATACATGCACAGAGAGAGTCCCCTCCTCTACATGTCACAACCTTCAGATTTGTGAAAGGAGATTTATTTGCACCCTTGCTTGGAGAATCATTCCTTTGGGATGATGAATGATCATTTTATCAATCTGGCCTGGTTTATCAGCCTTCATAATGCATCTGCATCACACTGTGTGAGCCTTTCTCCTTTGCTAAGGAACCTGCATGACTGGAAATGGGGCTCTGCTGAGTCTATGGGCTACTGTGCTTGCTCCCACTAGCTGTTCCACCGAGTTCTGTCCCTGGTTCTACCTACATTCAGTTAAACTACAACCCTGATGGCAGAACACATCTTCAGGGTTGTTGTGTTCCAGTAAATTCAGAAACTGCACTTCAAAACTTCCCCAGTGTTCTCACAGATAACATCTCTCCTTCTTGTACATGCTTTAAATAGTAGTTTATTTCTGATATTCTACAAAATTATTTTTTCTTCTTTTTTGTAAACCAAGGAATTAGCAAACTTTATTTTAAAAGGCCAGAGAGCAAAGATCTTAAGCCTATAAGCCATATATATAGTCTTGGTGGCAACAACTCAATTTTGTTATAATGAAAAAGTAGTCACAGAAAATAAGGAAATGGATGCATTTATCTGTGTTTTAAATAAAGATTCATTTCAAAAAACAGGCAGCTAGCCTGTGGGCCACAGTTTGATCCAAACACACCTTTGGTCTCTTCATATATCACTGTCATCATCATCATCATAATTATTCTGAATTGATAAGGATTTACTGATACTGGTACTGCAAATCTATCAATTAAAGCTGTTATTATACTTAAATGTTTTAGAGATGTGTGACACTGAATTTAAAAATCAGCAACAAACTATTGTCATTACTTCTAAGTTAACCAGAAAGTGTAGACAAGAACACATTCACTGATAATTTCAATGAGACTTTACCTAATAATGAACAGAGGTATTTAAAAATAATAATCAATATAAGACTAACACTCATACAAATAATGTATCAAATGCTAAATATCGTATGAAAAATCTATGCCATTGATAATAGCAGGACTACAGTGATTTGACTTTTTGCATATCTAAGTCATCTATATAATTTCTGTAATAAAAAATATGTTTAATGCACAGAAAGGTCAGACATAATCTTATGATTATAAAACTAAAAAATAGTTAAGACTCAAAATTAAAGTTAAGAAAATATCAACCATTCTATCCTAGGTTTAAAAATAAAGTCTGTATCAATTAAGTAAATTAAAATTTTCATTTACCTGCCGGTTCCTTTCATCCATTATGCGTGTGATTTGTATTTTCTTCCGCCCCATTTTCAGTCACCTTTCTTTCCTTATATGCCAAATATTTAATTCAAAAATTAATTTTCTTCAATACCCTAATGCATCGTACACAGCTTCTATTATTTCAGTTTCTAGTCCAAGGGCTACAGCTGAAATCTTCTCTAAGATCTAAAAGAAAACACAGATTAGAAGATTTCAGTTCTATAAGTTTAAGAATCATAAAAATGTCATACAAATTTCAAATCTACTTTTAGGGCATAAAAGTAGACAGCATTACTAACTGAGATTTCTGAGTAGATACCATTAGTAAATAAGTTGAAATATTACTCATTTTCCACCTAAAATATCTTTTGAATCTCTTTGGGCTCCTAGCTCTGGCTAAAGTAACTCACTTGCAATGTTGAGGTTTTTCTTCAATAAAATAGTAACGGCAACAGCAGCAACATTACCAAGATTTTTCTATGTGCCAGGCACTTTTTTTAAGTATGTCCAAATCCTAGCTCATTCAATCTTAACTAGAATCTATCAAGTTAGATAAAATTATCCCCATTTTATGAACAGGAATATTAAGACACAGAAAAGTTAAGAAATGTGCAAAGGCACAGGATAAGGAAGGACAGACTTCAGCAAGTCTGACTCCAGAACTTCTCTTAAACATCATGTTGTATCTTTACAAGCTTTGATGGTCTTCTTGCCAAAGGTAAAGCTGCCTTTACAAATTCTGGTACACCCCCATAGCCTCCAGTCAAATTATTATCTATCAATTTACAAAGACGCTGGTAGAACTTTCACATAATATGCCTTTAAATGAAATACAGCTTCTTTTGTTATTTAATAAACATTTCCTTGTCAGTCAACACTCAGTTCAAATATCATTTCCCTGATGAAAGCAACCTCCTCTTGGTAGAATAAACTGTAACATCTTTGAGAAGAGAAAGGTGGAAGAGAAAGAAAATGAGAATATGAGAACAAGTAAATTTTACATTTTTCTATCTTTCAAGAATGTTTTATCCAATTTATCTTTAAAGAAGAATGACAATAATATGGACAATAATATGCTCTCAAAGATGGTTATATTGCTTTAAAAATCTGCGACTAAAACCTATATAATAAAAAATAACTAATAAAGGAATGAGAAGTAAACACTTAAAAAAGTAATAGATCTACAGGCAGTATTTTTGAAGTATTTTAATCTATAAGACTTGAGTCATATTGTGCAAATCTGATTAAGTCTGAACAGGATCCCCATGTTTTATCACTACCAAATGATCATCAGTGCATCCTTTCTTACCTATCTTCCCTCATTTACTATATTTTTTGCATTCATACAAATGATCACTTATTGACAATTTAAAACCTATTAACTGATCACCTACTTACTTTTTTTTTTTTTTGGTCATGGGGCTTGAACTCTAGGCCTGAAAGACCACCTACTTACAGTAAATTTACTTCCAAACACTGAATGAGGCATAAGGAAAAATAGTATGTGGGGGACATGGTTATTATTCATAGAGTTCAGATTCTATAGAGAAAAAAAAACATCAAATGATTGTGTAAAGGAGGAGTTTGAACAATTCAAAAGTTAAAAAGTTCATTTATCTGACCTAAACTCAGGAAGTTGTGACTCCTATTCAAAACTTGAGTATGAAGATGCCAACCAGAGAGACTAGCATGCCCTGATGATCCAGGACAAAAGCCTGTAAGAAACATCAGAGGAACTGAAAGATGGGGACCCAAACAAAGAAACTGCTGTGTTGGAGATCACTTCTCATTTCCTTATCAGAAAGGCATTATAAATGGAAGAGCCTGACCTACTTCAAATCATCTGCCATTATAAAAATGTGTACTGTAGAATGTAAGATAATTATTCATAAATTTCAAGTATTCAAGATCTGCTACTGCTTGTAAGATATACACGTTGTACTATCTATCTTCCATTTTTTTGCTTATGGATTCCAAAACTATAGAGTGAGGAACTGAAAAAGTAGACTGAGTTTCTGAGAGATCTCCAAGTAGGGAAACAAACATTAGTTACAAGGGTCTGCCCAAGAGTACTGGCCCTAGTAAAACATACCAGCCATCTGGAGAGGCTCCAAAGAACTGTATCCCAGGCACAGAGATAAACCAGAAATAGACTAACTTAACACATGGATGGAAGGAAGAATCGCTACGAATCATCTCAAGCCCAGATCAAATTAGAGGTAATCTGGACTAGTAAGGGTTATTAGTACAGCTACATACCAGTAACAAAGGTAACATTAACCAGAATTGAAATTACAATTTTACCTATATTCATATAAAATACCTAGAAATAAAAAATAATCAACAAGATATAAGCAAAAATTCCCAAGATTTAAAAATGGCATTAAAAACAGACTTACAACTGGGACAAATAGAAAAGGTCAAAAGCTATATACATATGACCAGATAAGATGAAGTTAAGTGAAATGAATCCCAAGTGTTTTTTTTTTTCTTCCTTGCTATCGTTTCTAACGTATTTATAAGGTACCATGTGATTCTTTTGTTGCTTTGTATGTTCCTCCCCCATGGTATAACCCCTGTTTTCATTGTATCTGATGTTGGTATAATTTGGGGATGGGAAGGGAAAAAAAAAAGTTTAAATAGGGATATAGGTTGACCCACTGTATTAATGAGATGTACAAAACATATATTGAAAAACAAACTTTACAATTTAGGCTGAGGTGTGGGAGTGTAGTTGTGAAGGGATGGTAGGGGAAAAACAAAAGAGGAGGTAACAATGCTTGATAAGAATTGTACTCATTACCTTTCTCATGTAACTATAACCCCTCTGGTACAGTATTTTCACAAAAAAAAAACTTATTTAAAAAAACAGACTTACAACAGATCCATTAAGGATTGAAATTTTAGTTAAAACTGTTCAAGAAATTTTAAAAAATCTTCATAGACAATAACAGAAAAAAAGCATGAATCTGAAAAATTAACTTATGGACTAGTTTATTAACAGGTTAGGCACCAGAGGGGGAAAAGCAACAACCAATCAATCACTCCAGAACACAGAAAAGAAGAAAGCACACTGTTCAACATAAAGATATGAGACTGACAAATACAGAAGAGTATTTAAAAATATGGAAAATGGGCTGGGAAGGTGGCTCAGTGGTAGAGTGCTTGCCTCACATGCATGAGGCCACACATTCGATTCCTCAGCATCATATAAACAGAAATGGTGCTGTGGCTCAAGAGACAGAGTACTAGCCTTGAGTTGAAGAGTTGAGGGACAGCGTCCAGGCACAGAATTCAAGATCCATGACCAAAAGAAAAAAATATATATATATATATGTATGTGTGTGTGTGTGTGTGTGTGTGTATATATATATACATATATATATATATGGAATATGGAGAAAGGAGACAAAAATATATGTGAATGGAGTCCCAGAAAGGGAAGGGTAAAATATGGTAGAGAAGTATTTGAAGATATAAGTTTAAAAATTTCAAAACAGACTTGAGATTTCAAATTTATAAAACCTCAAGTAAAATAAATATAATAAATACACTTAGGCTCATCAAAGATCTCCTATAGAAAGATGGTCAGAGGGGCTGGGAAGGTGGCTCAGTGGTAGAGTGCTTGCCTTGCATGCATGAGGCCCTGGGTTCGATTCCTCAGCACCACATAAAAGCAGGAAGTGGGGCTGAGGCTCAGGTGGTAGAGTGCTGGTCTACAGCTGAAGAGCTGGGGGATATAGCACCCAGGCCCAGAGTTCAGGCCCCACACCGACTAAAAAAAGGAAAGAAAAGAAAAAAAAGAAAAGAAAGAAAGAAAGAAATCAGAGCGGGTTGCTTGACCTTAAGACAGAGTAAGATTTACAGCTAGCTGACTGTTTCATGTAAATAATAAAGGGAGAAGCCAGAGGAATGCTATCTTCAAAGTGCTAGAGGTGGGGAAAGAATGCCAAACTAGAATTCTTTATCTGAGAAACAATATCCTTCACAAATAAAGGTAAAATAGACACTGTGAGGAGAAGGGAAACAGAACTGTCAACACTGAAGAGACCTCTTCAAGTGGAAAGAACAATCAACCAGAACAATCAACAGGGTAAATACATAACTGATGAATGAATATTAACAAAATATCAACAACAATATTTTGTAGATTTTAATATTACAAACAGAAAAAGCCAGAAGTGGTGCCGTGGCTCAAGTAGTAGAGCACTAGCCTTGAGCTGAAGAGGTGAGGGCCAGAGCCCAGGCCCAGAGTTTAGGCCCCATGACCAACTAAAAAAAAAAAAAAAGGCAGAACACTATTTAAAGACAAAACCCAATTGTAAGATGATTATAAGACTACATCTTAAAAGAGAGGACAAAAATGAACAGAAATTCAATTCAGGGGCTGGGACGGTGGCTCAGTGATTAGAGTGCTTGCCTTGCATGCATGAGGTCCTGGGTTCAATTCCTCAGCACCACATAAGCAGAAAAAGCCAGAAGTGGCGCTGTGGCTCAAGTGGTAGAGTGCTTGCCTTGAGCTGAAGAGCTGAGGGACAGTGCCCAGGCCCAGAGTTCAAGCCCCATGACCGACAAAAAACAAAGAAAGAAAGAAAGAAAGAAGGAAGGAAAGAAAGAAAGAAAGAAAGAAAGAAAGAAGGAAAGAAAGGAAGAAAGGAAGAAAGAAAGAAGGAAAGAAAGGAAGAAAGGAAGAAAGAAGGAAAGAAAGGAAGAAAGAAAGAAAGAAAGAAAGAAAGAAAGAAAGAAAGAAAGAAAGAAAGAAAGAAAGAAAGAAGGAAAGGAAGAAAGGAAGGAAGAAAGGAAAGGAAAGGAGGAAGGGAGGAAGGAAGGAAGGAAGGAAGGAAGGAAGGAAGGAAGGAAGGAAGGAAAGAAGGAAGGAAGGAAGGAATTCACCAGGAAGAATGTAACAATTCTAAACTTGAGAGTATCTAATAACACATTTAGTCACATTCCTAACAAAAATCAGATATTCTGTGCAAAAACTGTAACAAAGGGTTTATTTGCTATTTAAGTAGGGAAAATCATATCCTTACACATTAACACATAATCTCCAATCCCAATAATTTCTCTTTTAAAATTTAACTGCAAGACAGAAAATGCCTACTTATAGTAGTTAATTATCATTGGTAAGATGACCTTATGGTAGGTAGCTTTTTTTCTCTACTCTACAATTTCTCAACACTTTTGAATACTCTATAAATCAAAAGTAAGGGCTGAACATAAAAGACAATTAGAAAGGTGTTCAGGACAAATACATGGCAGACAATGAGGCGATGTTTTTAATGTATTAACACATCTTGATAATTGCAACAACATCAAAGATGCATGCTCTTTTTTTTCCGACACTAAGTACACTTCTAACCAATATTTACACATGACTCCAATATTCTACCAATTGTAGAATACTGGGATGGGATGTGTGAAATACACAAGTGTGTTTAAAGATTATACTGAATTTTGAAGATATAAAATTATACTCTTCCTAAAGTCCAGCTAAGAAATGTAAGTATAACAATACATGTAAAGCACAATCCCCATAACACACATACTTATAGCCAGCTGATTTAACAGAACCAGATCGGAATGAATAAGCAGAATGAAATAAAAAGAAAAGGATTTAACGAGGTTAAAATGTAACATAGAATACTACACCAAACAACTAAAAAAATACTTTCTTCATAACCACATACAAAACACAGACATGTTCTCTGATCTCAATCTAGACATAATAAAAAATGTTACCTAAAAGGTTTTAGGTGTAAGCATGAAGCAATAACTGTAAATGATCCACACTGTAAAGCAGTCACCGTGAAAATGAGAAAATATTTCAAATAGAAGGCTGTTAAAATATTTTGTATCAAAATTATGAGATACAGTTGAAGTCATATTTACTAGAGATAAACATTTTGCTTTAAAATAGGTTTATATATGGGAGGAAAGGCCAAAATTCAATTTCTAAATAACAATCTTAAAGAGTCACAAAAAAGAATACAATCTCAAGCAGTAGAAATGAACAAATAAAGGTTAAAGTAAAAAAATAAATAACATAACTGTCACATAAATACTAATACAAATAACCCACAAAAATCTGCTAATAAATTACTTGTAACAGGCTAAATTATTAGGCATCGTCCCTATTACCTCTTATGTTTCCAGTTTACATACTCTAATAATCTAAATGCAACAATCCTGATTCTACACGGTCCTGGAAATAACATGTCTACCACCTTCCCACTGTCCCTGGCCCACATTTTGTTCCTTACTTGGCTTCTATTCTACTTCAATTTTCACAAACTCTCATGTCTCTTGGCCTCTATCCTTTTGCCGCTCTCCCTCCATCCCATGTCTCCATATGATGACAAAATTCTATGCTGGAGAGGATCTGCTCCCTGCAATGTAGGTAAAAATGGCTAGAGGAAAAAAAATGTTTTTCTGTTCACAAATGTCAATGGACTCAGGCCTCAAACACCCCCTTTGTTTTTCCCAACAGTCTTCCATGTCCTAATTTCCAGATTAATTATTTTTATCTCTCCTGTTCATGCTCAGCTGAGAGTTTTGCTATCTATTCTCCAGTCAAAGTACAAGCCATCAGAATTTAGGACCTCAAATTCTTGCCATCACAACTAGCTACTCATCAGTGACTTCTCATATACTCTGCTCTTCTTTCTGTTTTAGATCTTGGCTCCAGCAATTCTTTCCTATGATATAAAATATTTCTTCTATACTGGATCATTCCTATTAGCAAAGTACATAAACAAGTAAAGCATGTGAAACAAAACTTGAAAAACAAAAAATAAAAATGTCCAGACTGAGAGAAACTTAAAATATACTGAATAAGACATCACATTTGCAGAATTTCAGAAGATTCAATTTTATAAAAGTACTCTTTCCGAAATAATCTAGAGATTTAATATAATGCCAACAAAATGTCAACACGTTTTCTTTACTGTTGTGGTGGTACTGGAGTCTGAACTCAGGGGTTTGTGCTTGCTAAGCAGGTGCTTTTACTGCTTCAGCCAGTATGTCCAGATGTTTTATTCTGGTTACTTTTAAGATAGGGGTTCACATTTCCTGAACCATGATCCTCCTATTTCCATTAGAATGACAGATGTGCACTACCATGTCCACTGAGATGGAGTTTTGTTAAGATTTTGCCAAGGGTAGTCTGAAACAGTGAGCCTCCCAATTTCAGCCTCCCATTTAGCTGGGATGACAGGAGTGTGACACTGTGCCTGGCAACTGGATAAGATGGGATCTGGAAAACTACAGAAACAGAAGTGGAAAGAATATAGAACAGGCTAAATCTGGAAATCAAATAAGAGTTGGAGAATTTATACTATTTGATTTTAAGACTTACTATAAGTCTATAATCAAGAGAATGCAACATTATTGTATGGCTAGACATACAGATCAACAGAGCAGAATTAACCCACACATAACAATTCACTAATTTTCAACAAAGATGTCTAAGTAATTCAACAGAGGAAAGGCTTTTCAAAAAAGTTGCGAAAGCCAGCACTGATGGCACATGCCTGGAACACTCGGCTACTCAGGAGACTCCAGGGATCTCAATTTGAAGCTAGCCTTGGCAAAAAGCTCCATGAAACTCCATCTCCAAAATAATCAGCAAAAAGCTGGGCTGCAGAGGTAGTTCAAGTGGTAGAGAGCCAGCTGAGCAAGGAAGAAGAGCAAGTAAAACCTTGAGATCAAACCCCAGGATGTACTGCCCGCCCTCCTCCCAAAAAAGCTACTGGAACAAACCAATACACATATTCAAAGAAACCAACCTCAACCTTTACTTCATACTACATTTAAAACATAAATAAAAACTGAATTACAAGCTCAGGGTTCAATCCCTAGTATCAAAAAAAAAAGGACAGTCAAAACAAAACATACAAACAAAGAATTACAAGCCTAAATACAGTCCAAGGCATGAGTAAAAAAGCAAATGATAAGAAACAATTTTGCCCAATCCCTGTGACAAACTCCAAATTTCTACTCTTAAACTAGGGCAGAACTATAGGGAAATTCCTATCTAACATACTATGGTCTACTATGAATCTCTTTAAAAGAACATCTTCCTTTAAGAAATACTTGAGTAACTCCCAAGTGAGTCACTATTAATGCAAATACAATCAACAGAGCCACAGAAAACCTGCCATGAGTAAGACATATTACACGGGAGGGCCCAGTGAAGGAGGCAGCACTGAGGCAGCACCTAAAAAGTGATGGACAGCATTGTTACATAACCACTGAAGCTGTGACCCAGCTGTCAAGGATTCAGAGAAAGTTCAGAGGTCTATGATTTAAACAAGGGAGTAGCTTAGATTCACACAGTGTTTTTGCTCAAGTCATTCCGTTTTGAGCAGTCAATGAATAAAATACATGAGAAATGGAATCGAGAAAAATTTAAAAATTCAAACATTTACAGAGGACTTTATACCCAGATTTGTATTTCAAAATGAGATTTAAAATTTATTATCCCCACTTGATTTGTACATATAGAAGTTTTGGGCTGAAGGTCACTTTGGGTCAGCTGGAAAAACAAGCCCTTTTCTCCTTATTCCTAAAGGATACATTATATTTTATGTGATAAAGGATATCAGAAATCAATCAAGTTATAAAAAGAAATATATAGTCATATGAAACTGACAAGATACTATGATATTTTAACAAAAACACTAGTTCATAAAATGTTTTTCTATCATTTCTAAAATATTTTTCTATTACTCAGTAAAAAACTTAAGATGGTGTGTTTTTTAAGCTGCTAGGCTATCCCTGAACTTGTGATTCTCCTGCCTCAGCTTCCCTAAATGCTGAATTACTATGCCCAACATCCAAAGTATTCTTTTTTGTTTTGTTCTGTGAGATAGAGTCTTGCTGTACAGCCCAGGCTGCCTCAAATTCACAATCCTCGGGCTTTGTTTAGCTTCCTGAGTGCTAAGTATACCACCATGCTCAACTAAGCAAAATGAAAAACAAAAACTTTTAACATACCTTCCCCAAGGTTGTTGTTTTTTATGTTTTGTTTTGTTTTCAGTTGTGGGGCTTGAACTTGGCCTGGGTGCTGTCCCTGAGCTCTTTTGCTCAAGGCTAGTGCTCTACCACTTTGAGCCATAGCTCTACTTCCCCAAGTTTTTATTAATAACATAATCAGCAAGAAGTTCAATAATACTTATTATTTTAAATGTTAAATTTTTCATAAGCACTGAACATTACTCCTATGAACATGTTTTAAAATTACTTATTTTCTTTTCTATATTTATTTGTCTTTTCTATTTTAAGTAGAAAGTAGAGTCAGATGAAGTTACATTCATTAAAACTTTTGAAGAAGATAATCTTACTGACATGTTATGAGCATAAACCTAAGCCAACATAAAATTTTCAATCAAAATAACCTTCACTGGTACTTTATAAATATCAATCTATGAAGCGATCAATTTTTTTTTCTTTTCTTAGCTGCACTAGAATTTAAACTCAAGGCCTCATGCTTGCTGTATTGGTGAGCAGTGAGCTACACTTCCAGCCCAAAGGCAAAAAAGTAAAAATAAAATAAGAAGTCCATATTTTAAGATTCCCTAAAATTTGCTTATTTTTTCCTCCAGTCTCTCCTATCTCTTCTGATATTTTCCTACTTAATTGTTCATTTAAAAATCTTTCTAGGATAATATAATTCATGTCCCCAATCCTTTGTCCTTTACACTGTGACCGTAAATAGGAACTTTTAAAAATAAAAACTTATATATTGATGGTTATACTGAATGAGAAACTAAGCATTAGGAAGTGTAAAAGTTCAAATAGTGTTATCTCTACAGTATTAGACAAAGTGCACCACTATTATACATTTCAAATAGTTTACTAACTTAATTGATCTGCAGTAAACCCTAAGATAAAATTCTAAGATTTCAATGATCCACAATCACAAAAACAGCTTGATTTTGAGACAGCATTTCCATTGTGTTTTATTTACTCCATAACATAGGAAAAGGAAAATGTCTTACTAGAAATAAAGTATCAGCAAAAGTGCTCTGAGAGGCGATCCCTGAAGAAGCAGGCTTTGTTGTTCCTTTTTCAAAAATGCAATTCCTTAAGAAGGAAAAAAATTGAGATGGGTTATTGTTCCTGATTCTAAAGGAGAATTAAAAATACATTCTATTATTACAAAATTCTTGCACTCAACATCATTCTTGGCAGACAGCACCACAAATACTTGCCGAGACAGAAAATTAAGCTGGTAGTCACTTGTTTTACTTAGCTGATAAAATTAAATGTCTCTAATGTCACTAAGCCACTTTTTTTAATGAAGTATTACTCAAATGTTTAGTAATAATATGTGTACTGCAAGATTGAAAAACTGGACTCATGGGCCCTATTTTCCTATCCTCTTATTAAGCGTGTGATAAAAATTTTCAACCAGTTGAAAATGTTTATTGCATTATGTTTTTATTCAGAAAGGTCAATGATTTGCACCACCATAAAATATGTCTGCATGCCAAAACAATATTAATACTTATGTGTTCCACTATCTTTAAAAGAGAATAATGAACACAGAACGACAAAAATAAACAAAAAAAAAACCCTATTCACTGCCAACAATTCAGGCTCAATAAAGCTGCACTGGTTAAAGAATGAGATGTATAAATTAACAACCCAGTCACTTTACATTCTTACTTAGAGAAAACAGGGAATTGGGTGGAAAGGAAAAGACAGTAAATGATACACGTTTCCTCACCCCAACTGACTAGGATCAATATTCTACTGCTAATATCTATATAATATATAACTACATGATTGAGCAACTCAACCAATCTCTAAGTAAATCTGCTTTATTAAATGTAAATGGGCATTAGTTCTCCATAGAAAATTAAGAACTTGCTTCAGCAGTGTTAATTGCTATGACAGTATAATTTTATTTCTATTTGGAAAAGATACCTTCTTTAGGGGCAACACAAATATTCTTTTTATATTAATGCAGTATTAAAAGTATTAAGACACACACACATACAAACAAGCCCCTTTTTATTTTTGCAAGGGTAGAAGGAAATTGCTGTTAAAAAAAAAGTCCAAATGAAGCTTTTACCCTAATTGTGAGCTAGTGGATCACCCCTGCAATCCCAGCTTCTCAAAAAGCTGAGGCCTGAAGTTTAAAGCCAGCCCACGCAGAAAAATATAGCAGACCCCATCTCCAAAATTCCAAAATAAGGAGCAAAAAGACAGGCCAGATGTAGTCTGAAGTGGTGGAGTGTCAGCCTAGCAAGTGAGAGGACATGAGTTCAAACCCTAGTACCACAAAAAATAATAAACAAAGTAAAAACCAAGCTTTATAATTATAACTATAAAACACTATAAACCATAGCCAGTTATCATAAAATTACATTCAACTAAACCTAAAAACCTGCTACTCAAGAATAAAACAGGTGTCTCTCTCCCTTGGAGAGCATCCATTGTCTGCTTTTTGTCTGTTTGTCTGCTTGCCTGCTTGCTTCCTTACTCAATAAAGCTCTGCCAAGTTTTCTTACCATTAAAAAAAGAAGCCAGGTGCCTATAATCCTAGCTAGTCAGGAGGCTGAGATCTGAGGATCACGGTTCAAAGCCAGCCTGGGCAGAAAAGTCCAAGAGACTCTCAAATACCACCCCAACACCCCCCACCAGAAAACTGGAAGTGGAACTGTGGTAGAGTGGTAGAGTGCTCACGTTGAGCTGAAGAGCTGAAAGAAAATGCCCAGGCCCAGAGTTCAAGCCTCACGACTGACAGAAAAGAAAATTAAAGAAGAAAGGAAAGGATACCCCTCTATCCCTCCAACCTTTCATCTACAATGCTGTTAACTGGACCACAAAGCGGTCAAGCTCTGTAACTTCATTTAAATTTTTACTTATGCCTGAAAATGACTTCCCTTTGTTTCTTAGTTCAAAGATACTTTCCTAGGAGGTCATCCTTAAGATAGCTTTACCATAATTAACTTTTTTAAAAATCACTAGTTTTGCAAGCATGAGCCTCCTCTGTATGTATGTATAGATGCTTTTTAAAATTAAAAGAGAAAACTTTGTTCTATTTGTGGTATTGAGGTTTAAACTTAGAGCTTCACACTTTTAGGCAGGCACTCTACTCTTGACCCACACTTACAGTCCTGTACTTTGTTCATTTTGTTGTTTTTGTTTTTGTGCCTGTTCTGAGATTTGAACTCAGTGCCAGGGTGCTGTCCCTGGGCTTTTTTGCTCAAGGCTAGTACTCTACCACTTGAGCCATAGCTTTATTTTAAGCTTTTGGGGGTTAACTAGAGGTATGGATTTTCCTTCCTGGGCTGGCTTTGAACTTCAATCCTCAGATCTCAGTGTTATGAGTAGCTAGGATTACAGGCATGAACCACTTGTAACTTTGTTCCTTTTGATATCCGGAATAGGCAGTCAGTATCTGGCATACAATTCAATACAATACATTTAGAATCTATTTACCAAGAACCTAATAAATACCAGGCCCTCTTCTAAGTGTTAAGCATAAGCTTCTATCCTTATCCCTGACCTGTGGAGCCAGAGAACCGTAACACAAAATGAGTAAGGAATATACAATACATATGGCATATTAATGGAAAGCCCTTAATAAGAAAAAAAATACATAAATCAAGCAGGGAAGGAAATATAGGGAAAAGGAACCAAAAAGTATAGAAAAGATATTCAGAGAAAGCCAAACACAGTAACAGTTGCAAACAAGGCAGAAATATTTCAGTCTTATGTAGGATAGAGCCACACACTAATTGCTTTACATATATTACCTGATGTACAGTCAGAACTTCCTTACTACCTCATTATTATTTTCATGAGAAAATTGAAGTAATAAAGTAGCAACTTCTCAAAGTCACACAACTAGTAAAGTGGTGAAGAACAAATTAGAATCCAGGAATTATTCTGCTATGCATAACTATAATTGAGTGAATGGTTTTCTTGAATAAAGAAAACAAGTGAAACAAAGAATACCTCCTAAAGCAATATCTCAAGAAGGCCAAAGCTCAATCTCAGAGGACCAATATCTTTCAGCAGCTTCAGATCCACATTACATATCAATACTTAAGAGATGACAGGCACCAAGCCAAATAAACAAAACCTACTATAAACAAAATATTATAAATACTGATAACTTTTCATTATCCCAAGTATATTTTTAAGTTTCTATATGACTAAAAGTTACAAGAATATCATACCAACCACCTACATAAAGTTATGTGAAATGTGATACACTAAGAAAAGATATATATGTATATTAACATATATACATATATGTATATGATCTCTGCCCCTAGTTCATTCCTTCCTAGGAATGTCTGAAGCAATCATGGCATCTTTTCTATGCTAACGAGATGAGACTGATTAGAGGACCCTAGAGTTAAGAACTTCTGGATATGTACACATCAGTCACCAGGAAGACCAAGGCACGATTAGAAGAACCATAACAATCTAACACATTCCAATGAGGTTTTCCCTCACATTAACCTCTGAGGTGGGGAGAGGGGCTAGAGGTTGACTAGATCACTAATGGCCTAAGACATAATCAGCTGTGTCTATGTAATGAAGCCTCTCTAAAAATTCAACAGGACAACATTTGAAGGGCTTCCAGAGAATAGCACATTAGAAGAAAACTCTGTACTCTTCCCCACATCCTGTGTCCTATGCATCTCTTCCAACTGACTGTTCACTGCCTGAGAACCATACTTCAAAAATCCACAATCAGAAATGTTCTGAACACCAACAGGACCTGACATGATGTGTGACTGTCATGTGACAGACAGGACAGCATTTGAAACAGGCAAAATACTGGGTAAAATTACTTTCCAGCTATACATAAGGAATGTGTAAGACACAAACAAATAGCATTGAAGACTTGGATCCCATTCTCAAGGTTTCTCATTATGTTTATGCAAATCTTCTAAAATTTGGAGGAAATTTGTCTTAATATTTATAACCAGAAGCCTCCAAAGGGTTTTTAGGAATGAAACTGAAGCTCACAAAGTGAAAATGGTATCTTAAGAGTTAAATCCAAATGACTAGTCTATTTAAAAGAAACAAACAAGAACACCTATACTAGTGGAAAAATAATATTTGTGTGTTCTTTCAGAAGTCATTTGACACTTCTACAGTCCTGATTTAAACCTTAAAAGAAAAGGAACTGGCTTAAGGTTATCCTTAGAGCATCACCTTTGTTTGAATTCTGATATTCCTCCTTCAGGAAGGGAGTTGAGGGAGATTTACAGATACTACCATAAGAATTACATATTATCTACTACCTGTTATATCTACAATATGTCCCTGCATAGTTGTCACTATTTACTTCTCTACTATAAAAGTCCACTGTAGTATATCCTGTGTGTACAAATTTTACTTATTTTATTTAACAGTATGGTGGCATACACCTATAATCCCAGCTCCTTCAGAGGTGGACATTGAGAGAATACAATCTGTAGCCAGTCTGGGCAAAGGTTAAGACCACCATCCCAATAAACAAGTTTAGTAGAGTGGGATCCTACCTACACAAGAGGACATTGGTAGGAGGATATTAGTCTGAGGCTGGTCCAAAAACATAAAACCTTACTCAGAAAGTAAAGCAAAAAATAAAAAAATTAAAAGGCTTGGGGTGTTGTGCCAGTGGTAGAATGCCTGCCTAGCCAAGCACAAGGCTGAGCCTGAGTTCAATCCCTAGAACCACCAAAAAGAAAGTAAAGAGTTGAAAACAATTGCTCTAGGCAAGGCCAAGTTAGAGATGCCTTAAAAGTCAGTACTTTACAGCTTTATCTAAGTCCAAGTCAGGTAAATAACAACTTCTCGAAATGCAAAAGCCCTGAGTCGCTTGTACGACAATAAATTCAAAAAAGAAAATGGGGGAAATTTGAGGTCCCACAAGACAAGAGAAATTGAGAAAACTGAAATTCTCACAACTGTGCTCCAATCATTAAAATAAAAACCACTGAGGTTGAGAAGACTGTTCTATACTCACCAACGAGGGAAATATTAGCATCAGAACACTGTAAAAAAACAACCAACCAACAAGAACTCAAACATAAAAATGAACAGACAAAAAGTAAGGTCCAGAATTTGACACCTATCAAATGGAGAATGCCTTTTACCCCAAAACAATCACCTCAAAACAGGACAAAGCAATAAGCCAATTATTTCAAACAATTAAACATGCACACAAGCATTATTAAATATTACAACCAACTTTAATTGGAACTCTAAAAACTAAAAAATAGAAATGGACAAAACAAGCAATTAAAATTGCTGACTGAATTCAGACAAAAAAAGTGGGAAAAATATAAAATTATTGCTACAGAGGTTATCATAGAGAGGACTGACTCCTGAGCTACAATAGCCCACATGTTATGAGACACAACCACCATCCACAACTGGAGTTCTGTTTCATCTGATTTCTGATCTTCTCTCCTTCTATCACTTCACAATGACTCACAAGCCTCAACACTTGGGGGATAACCACATAAATAAGTGCCACAGCTTTTCATCGTATGGAGTATATGAAACAGTACGTCTTACTTAACAGTTTAACATGCTTGAAACCATGCTACTGTTTTTTAATAAGGCTTACTAGGGTTCTCATTTTTCTCTTTTAATTTTTACAAACTTTCAAGTGTTGTTTCCATTACCTCACTGATCCTTTGAACCATGTGGTTTTCACAGGAGGAGTTTGTGACTTTGGGGGGCTTCTCGCTGGCTAGGTAGACACTTTAACACCTGAGCCACACCTCCACCAACCCTTTTTGCTCCAGTTATTTTTGACACAAAGTTTCACTTTTTCTCCATGCCAGCCTGATCTCTGATTCTATTTACACTTCCCACTGAAGCTGTGATGACAGTCACACATCATCAGGCTCAGCTTTTTCTGTAGAGATGAGGCGTCAAGAACGTTTTCACCTGGGTTAGTCTTGGAACATGATTCTCCTGATCTCTGCCTCCCAAGTAGCTAGAATTACAGGTGTGAACCACCAGCACCTGGCTAGCACTGCAATTTTTAGAAGCACATATCCTGTGTTACAGAGCTGAATGTTGGTGTGTGTATGTATGTGGGTCAGTATACAGGCAAGTGTTTCTAAGCACCATCTGTTCAGTGGGCCTAAGGGTAAAAACAATTCTACTGTAGCAATGACCACTCCTAGCATCGGATCTTGTTGTTTTTTTAATTAGAAATTAGAATAGCCTCAAAGCAGCTCCTAAAGACATGTATCAACTATAAAAGCTAAAACTGACTTTACAGAGAAGAAACCAGCAGACACCACTTTAACTAAGTGAACAGATTAATATTACCAGTAATAAGACATTGACAGCATAAAACTTTCCAAGCCAGGTGCCCATGGCTTGGATATCTATAATCCTAGATACTCTGGAGGCTGAGATCTGCAGATCTGGGTTCAGGGCCTGAGCACGGTCTTTGAGGCTCAAGGCTACTGCTCCACCACTTGAGTCACAGCTCTACTTGTAGCTTGTTTCATTTTTTGTGGTTTTTTTTTAATAGTTTATTGGAGATAAACACCTCACACTTTCCTGCAGGGGCTGGTTTCAAATGGCCAATGCTCAGATCTGAGCCTCCTGAGTAGCTAGGATTACAGTGTGCCACCAGCACCCAGCTTCAATAGGCTTTTAAGCAGTATTACATTAATATTACTTTCCTGGTTTTAAAAAGTTGTGTTATGGTTGCATGAAGCTGCAGAGCTTCTGCATGGCAAAGGACATAGCTTGCAAGATCAATAGAAAGCCCACGGATTGGGAGAAGAGGGTCTCATACCTAAACTATATTTGGAACTCAAAAAATTAAATCCCCCAACAACAAATCCTCAAAGAAACAACTTCCCGATAAATAAGTGGGCTAAAAACTTAAAGAGAAACTTCTCTGAAGAGGAAATAAGAATGGCCAATAGACATGAAGAAATACTCAACCTCTCTAGCCATAAAAGAAATGCAAATCAAAACAACATTGAGATTCTACCTCACCCCAGTTAGAATGGCTATAATCAAGAACTCTAATAACAACAGATTCTGGAGGGATGTGGCTAGAAGGGAACCCTACTGCATTGTTGGTGGGAGTGTAAACTTGTTCAAACACTTTGGAAAGCAGTATGGAGGTCCTCAAAAGACTCCACATAGCACTCTCCTATCACCCAGCAATTCCACTTTTGGGTATTTACCCAAATGATCACAAACAAGACCATACTAAAGCTACCAGCACAACTATGTTTATTGCAGCATTATTTACTATAGCTAAGGTATGGAACCAACCCAGATGCCTCTCAGTAGATGAATGGATCAAGAAAATGTGGTATATATACACAATGGAATTCTATGCCTCCATCAGAAAGAATGACATTGCCCACTTGTTAGGAAATGGAAAGACTTGGAAAAAATTACATTACATGAAGTAAGCCAGGTCCAAAGAAACATAGGTCCCATGGTTTCCCTTATTTGCAATAACTAGTATATGTCTGGGACAAGCAGAAAAGGTCAAAAGCTATGTGCATATGACCAGATAAGATGATGTTAAGTGAAATGAACCCCAAGATAGGGACACAAGTGGTTTTTTCTTCCTTGCTATTGTTTCTAATGTATTTATAATGTACCATGTGATCTTTTTGTTTCTTTTTATGTTCCTCCCCCACAGTATAACCCGTTTTCACTGTATTTGATGTTGGTACCCTGCATCTTGTATATACACTTCTCTAATTTGGGGAGGGGAAGGGAAAAACAAAATGTTTAAATAGAGATGCAGGTTGACCCATTGTAACAATGAGATGAACAGACACTATGTTGAAAAATGAACTTTACAATTTGGGGGGGGGGGTAGTTGTGGAGGTGGGAGGAAAGGGATGGTAGGAGAAAAACAAAGGAGGAAGTAACAATGCTTTATAGGAAACGTACGCATTACCTTGCTCATGTACTCATGTAACTGTAACCCCTTTGTACAGTATTTTTACAATAAAAAAGTTATGTTATGGTTATGGAAGATGTCCAACATTAGAGGAAGCTAGATGAAGAGCCAGTCATAAGTATTCTATACTATTTTGCAGCTTTTTTCCATGTCTAACACTAATAGTAAAAATTTTAATGTTCTTTTACTGAGAATATTTTTTTAAGGAACACTCATAGTAGTAGTCTAGTTTATATAAAAACTAATCATGACAATTCCCATGGCAATTCAAAATGATTCAAGGACACAGGATCCCATCATTTTGGTCCAATGTTAATATTCAATTACTGAAGCGAGCAGATAAGCATTTACACATGAACTGTTTGTACAGACATAAATTGGTATTGCAGAGTTCAAAACACTACTGTTCACTGATCACTTAAAAATGAATGAATGAACAAGGTGAAAAGGTCTATTGTATTTGTCCTATAAAGTAATCATTTCACTACTATTTGCTATCTTCTTGTATGCCCAGTTTGTTTCATAATTTTAGGCACTGTTAAAAGAGTATTTTTATTATTTTAGGCAGTTCAGTCACTATTGAGGAGCATTTTTTATATGTAGGCAATGAAATATCTCCTGAGTAGGAAAAATGTTTTTATGTGGGCTTTTAGGACAGTATTATTGAAAATATAACAGCTAAGATTTTCATTTTTATGTTCTAAGACCAAACAATGAATACCTTGAGGCTATCTCAAACAGGGCAAACTTGTCTGTGCAATTTTCTCTCAGATAAATCCTCTCACTTCCCTGACCACTTGCAACCTTCACCTTTACTTATTTTCAAACACCTATGCCATGGCCAAATTCTAGGCTAGGTCACTGCCAGAATCTGTTGTCCTTCATCTACTAGTAAAGTCAGATTTTCCATTCTCTGATGACATCTTTCCAAAGCACTCTCACAGACTCCTTACTGACCTGCCAGATCTGCTCCCTCATGCTTCCTCACTCCCTGAGCAGCCCATTCCTTCCCCCATTGCTCAAGCTATCAACTTACTCTGCCCTCTAACCATATTTCTCTCTCACCTTCAACATATAGTCCATCACTGAGCCCTGTAATTCTACCTACTACACAACTCAAATCCATCTTTTTCTTCCATCGCCCTAAGCCACCTTATGATTTTCAAATACTTTTAACACCTTCTTAACAATCTTAACTCCCTCCAGGTAATTCTCTTTCTTTTCCTTCTCTTCCTCCCCTTCTCCTTTTTTTTTTTTTAAGATAGAATCCAGCTATATCCCAGGCCAACCAGCATTAGCTTTTCAAATAATTTCCTCTTGGGTTTATGATAAATCCCCTCACACAGTTTGAGAGCTCTTCATAATCTAGCCCTCTTTCGGCCTCATCTTTCTCTGCTCTTTCGTGCCTGCCCACTTTCGTACTTCCTCTGCACAAAATTTAAATCCAACTCACTCTCCAGGCTTTACTGAGCACTGAGCAAAATACTCCTGGTCTCCCTGACACTGAGTTAATTGTTCCTTATACAGTGCCCTCTGCACTGTACACAGTAAGTGTATTCTGCACTGTATACATTAAGCACACATTAAAGTCAAGCCACTAAATCAAAGTGAGTTACAAACACATATGGCTAATACTCCCAATCTAAGCATGAAAAGCTAAGCCTTGCTCCCAGGTAGGCAGGTATTCTACAGCATCTAGTTCAGTGTACCAAATAAATAAGGTTGTGAAGACTAAAGTGAAAACAGCAAAATAACATAATGGTTACAAAGAATTTGAACCCAATGAATGCTTCCTGATCAAGATAAGATACTCTTCTTACTGTACATTGTGGCATTTAATTTTGCTTTCAAGAAAAAATGTAATGTTGCTGGTGATGGACATGCCTGTAATGGCACCTACTTAAGAGGTTAAGGTAGAAAGATCATGGCCTGAAGCCTTCTATTTAAACAAATTAAATTACAGCCCAAAATGGCTGGAGGCCTGGTTCAAGCAGCAAAGTACTGGTCTATTACTTGACTCTGATTTCACACCCTAGCACAATAAAAAAACAAACCACAGAAGACATGTAATTAGCTATAGAGCATGTAACACAAACTTTGAAAAAAGAGTTTAAGATTTCACTTTACAATTAGAATGACATTCAAAAAGGTTATTACTTTCTGAAGAATAAAACACTAGCCCCTTGTTTTGCCCCAGCTCCCTCTCAGCCTTTCCCTTCCCCGGGTTCTCTTCCCTTGCAACCCCTGCACACCTCTAGCTTGTGCAGGCTGGCTGGCAGTATACTCCTCCCCAGTAAATTCTTTTCTGCCTGGGGGGGGTGGGGAGCACTAAAACAGCCACACGAGGCATTTTGATGCTCTGTAATAGATACTTTTAATCTCAGGAATTAGACTAAATTTTAAAGTTGAAAAGTGTGAAGGTTTTCATGTCATCTAAGACAGAAAAGTTATTCAAATCAGGAATTACCAATTCACTGAAAAGAAAGTGCTCCACAAAATTAACTGAAATGTTTAAACAAACAGATGAATATTTAATTCTGCTATTAAAGTAATAAAGATAAAAGAGTCAATATTATAATATGTCAAAAACAACATATGACTATCAACTATCAACAATGGTACAAATTCTCTGAGGAGACAGAATTATAAAATAGGATTGCTACTCCTAAGAAGCTAAAATGTATTTTGGAAGATAATATACAACCACTGCAGAATAAAAGAATCAGGTGAAAGTAGTTAATTAAGATTAACACTTTGAAACTGTTAGGCGTTTGGAATGTGTAAGGAGAAATTGTAATCTACCTAAAGAATCAGCATAAACTCAACAGTTCTTAGCTTGAGACATTGAAAATGGTCCTAAAACAATGCAATTTCAGTATCAAAAAAATACCAATTACCTACTGCCCAGGTCATGATTGCCTTACGCTCTTAACTAGTTTAAAAGAAGAAGAAGAAAAGGCCTTCAAGTAATGGCTGTTTCTAGGACAGTAGCAGGAAAAGCCTGATCAGCCTGGAATATCTAATTTTTCCAGAAAGCAAGGAAGTGCTCCAAAAAATGATGAGAACGTATCAAAACAACCAATGAATTAAGTTGAAGGAATTCCCATGGACCAAATCTGGGTTAATTTGAAACAGCAAAATGAAGACAGATAACAGAGAATAACCTATTTAATAAAAAAGGATCTATAAATTCTTATTGATGTCAAATAAGTAAATCAGAAAGAAAATTCCTTCACAACAGAATACCAAGTAAATAATGTAGAGGAATGAAGGGAAAACATTGTTGGCAACCATAGTATATTTATTCACTGACTGAATCAAGAATCATCAATAAGTACTAAACTATTAAGTGAACATTTTGAGGTATTCATGTATCTATGTTGTCTCAAAGATACTTAACCATAACAAAGGGGACACAATGGCACTATTTACAGTGGAGAGAACCATCAGGCAAAACTTTCATAACTGACAGATCCAAAATATTATCAGCATGGCCAAGCTGCCTTCTGATGAGATGTTCTATGTCAGAGGGTGTGTCATCACTTACATGGGATTTCTGCCCCAAAAGCATAACTTGAATGAAATTACAAAGAAGTGAAAAGACCAGTCCAAACTGACAGCCTGTAAGACACAGGGTCTGTACTCTTCAAGAGTATTAAAATCAGGAAAGACCAAAAAGGTTGAAAAACTGTTTCAGATTTAAAGAATACAACACTATGACAAGTAAAATACAATGTATATAATATCAGAATTGGGAATTCTTTAATTCTATTAAAGAATGTTTCTAGCTCAATTGGAGAAATTTAATTATAAACTGTATATAGTAGTATCAATATTAAATTACTTGACCCCACTATACTGGGATTATATAAGAACACAACCTTGGTCTTAGAAGATACCAGCTGAAGCATTTAGGGATAAAGGCTCGCATGTGTGTAACTTATTCTCAAATGATTCAGTAATAGAAATTTTTAATAGAAAGAGAAATAAATGAGGGAGAAAAAGAGAATGAAAAGAGCAGTCTATATAGTAGATATTAAAGTGCAATATAGGTATGTTCAGTAGTATTCAATAATGTTTAATATGTAGTCTCCTCAATTATCAATGTATACAGTGCATTACTTAATACAGAATTTCAAGTCATTATTGTAAACGCATCTATATGTTTTGCCTTAGGTGTTATGTCTAATTTTAACTAAACATGTACCTTTGGAATACTCCAGAAGATGCAAGCAAAGGAGCTCCAAACTGTAAATAAAGTATTTTTCCCAACTTTGTGTCTACTTTGGAAACATAAAAAGAGGTTGTTGTTTTATTTTCTAAGGAGTGATAATGCCACTACAAAAACTGGTAAATCTAGATTCAGGCATATATATGGGAGTTTGTTTCACTATTCTTGCAACTTTAAGTTTTAAAAAAAAGGTCTCCCCATCATAATCTGTGTCATCAAGTTATGTTTAACACCATTAATTAAAAGGTTTTCAGTATCAAAATAAATATTTTGCTATAATATTTACTTTGCAAATGTAATAAATTCTAAGGGTCATCTGTAAATTAGCTGTTCCAAATGTGTAAAGATTTTCACTATCACAAAGGATCGTTAGGTTCCTTATGTTGGCCACAAAAGTTCTTCTCCATTAGCAATACAGCTGAATTAGCAGTGTACTAATGCAATGTACTAAAGTCATATTAAATTAGAAACTTTGAGATAATATGTAAAATTAGCTGGATAAGCTGAAAGAAGTGAATGGGAATAGGGAGACGTTTGGTTAGTAAGAAACAAGGATATATATTTCAAAATAGAGATGGAGCTCCTACATACTGGCCACTAAGAAGGCAAAACAGAATCTCAGGAAATGCCACTGGCACTCAAATTCCTTCCCTTAAAATGTTGATGAAAACATGCTAATACATACTAAAATGCGTAAGTTAAGACTTAATATCTAAGAAGTATCTTTGTAATGTTTAAAGTCTGATTTGGTCTGTGATTATTTCAGTTAATTCCGACCACATCTATGCATTACAAGGTTTCCTGAGAAATCTCTCAGCATCATACCCTGAATACTGAACAGCCAATGATTTTGGCTTGCTGTCTGCAAGCTAGTCTCTGACAGAGGAACTCAGACTAGCTGGAGAAAGTGATACCAATTATAATACTCTAAAATGGGATTCACTCTGCAAATGTATACATAAAGAGCTTTAGAAACATAAAGAAAAGAACAAAGGAGGAGGCTGCAATGCTTGGTAAGAAATGTGCGCATTATCCTGCCCATGTAATTGTAACTCCTCTGTACAGTATGTTCACAAATAAAATAAAATTAAAAAAAAAGAAACATAAAGAAAAGGACAGAAAAACTTTATCTGGATATATTATAACCAGACCACAGAGGAGAGATGACACTGACATAGCTAAGACTTTATGGATAAATGGTTCAATAAGCATATGAGCAAAGGAGTGTCACAATCATTGGGCAAAACATGAGTAGAGATACAGACACATTCATTCGATGTCTTCCATATACCAGGCAGTGTGTTGCTAATGCCTGGGGTAGAAGCTATGCACAAGATTGCCCAGGCCTCTGCCTACATGGAGTTTACATTCAGTTAATAAAGGAAGGCAAAAATGGGAAAGGATATATATGGAGATGGAGGAGCACTGAGGCCCTAGTGGCCAGCACCAATGAACAAGGAAAAGGATAATGGGAAGGAGAAATATAATGTAGTACCATTTAGCCCATGGAAAGGAGTAAAGGAACTATTTTGAAAGGAATGGGGAACTATGGCAAGATTTTAAGCAGAAAAATAGTATGTGATTAAAGCTCTGAAAATGATCCCTAGGGCTGCAGTGTGAAGAAAAAAAGGAAAGAAAAGAAACAAGCCCACCAAGGAGTCTACTGCAATAGTTCATTCAAAAGGTAACAAGGAACTGCACTGGTGGCTCATGCCTATAATCCTAGCTCCTCAAAAGAGGCTGAAGTCTAAGGATCTCAGTTTTTCTGAAGTCAGCCCAGGCAGAAAAGTCTGACTCTTACCTCCAACTAGACAGCAAAAAGCTGAAAGTAGAGCTGTGACTCAAGTGGTAGAAAGAAAAAGCCAAGAAAGAGTGTGAGCCCTTGAGTTCAAGATCTAGTACCAGAAAAAAAACAAAAACTAAACAAGACAAAAAGACAGGTAACAACAGCTTAGAATAAAGAGGAAATGTCAGAGCAGTACACAGGCTCAAGATAAACTACTGAAGTATAACAGAATTTGTGAACAGACTATCTGAGAATAAAGGAATCAAGAATACCATAAATTTTTGCTTGAATGTTGTCATTTACTGTGATGTGGAAGGCTAACAAAAGCATAAGGTTTTGAAAGAAAGCTGAGGGAGAAAAAGAAACTGAATTTTAACCGTATGGCTCATACTATGTTTGAGATCCCAAGTATCCATGTAGGTATCAAGCTCAAGAGAATTATGGACTAGGGAAATAAAAATGGCAGTTACTGATTGTAAAAGGGGGATTTTAGTGGGGGATCAATGAGAGGAAAAGAAGAGAGTGATAGGGGTATTAGTAAGTGCATTGTAAATATGTATGAAAGCAGCATAATGAAATCTCCCCACCCAAAAAAAAAACTGTTAAAGGAAAGAACAGGAAAAAAAGTAATACAGGAGTGAACTTGATCAAATTACATTATATGCTTGTATGGAAGTATTACAGTGAAACTCTTTCATATAATTAATACATGCTAATGATTTAAAAAAAAAAAAGGTGGTAGTCCTTAGAATAAAAAACACACTGCCAGGCTGGGAATGTGGCTTAGTGGGTTCAATTCCTCAGTACCACATAAACAGAAAAAGCCAGAAGTGGCACTGTGGCTCAAGTGGTAGAGTGCTAGCCTTGAGCAAAAGAAGCTCAGAGAGTGCCCAGGCCCTGAGTTCAAGCCTGCAGAACTGGAAACAAAACAACAACAACAAAAAAAAAAAAAAAAAACACTGTCTTCTCAGGGAGGAGCAAAAGCTGGCTAACACAGGAACTGAAGAGTCACAGCTGACAATAAACCTGGAAAGGCATGCTGGACTCATGATAAGCCTTAGACTAATACTGGCCATAGCTGTAATAGCAATAGCAGAGGTGAAATTACTGTGTACTATGTGTCAGTGACTGTTTTATAATCACATCTGGTTGGCTTCCTTCAACAACTCTCTGCAGTATTTAATGTTATAATCATTATTTTATTCACTGACCCTCAGAGAGACAAGAAACTTGCCAATGAACACAGTAAACAGAGAGGATATTCTCCCCTAGCAGTCTGATTTTAGAGGTCCATCGTTGAACTCTTACATTATGGCCTCTCTATTAACCTTAAATGCCCTCAAAATATTTTTTTAAAGAAATGATATATCAATCTGAATTTTAGAAACACAATTTCAATCTCTTATGTGGTACATGGATTGCTGAGGATAAATATGAAAAGTGAGACAGACACAGTACTACTCAATGAGAGAGCACTTTGTTTATAATAAGCCCCAAAGTTACAAGTTATCTTACCAGGTCAAAGCAGCAGCAGCTCCTTGTTTCAAGGGTCACAAACCATAACTCAAACAAGTCCAAATCAACCTGCATGTGCAAGTCTCTGGTCATAGAAATAAGTGAAAAAGGACCAGCTACAAGATAGAAATTCACCACCTACTAGTGAAAACAATTCCTAAAGCATATGCACCCATGCAGTTTATAGTTTTGAGTATGAAAACGAAATTAATTTAATTCAAAAGAACCATTAAAAAGATGTAGCTTAGGGGCTGGGAATGTGGCTTAGCGGTAGAGTGCTTGCCTAGCATGTACGAAGCCCTGGGTTCCACTCCTCAGGACCATATAAACAGAAAATGCTGGAAGTGGTGCTGTGGCTCAAGAGGTAGAGTGCTAGCCTTGAGCAAAAGAAGCCCAGGCCCTGAGTTCAAGCCCCAGGACTGGCAAAACAAAAAAAAAAAGTACCTTAGCTAAGAAATTTGGTCAAACTTCCATTTTTCACCCAGCTTAACAATTCTTCTGGCTTTCTGCATCACCAGCTGCTACCTGATGAAGTTATCTATAGTTACATGAGTGTCCAAATGGTTTTCCACCTCACATATGAGCTAATGTTTTTAACATGCTTGTGACTTTATCTTGAATATTAAGACAACTAATATTAAGTAAAATATTAAATTCAGTAAAATACAAATGTTAAACCTGTAATATACCTATATAAAATATTACCTGCTCAACTTATACCAATATATATTTTATTCTGTGCCTGAGACTTACTCATTAACAAATGAGTTTATACTCTCTATAATAATAAACTGGATAAGGGTACACAAAGTATACAAAGATAAAATCATTTCACTTTACAGACCTGAAAAAGAGCATTAAAAAGGTACATACTACCTACTAAAGAAAACTTATTAAATATACTTACTTTCCTAATTTCAAATATTAAAGATAGTTTCTTCGAGATAATTATCTCACCATAAGCTCACTAAAGAGTAGAAAAACTACTTACATTTAACTTTAATTTTTAAAAAAGAGCTGGGGGGAGATTATAGGCAATAAAAACAAATTATTAAATGCAGATCAAAAACCTAATGTAGATCATCTAAACATTTTATGAACTATCTGACGATTAATTTAAGAAGGATTTCCTGATAAAATCCTTTTGGTCACAAACCCCAACTGGGCACTGGGCATGTATGGAGATCATCATCAAAGGAGGAGATGGAAAGAGATTGGCAATATGAATTTGTACACTAAGCTCAGGCAGTGAGCTAGAAACTTTTACACTCACTATCTCATTTAAATTCTAACACTACCATGAGGTAGACCTTGCAATTCCTCCCCATTTTACAGAAGGTATTTCATAACTTTGGGGCTAGGAAGGTGGCTCAGTGGTAGAGCGCTTGCCTTGCATGCATGAGACCCTGAGTTCAATTCCTCAGCACCACATAAGCAAAAAGAAAAAAAGCCAGAAGTGGCGCTGTGGCTCAAGTGGTAGAGTGCTAGTATTGAGCTGAAGAGCTGAGGGACAGCGCCCAGGCCCAGAGTTCAGGTCCCACGACCGGACCCCCCACCCAAAAAAAAAAAAAACATTGGGAGAATAATCTGATTATAAAACAGAGTATTTAAAATTAAAATATCCCTCCCCCCCAAAAAAATCCACGGTCATTACCTCGGTATGTTAAACTAAATTCCTCTTGCCAGAATAAAAGCAGCAAAGAGAGGGTAGAAGATGGCTTTCAAAACTGACTGACTAGCATGCTGCCTTTCCAATAAGAAATTTGCTTATGGCTTCTCCTCCTAAGCCAGAACACAAATCTAAGATTTAATTAACTATCTCAAACTTCAAAATCATTTGCTAATGAATATTTCCATAATTATTTAACCAACCTCAGAAACATTTCAGTATCTCTCTCTTTGGTAATCTGACAATTAATGGATGACACAGCTATTACTTGAAGATTTGCAAAAATATTAACTTGTATTCTAAGTGGAAAATACAGAGCTGTAATGAACCTGCTCTCAAAAAATACAGCATCAGCACCTGAAATAACATCTTAAAAGGATTATTTCTAATTATATTTACAAAAAAAAAGTTTGTCACATATAACCATTATGGAAACATATAATCTCTACACAGGAGAGAGAGAGAATGATGGGAAAGGATGACATTGATCAAAATGCACTGTACTCATAAACTGACAAGATTCACTGAAACCCCTTTGTACATCTATTTAAAGATAATAAAAAATTAAGCATGAATGGAAAAAAATTATATGCAGGAGGAAATTTTTCTCGAGGCATAATTTAACAGGCTGTTATTACAATTACTTTTGAGCCTCAAAAAGTTATCATTTCTTCCCCTGATCATCCTTCTGATAATTAAAAAAACCTTTGATAAGACTAGTTAAGTGTAATTAATTGTAATTTTAACACCTTTGTTATAACGTAAAAATACCTAAAATCCATAGTGTAAGTTAAATGAAATAGGTAAGCAAATAATTGTTTAGAGAGGCTACAAGTATTGACTGCTTTAGTAAATAAGTGTCTATAAGAAGCACTCTTCCAAGAGAATTAAGAGAGTCTACAAACAATTCAAAACCCCTAGCTTGAGC
This sequence comes from Dipodomys ordii, assembly GCF_000151885.1. Lineage (NCBI taxonomy): Eukaryota > Metazoa > Chordata > Mammalia > Rodentia > Heteromyidae > Dipodomys > Dipodomys ordii. The sequence continues at coordinate 7,939,488 of NW_012267231.1, read as the reverse complement.
TCGTCTAAGGCTTTTCATTATTATAATATCACTATCTAGGATTTTGCAACCACACTCACTGAACACTAAGTGATACCAGTGTCAATGATTGCATCACCGTATACAACGAATGTGAACCATTACGGTCTAATATGACAGGCACGTGCCTAGCAATATCCCCTTTATATAAACATTACATTTAATATCACCTCTAATTTAAATCGGCACCTGCTTCGAAAACACTTCACTCTTGCCCTGAAAGTTGCCTTTTACAGGAAAATAAGTGACAACGCTCCCCCCAAACAACTGGACACACCAATGCCCTAGAAACACAATACAGTTATTTTTATCCTCACTTCCTAAACCCACATTATTACACGAAATGTCATTGTAATGCATTTTTAAAAATCTATTCTGTTTACTTTTTCCAGGGCCTGTTCAAGTACTGCCAAGGCAACACAGATTTTAAAAACTGACAACTACAATACTTAGCAGTTGCCAAAACAACACAGCTGGATTCTTAAAGGGAAAGTACTCTTGTGTAACCTACACCTAATTACAGTTCCAGAGCGCCTCATCTTATAGTAATAGACGCGACAAGACACAGGGGGAAACGATCAGCGCTACCAACGCGAAAACCTGTTTAGACAATGTGAGTTTAAAACCTGCCTAGTATTTATCCACACATGACGGCTGTTAGGGCTTCCAAACAGCACACGGTTACTGGAATCCCCACCTCGGTGAAAACTCAACCTGCAGGTTAACACGGGCTGGATTCAGGCTGCACATGAACTCCACCCCCCCACACACACACACACCACACACATCGGATCAGCACAGGAGAGACGCGTTGCACAACTAGGAAATCCCTTCGCAGATTTGTCTGAACCAAGAATTGTTATAGTTACACTTTCACCAGTTGTTGTTGTTTTTAGATTCTCTCCCCTTCTTTAAGAAAAACCACCACCACCACCACCACCACCTCACTCAGGAAAAGGCTCACCTTTCCCAAACTTGTTTGCACTGTCACCTAGTGTTTTGTATATATAGAATCCTCACGGTTGGAGTGACAGGAAATCGGAAGGCGACCACACAACGCCGTCCTGCCTGCCTGCCTGCTGCTGGGGGGGAGCCCTCGGCGGACCCCTAGATCCCGAGAGGTCGCCTGGCAGCGTCCGGCGTCTGCACCCCGCAGGTGTCCCCCCCCAACACACACACACACACTCGAGTTCAAACCCAAAGGTTCCACCCCGTTACATCAAGCTTCTCCCACCACCCAAGTGGGGGAACTTGTTCAAGTCCAAGCCCGAGCACCCCCCACACACATACACACACTCACCCCAACACTCGCGGGGTGCGAGGGGGAAGATCGATCCTCCCAGGGGAGGACCCCTGGCCCGGCTCCGCAACCCCCCCCCCCTACACACACACACCCCGCTCCGGGAACTCCTTCTTCAACTT
>NW_012267231.1:7869429-7937708 GCF_000151885.1 Dipodomys ordii | reverse complement strand
GGGGACCCCCGCAGCTGCTCACTCCCCCCGGCCGCCCCAGCCACACACACACACACACGCACACACACCCGCACACACTTCACGGCCGCGCCGTCCCCGACCCCTGCACCCCCCTCCACCTCAGCCCCGGCGTCGCCACCTCACCGGGCCACCGCCCCCCTCGGGCACCACTGCCATCCCCGGTGGGGAGCACCCCCCGTCGTCCGCGGCCCTCACCGTCTCTCCGGCGCAGCTGGCGGGCTCACACGCGCCGCAGCCCGGGCCCCGCCACCACACTCCGCGCGCCGCCCGCCCGCCCGGAGCCGCCGCCTCCTTCAGCCCGGGACTCGCCGGGACATCCGCGCACGGATCCCCACACCGGGGCTATTTTTAGGAGACAGGCCTCGGCCAGACCGGAACTCGTTCTTCGAGGCGCGCATGCGCCCTGCGCCTTCGCGTTCAGTGTCCCTCCGCCGGCCTTGCTTCTTTCTCCTCCCCCCCCGCCCCCCCCCAGCTCTGACGCCCCTCCCCCTGCCTCTCCCGGAAGGTTTCTTTTCAGGGATGAGTTCTCCTCTCGGTAGGTTCTAGAGTGCTTGGAATTTGAAGGACAGCTATAAAGGCAAAGGGAACCACACGGTGTAGAAGCGAGCGCTAATTCCAGAAGGACGTGAGGGACGGACTATGTTTCCCCCCCCCCTCCGGTGGGTGAGGAAGGAGACGGATCACCCGGCACAGGAAGGAGATGACGGCGGTTTGGCGCCGGTGCTACATGCTGGAGCTCGCTTGAGGGACCGTGTTCTCCTGGAAGGGATACTGGTCACTTGACAGGAGCCTCGGGTGCCTCCTAGGGCGGGGCGGCCCCTGGCGGCACCGCTGCCGCCCGCCCCCGCCGCCCCTGCTTCCCTGACCAGCGCGCGGGAGCAGGAGCCGGGAGCTGCCCTAGTGACGCGGCGCGTGACAAATAGCCGCGCGTGGCTCGTAGTCTCAGCCAACCCGGGACTCCTGGAGGCGGGGCTTTGCTCCTTGGGCGTGGCCTTAGTCTTGGGGGCGTGGTCTGCTTCCCGGGGGCGGGGCCTCGGCTGGGTGCACGTGTCCAGCAGTCTTCCTGGGGCAGGTGCCCACCGAATGCCCTTCGGGTCGGCCCCCAAAGCCCCCTGCGGAGCTGCGGGGCTAAGGCCAGCTCCCCCACCATCAGATCCCACTTGGTTTCCGCAAACCCTGGGGGGCGGGGGGAAGAGTGGGGAGATGCACCTGTGCTCCCACGAGTGCAACCACCTGGTCACCCTTCTTGGGTAAGACCATACTTGGGTCTCCACACACACGATGCCTGAAGAGCGGCCACTTGGTCCTGGCCCCGAGATCCTAGGACCTGAAGGAGCTTGGAAAGCCAAGGACATCGAGGTTCAACCAGCCCATCTCCCTCCCCCGTGTCCCAGGAAAAGAAGCAACCCGCCTACCTTCACTATTAATCAGTGTGCCTTTAACACTAAATGGTGTGATGACCATTTTGTGAAGTCGATTTCAGTTTTTTGTGCCCATTTTACAAATGAGGAGAGGGAAGCTGAGAACCAGGTGAACTATCACGTCACTGGGCTTCAGGAAAGGGCACCGAACACCTGACCACTTTGCATACTGATTTCTCTGTAAGAAGGGCAAAGGGGGTAACTGTTGTGTTTCGGGTTAATTTTGTGAAGAGAAATCTTTAGGGGCTGAGCTATATCATCCTGAAAGCTGCTCACCCTCTGGATGGGTCCTCAGAGCTATGCTGTCTGCATCTGCACCCAGAAGTTCCTCTGTAACATGAGGCCAAGGAAATTCAATCCTGTGCAAACTGCTTTGAAATAAAGTGGCAGGGATGGGCAAGCCAGATGCAGAGAGGCTGTGGGTAGAGGAACTGGGAAGTTACAAAGGAAGATGGAGGCTCTCTGGTCTCCTTGCACAAGGACAAAAAAGCAATGAGCTGGGGAGAGTCCAACATCAAGACAGCACAGAGACACCAGACACTGAGAAATAAAGGCAGAGCGCTGCTCAGAGCCCTAAATCAATGTCCAGTGGGGGGGGGGGAGGAGAAGCTTTATCTTCCCCCATAACCCTTTAAAAGAAGTATTCAGCCTCGACTCCAAGGATTTTAAAACACATTAAAATTTAGTGTAAATCAGCAAGTCCTGTTTAAAAAAAAATGCCTGCCAGAAACTGTGGAGCCAGCTGGATTTGGCACCTCTGCTCCAGGAAAATAGGACGCATTTGATTTTTTTTTCTTTTAAAGCGAAGGTTCTAGGGTGAAGGACAATGAGGAAGGGTTCCTCTTCCCAACCTGCCCTTCATCTTGAAAAAGAAAGAAGACCCTGAAGACAGGCTTCCAAAAGCACCCTCAGCTGGCTTCACTTCAGCACCCACTAGAAGATGAGCCTTGAGCAGCACAAAGACTCAGCCTAGACTGCCCACCACCACCTAGTCCAGTGGTAGAGAGGCCATCCCTGAAGTCAGAGAACATGGCCACACATCCAGCCCAGGCAGAAATGATGAATATTTGAATAGCTTTAGAGAGAACTTTCTGCCTACCACCTTCTACGTCATGAAGCCCTTCTGTAGGAATTGCCTTGCGATTAAAAAGGAAAAGAGGGAGAGAAACAGAGAAAGAAGGGAAGGAGGGGGAAAGAAGAAAGAAAGGAAAGTAGGAAGGAAGAGAGAGAGAGGTAGGGAAAGAAGGAAGTAAGGAGGGAAAGGCACGGCTTACGTTCTGGAATACAACTGTTATAAAATACATTAGCGGAATACCATCAACGGTTATTTATCATTTAAGTAACTAACTTGAGGAAGTCGTTACGGCCTTGGTTCAGATCTTGAAAATCTACTCCTAAAGCCAACATGCTCTGACTTCTAGAGTTCAGCCCGGCAGGGACATGTGCTATTTTCTTGGATGGAACTTCTGAGAAACAACATGAGTCAGTCCTCCTACTCTACCTGGCTTCCTTAAAGGCACGCAGGGTTCCAGGTGTGTGTGAAATTGTGTCTCAGTGCCTTGTGCAATGCACAAGAGTTGTGAAGAGCAGCCTGTCCCCTTTCAAAAAGGCTCTCAGGATATTGGGAGAAGATAGAAGTTAGAACATAACCCAGTTTGACAATACAGTGAAAGGAAGTTACCCGAGTATCAAAGAACACAGACATTGAGCATCTAAAGAAGGAAGATAGGAAAGTTTTCTTAAGCCTCCTAGAGGACAAGAAAGGGCCGCTCCCCTTTCTCCCCTTCTTGATAGGAAACATAAACCCAAGCTGCCTAGGAAACAGATTCCTGATCAGAGTGGCCTTTTAAACCTTCTCCCTGCCTGTCACCTCCCTGTTCCTATCTAGAAACCCAAGAAGCGGTTTTGTGCATGTCTGATTTTTTCCCCCTTTATATCCATCAAATCTCCACTTAGGTGTCACTTTCTCTAAGGGCTTATCTCAAAGACAGTGCCTTAGTCAAAATATAAGCATTTCTTTATGTATGTCTGTCCTCCTTCCTTGGAGAGAGTTAGCTTCTTAAAGACAACAAGTGTGATTTACTTATTTTGTTCTCAGAGTCTGGCATATGGTACAATCAAATGAATGATTTAGGAGCAGCCTTTAGACAAAGAGAATGCTACATGTAGGAATCTCTTGACTGAAGCCTAGGAGAGGACCAGGGCTGGTGTTGTATGCCTGGAATCTGGATGGGGTTCCAGGAAGTGGTGGGAGATGAGGTTAGAAGAGCGGTTGGGAGGGAGATGACTCAGAGCCTGAGCATGTTGGATATTTTCTTGTAAGGCCATTTGCATTTTGTTCTGCAAGCAATGGAGAACCAATAAGACATTAAGCAGGTTAATAGCTGGGTCGTTTGGCATATTGAAAAGAACACTAGGGAACTAAACAGAGAAACAGTCCCAACAGATTCAAGGAGACCAAGGAGACCTGACCACTAAATGCAAAACGGGATCTCAGATTGGATTCTAGATCAAAAAGAAAACGTAAGTGAAATTTGAATAAGGTCTGTAGTTCATAATTGTATGATATAATAGAGTCATGTTGATGGTTTTGCTAGTAGTCATATCCTTCCATATGATAGTAAACATCCAGGAAATAAAACAATGAATTCTGTGCAGCAGTTTTGAAATTTTGGGTGAGTCTGAATTATTTCAAGATAAAATAATTTTAAGTGATAAAATATTTTAGTATTTTTATAATTCATGCAGTGTTATAACTGCATATGGAGTTATAACCTTCATATGGAGTTAATAAGAAGCATTTCTGACAATACCTTAAAAATGAATTAAGTTTAATTTCCATCTGAACATATTGAACCCATTGGTAAAATGTTTATAAGTGTGAATATTTTGAGGTTACCAGTGCTCTGAATTGGAGGGAAAAACAAAGAAATTAAGAAAATATGTTCACTTACTACAAAAGCAGTAAGATTTCATGTCTGCTATGTGGTTATTCCTAAATATCAGAAATCCATACATCCATATGCATAAGTTCTGGTGTTGCTAGTTACATTCTTTACAGGCATTAATAGTGATGTTTTCATTTTATTTTCCCATGAGCTTTTATTCTTGAGTGTCTGATAATGAAAAGGATGAGTTCAGATTTCTCAAAGAAGGGGAGAAAAGAGCTTTTCTGGGCTTGGGTTATATTCTTACCTGTAAAAGTCTACAAAAAGATTAAACAAACGTTAAAAGTCTAAGAAATTCTATCTTTGACAGCTAGATGTTTTGTACAATTGAACTTCAAATAAGTCTTTCAATTTCTATTATATGTTGTCATTTTGTTATAGTCTTTCTTCGGCATAGAGTTTATTCAGACTTTGTGATTCTCTCTAACAAGCAACAATATGTTCACATATCAATTATAGTGCATAACTCCAAACCTTGAATTTATTTTCTTTTCACATTCTGTGTCCATCCAGAGAGTCTTCCACATACACACAATATTCCACCCACATATGCAGTATCAACCCCTTACATTGAAACTATTGTGACCTCCTTTACTGTTCTCTTCATCTGTATATTTTGTCACAAATATTTCTCAAGACTGGAGCTGTTCACCAAGCAGTTCCATTTTGCTAATGTCTTTCCAAGTACATTTCAGGCTTGACCAGTCTTCTCCCTATGTATTTGAATGTCCACTCAGATCCATCTTGGGACTATGTTTCCTTAAAGATCTCATTCAGAGAGAATATCCAGTTCTTTCTACAAGAGCAAACTATACAAATTCTCAAATTACAATCAGGACCTAGCAAGGATTTTTGTCTGGTAGAATTTTATAGTAGTGAGGGCTGGGAAGTTGGCTCAGTGGTAGAGCGCTTGCCTTGCATGCCTAAGGCCCTGGGTTCGATTCCTCAGCACCACATAAGAAAAAAGCCGGAAGTGGTGCTGTGGCTCAAGTGGTAGAGTGCTAGCCTTGAGCTGAAGAGCTGAGGGACAGCGCCCAGGACCAGAGTTCAGGCCCCACGACCGGACCAAAAAAAAAAAGAATTTTATAGTAGTGAGATTTAAGGATTGATTGGATGGTCACTGATCACTGAAAAATTAAGACCAAACATTGGGGAAATGAATAGGTTTTGTTTTGTTTTGCTTTTTTTTTTGTCAGTCATGGATCTTGAACTGTGGGCCTGGGTGCTGTCCCTCAGCAATTCAGCTCAAGGCTAGCTCTCTACCACTTGAGCCACAGCGCCAGTTCCAGTTTTCTGAGTGGTTTATTGGGATAAGAGTCTCACAGACATTCCTTCTCGGGCTGGCTTTGAACCAGGATCCTCAGATCTCAGCCTCCTGGGTAGCTAGGGTTACAAGCATGAACCACCAGCACCCAGCTGGGAAATTAATGTTTAAATCATATGTCTCCCATCTCCCAGGTAGGTTACATTAGACAGGTTGTTCAGACTCTCCATACCTCAGTTTCCCTACACATAACCTAGTAAGAATACTCACTCAAGGTTATTTCATGGATTGAGTCATCCATGGAAAATGCTTACAATAAGCTATATGATTCCTACAGAAATAACAGCTCATCCATGTGGTTGTTCATTAATGGATTCCATAAACATCTTTAGAGCCTGCCTATGTGTCAGGCATTGTTCTCAGTACTGGGAATACAGAGGAGACCTGGGTTTTCTTAGAGCTTGGGTCTGGAAGTAAACCCCAAATTTAAAGAATACATAAACAAGTAAATGTCAGACAGTGGTAATAGTGTGATAAAGACAACAGACCATCATGAGATGGATAAGTTGCATAGTACCTTAGCTTTGGGGAAAGTTGAGGTTTCTCTGAATCGGGGAAATTTAAACTGAGTGGCCAAAGGAGCTAGCAAGATGAACAACAGAAGAGTGAGTCAAGGAAAAGAATGAAACGCTTGGGGCAGCGCGGTGATCATTTAGCTCCAAGAGCAGAATGAGCAGTTGGAGGCCAGGGAGAAGGTTTTTGAAGCCACTGGAGGGTTAGGGTTGCATTGTTGTAATCCAGACAGGATAACCAGAAAGAAGCAATAGACTAAAGCTCCAGCAGGTTAGTATAAAAGGAACAAATGAAGCACCTATTAGTCCATTAGTCGGTTGTGTTTTAGCTTCAAGTGACAAGAGCTCATGTCAAACCAACTTACACCAAAAATTTAAAGAGGGAGAATGGATCAGCTTATTTACCTGAAAGATTCAAGGGCACCGTAGTTCTTTTTCCTTGGTTTTGTGTCTTACAGCTTCAGTGGCTAGCAGTCAACATTGAAGGGTGAGTACTGCAAAATAAGGTATTTTTTCTGAAGCACAGTGGCTCACGCCTGCTATCACAGCAACTCGGAAGGGAGGATCATAATTTGAGGCCAACCTGGGCAAAAAGCAAGACACTTATCTCAATCAATAACACATGATCATGCATGTCAGTCATCACAACTAGACTTGGAAGTATAAGTAGGAGAATCAGGACCTGTGGCAGGCATGGGGAAAAGTGCAAGCTCCTACCAGAAAAATAACTAAAGCAAAAAAAAAGGCTGAAGATCTGGCTCAAGTGGTAGAGCAGAGTACCTGCCTAGCACAATGTGAGGCCCTAAGTTCAAATTGAACACCACAAAATAGTGTGGCGTGGGGAGAGGAGGGAATAAGTATATCAAGAGATCGCATTCACAAAATTTTTATTATGGTATATTATTAAAATCATTCCAGTCTGTCATTAGTTGTTGAGGCTGTTAACTTCTTTCTGTGCTTATTTTATGAATTTAGCTTTAGCATAGGTAACTCTACATAGGAAAAGCATAGTAGAGATGGGGAAACTGTATAACTGAAGCTTCAAGCATTTACTGGGAGCCCTGGATTATCATCCCCTACAGATAAAGTAGAACCACCAGCATTCTTAGATTGGAAGCTGAAAATGGCACTCTCCTTCCGCATCCCTCTTCCCAGTATTCTGTTCTGTAACCTTTTCTGCTAACCCTCTTTACAGTCCCCTCTGCAGTCCCCTCTTTACACCTGATCCTGCAACAAGTCTAGTCTTAACATTTCCAACTTAACAACCTTCATAGAAAGCAAGCTTTGGTTTTTATAGTTCACGTGTCAAGTCATGTTTGAGCCTGGTCTGTGTTGCATCCCTCTGTATACCAATCTCTGCAATAAGATGCTCTATAGTTAAGCATGTGTCACAGCCCACTTCTAGAGTCTCTTGAATGGATTTGAAATCAAAATTGATCTCTAGATTGGGAAGTTCTTTTAATATCAGCCACGTAGTAAGACAATAGACATCACAAGGGTGGAGCCTTGAGTGCTAATAGTAGGCTTGAGTTTAGGCTGTAAACAGCAGAAACCTGGCCCAGACCATTACAGCTAATCCTAGGCTCCTGTTAGAAATCTGTAAGAAATCTAATGGATTGTATTGGAAGGCTTAAACTTCCACGTGATGCATTGACATCTTTGATTCCCACCCAGGGCCCAAAGGCTGAGTTCCTTCTGCCCTCACCAGAGGTGCCTTCCCCCACCCAACTAGTCCCTCCATTCATCAGGCCAGCTGCCTGTCATCTAGTCCTAAACCTGGTAGGTAGGTTTCACATTCTTAGCAGCCTGCAACAGGACTCAAGCAAAACCATCCCAGCCTCCTACAGGAGCTGGAGGGCATCTCACCCACTCCATCTGAACAAAGCCTGCTGAGCACAAGCCCTGCAGGTTCACTCTGTGTGGGCCCTGCCTGGCTCTAGATGGCATGTACCATCCTCTTCCCGCAGGCTGTGAGTATATGTGGCTAATCAGCTGTAGCCAGGCTCATCTGTCCAGTGCCAGGTGTCCTGTGACTGTCCATCCCATGTTAATTAGGGCAAGGGATGCTTCCTTCATCAGTGGTAGAGCAGGAAATGATCAGATCATGAACTTCAGTCACTTTTCCAAGAAGTAGAACTCTTGGGGGGCAAGTCTGTTCATTTGAGCTCAAGAATTCCTGCTGGTAGCCTAAGATTGGCCACCTAGCACACACAGGCCTCAGTCCCTGTCTTCAGATTATTTTCTCTCTAATGGAAGACTTGGCCAGCAACCACAGTATCTTCCTCATTAATTCCTTCCCTAGGGTCCAATGGGGACCCAGTCCGCTGTAGGATTCCAATAAATGTCCCCTGAGTGAAAGAACAGATCTTTTTGTTCAATCAAACAGTGGGAAAGTATGGGACACTCTGGTCTGATTCAAAAACTTGGTTTAAGATAGAGCCAAAATGACCAACTCAGAAAATTCCAGGATGGAAAATCTATTTCATCCTGAGCCTTATGGAGGAAAATAAACCCTGGTGATCAGAAGCTATGGTTTTCAATGTTTGTGTTAGTGGTGTGCTAAAATGGTAAAGAGAGATAGAGAGCATGAGCTTCATCTTATGCTTAGATTTTCAATAAAGTCCCAGGGTTTTGTTTTGTTTTGTTTTTTGGTCAGAAATTTCAACCTCTACAGGATCATTGCACAACTCCTGACTCCATTTGGCTGCAAAGTCTTGGCACTGTTGGCTTTTTTTTTTGGTACTTGCTGTAGGCAAGATTTTTATGAGGCTTGATTCTTGTCTTGACTTTATTTGATCATGTATATCTGTAATTCAGCACACAGATGAAAGCAGACAACACCTCTCAGCACCAAGAGGGGCGAACGGCACAGAAAATGATAACAAGGTATTTATCCTATACAGATCTATCTACGGGAATGCTAAAAGCTTTCCAGAAATCATGCCCTGGCATGTTTAAGCACACCGTTTCAAGGGGTTGGGTCCTGTTCCTGCCAATCATCTGCAATTTCCAGCAGCTTGAAAAAGTCGGATGCAACTTGCAGAAAGAAAGAAAATAAAATAAGAAAAGCTAAAATTCTTCTCCACCAGCACTGTCTGGCCTGGCCTTTGGATTTATAAGAGGGTGCGTTGTGGGAACAACTTATCTTCAGAATACTTATTCTAGAATTGAGCAGAGCAGCAGAGCTGAGGTTACAAAAAGGGTCTATTTTTCACATGCCAGACTAAAAAAGATGAAAAGTCGATTTTTTTTTACCTGCTGAGTTGGTAAGGATAGAGAGAAACAGACATCCTCATACATTGTTAGGGAGAATAAAAATTGGTACAATCTCTTGGAAGGCAGTCTGATTAATATCTGCCATAATTTTAAATGTCTATACCTTTGACATTGAGACATTCACCACATAGCGATTCTTACACATAGTTAACACAGCAAAATCATTCAAAAAGTATCTATCGGAGTAAGACTGGCTAATAATAATTTAGTATATCCATACAAAAGAATGCTATTCAGCTATTATATTTGTAAATAATAGTCCCCACCCCACCCCCTATCTGCAGGGCATTTGTTACAAGACCCCAGTAGATATTTGAAAGCATGGATTGTATGTCTACTCATTCTATACTATGTGTGTTTTTTTTCCCACTTATGAGTCCTGCAAGGTTGCCACATAGTTCCAGAATTTATCAGGTTTTTCCTGTGTGTCTTTCCATCACTATACTTGCTATTTGTGGGCCATAATTAGGCAAAACAAGGATTATCTGAACACAAGCAATGTGATACAGCAGCAGCTGATTTGATAACCAAGAAAGCTTCAATGTACGAACAAGAGGGTAGCATATAGCACACGAATAGGATGAATGAAAGGACAATTTACATTCCTGGTAGGACACAGCAGGAGAATTCAAGATTTCACTAAGTTACCAAGAATGGCACATAATTAAAACCTCATGAGTGGTTTATTCTGGAACTTTCCATTTATATGTTCAGCTCATGGTTGAAAATGTGTTCTTGAAACCACAGAACGCAAAACCTCAGATAAGGGAAGACTACTATTATGACAGCTGATTGATCAGGGTGTGTGTGTATGTGATTTTCAGCAGGAAAGATATCTATCATCACGCTTGTAATCCTAGTTGCCTAGTTAACCAGGAGGGTAAGGTCTGAAGATCCCAGTTGGAAGCCAGCCCAGGCAGGAAAGTCTGTGAGACTCTTACTTTCAATTAACCACCCCAAAACCCAGAAGTAGAGCTGTGGCTCAAGTGGTGGAGCACCAGCCCTGAGCAAAAAAACTAAGAAAGAGTGCTCAGGCCCAGAATTCAAGGGCTAGTATCGCCCCCCCCACACACATATGCACACACACACACACACACACACACAAACATAGAGATAGGATTTAAATCAAAGAACCCCTAACTCAGAATTCCACATGTATCTTACTATCCTGTGTTAAATACTACCAATGGTACATACCATGTTATAGTATGCATCACACATTATATAACACTGCACTTGACCAAACATCATACTATACCATGCTACAAATTACACCCCATGCTTTATAATACTATGGGAACACATGATACCATAACATACCACACTATTCTATACTATGCAGTAATTTTAAAGGCACTTGCCTTAAGTTACTAATAATGCTTTTTTTTTTGTCAGTATTGGTCTTGAACTCAGGGCCTGGATGTTGTCCCTGAGCTCCTTTGCTGAAGTCTAGTGTTCTATCACTTTGTGCCACCGTTCCACTTCAGTTTTTAAGTGGTTAATTGGAGACAAGAGACTTCATGGGAACTTTCCCACCCGGGGTTGGTTTTAATCTTTGATCCTCAATCTCAGCCTCCTGAGTAACTAGTATCACAGGTGTGAGCCACCAGTGCCTGGCTGCCTTTTGCTGTTGCTGTTGTTGTTGTTGTTGTTGTTGTAGTAACTTCCTGATGATAATCAGAAATCATTTTGCATGGGAAAGAGGCTTTCATTGTCCCTCACATTTTAAATTGCCCCACAGAGAATGAACATTTCAAAGATGTTAAATAACTTAAGATCTAAGACAAGGGACAACATTTCCTGCTCAGGAAGCCTGGGAACTCATCTTCATTTCCTTGGGGTCAGGAGGCGGAAAGGCCAGAGCCCTTGCATCTCTTGTCTGAAGCGAACCCAGATGGACATGGGTAGGTCATGAGGTGACCAGGCCGGCTTCCATTCCTGATGCTAGCTCACAGGCTGGGAGCCTTGGGCATGCCACCCCATGGGAATTCAATCTCCTCATGTTTTAGAAAGCGTATGTGAGACTAGCTAGTCTTACGTAAGGTTTCCTCTAAGGCAAATAAACAATAATTTTATAGTCCAGACTATATTATATTGTTTTCATTTAAAAAGCACACAGCTTACCAGAGTATTGTCTATACAATAATCCAAATAGAATCTGAGACTATATACAAAACAGCTAACAAAAAAATCTCTGACTTCCTTTGTGTTTTTCTGCCTTTTAAAAATATCTGTACAATGAGTATGTATTATTTTGTTATCTGAAAAAGAAATGTAGTTTTTTAAAAAAAAGAAGTTGGAACTGCAAAGGAATCAAAAATAGAATAAAGCAACCCAAATTTTAATGTAACCAGGATACCAGACAGAAGGCCCAACAACCCACATCTTCTGGAATGCTCAAAGAGGTCAGGGGGTCAGCATCTCATCTGACAGATGGACTCACCAGCATCCCTGCCTTCTCTGCAACATCTGGGGACAGTATTTTTGGTAATGATTCACAGAGATGGTGTCATCCAGGTCCAGATCGCAGCCATTTCCATTTTCAGCCTCAGAGTCATGCTGGCCTGATGCTGTGGTTCTCATGGAATTCTGAAACCAGCCTGGCTTCATAATGAGTGGCCATTCAAGGCAAACAGTGAGAAGGAGGGGGGGGTGACTAATGACTTTTGGAGGAAAGATGGGAATGAACCCAAAAATTCCAGTGACTTTCTGGTTAGGCACAGAATTGTGTCCTCACAAATCCAAGAGTATGTGGCCTTGGTCAAAGGGCCAAAGGCAAAAATAAACAACAAACATGCCCAACTTGTCAGTTTTCATGAATGTCTTGACATCCAGGCTGAGAGTTGGGCAAGAGGCCACGTGACAGGTGGACTCCTTCAGTACTGAGGGCACAGTTTCTTGGCTTGGGCTCCATAGAGAGGAGAGCCATCCTAGCATGAAGAATGTATCCTGTTGTCCTGTAAACACCAGCTTCTCTCCAGTGTACCAGAACTTCCCTGGTGAGTACCTCACCATTACTGTGGCAGATCCAAATTGAATCACCTCCAGTTCACAAGTTGAACCAATTATGTAAACCTCACACCTCTCATGTCCTTCCATTTTGTTAATTAAGACTGAGATTCTTATTTTTGATCCAAAGATCTCCAAGGGGGTCTGTGGACAGAATTAGGGAGCCCTTAAAGTTGGATGAGAGAGTGAAGTTTATGTTTATTTGTACCCTGCTTGAAGTTTAGCACTCCCTTCCACAAAGTACACTGGCAAGAAATCACCGTCATATTGACAGTACATTGACATTGTCATCAAGAGACAATATGGGTATCTTAAAATCACAATACTATTTTTACACGGAGCTGAGAATGTTACTTATAATTATTACTTGGAAAACTAGTTACTGTATTAGATTCAATACTATAGCTTGTGACTTAGTGCATTCATTAAGAAGTGTATCATAGCTGGACACTAGTGGTTCATACCTGTAATCCTAGCTACTCAGGAAGCTGAGATCTGAGGCTGGTGATTCAAAGCCAGCCAGGGCAGGAAAGTCTGTGAGACTCTTATCTCCAATAAGCCATCAGAAAACCAGAAGTGGCACCGTTGCTCAAAATAGTAGAGTGCTAGCCTTGAGCAAAAGCACTCAGGGACAGCACCTAGGCCCTGAGTTCAAGCCCCACAACAGACAAAAACAAAAAAAAGTACAGCATATGCTATGCCTTTTCCCATGTACATATATCTATGGTTAAGATTAATTTATAAGTTAAACATAGCAAGAAATTCACAACAGTAACTAGTGATATGATAGAATAATTATAACAATATAACAATATTCTCTAATAAAATTTATATAACTATGCCTTTTTCTTCTATCTCTCTCTGAAAGTATCTCATTGTCTTCTTTTTCTTCTCTTTTCTTCTTCTCCACTTCCTCTTTTTCCTCTTTCTCCTTCTCTGTCTCCTCTTTTCTTCTTCCTTTTCCTCCTCATTTTCTTTCACCTCTTCCTTTTTCTCCTCCTCATCCCCTTCTTTATATCCTCTCTATGGCTTCTTCCTCCTCCATCTTGTCCATGAGTATCTAACACAGCAGAAAACACCACCTCAGATAAGGAGGAAATGCTCTAAAAGGTCTGCAGTGGTACTGTTCCAGTCACCTTGCTTATCTAGCTGGCTTTTAGCATGTTCCCATCATTCCTTAGTCTTGCTCATTTACCTGTAGCCTTAATCCTAGTTAGGACCACAGCAGCTGCTCAATCTGCACATATGGCATGGACTAGAAGGAGAATGAGAACTAATCCAGAAGGAACTGCAAAGCCTTCAGAACCAGTAAGAAAAACAAATCTCATTTCCTAGCCCTAAGAGCAAGTAAGAGTAAAATAAACAGGCCTTGAAAAAACCCACACTTTAGAGAGTACCATGGCTATACAAATATTATTACCTAAAATTGGAAATAAAAGGGAGACTGAACTTTTCACAATCTATCAATTCTGAACTTTTTTTTGGGGGGTGGGGTGGGGGGGTTAGGAGTGGTGGCCATGTTATTGAGAGCCAAATTATTGAGAATGAAATCCAACTGGGAAACCTCCCCCAAAAAAAACATTTCTCAGATGAAAACTGACATTCATATTTTATTTCATTACACTAAATGGATTTTTTCCCCTATTCTGGTTAAAGGAAGAAAGTTTAGGCCTCACCACAGGAACAAGAGCGTTCCACTTACTGTGGTTCAATGTATGACTTTGTGATGGTGTGAATAAAATATATGATATATATATATATATATATACTTTATAAAATACAGTAGGGTTTGTGTTAGATGGGTTTGCCCAAATGTAGGCTAATGTAAGTGTTCTTAGCACAAATAAGCCAAGCAAGGGCTAAGCAATTGTATATAGTAGGTTAAGTGTAATTTATTTTGACTTAGGATATTTACAATGTGTTTATCAGGCCATCATCCCATGGTTGGTCAAGAAGTATCTACGTAGTGTTTAGGGCACACACATGCCTGACATATTGTAGCAACATTTTTTTGTGTGTGTGTCAGTACCAGCGCTTGAATTCAGGGTCTCATGCTTTGCGTTACCCTTTTTGCACAAAGCTGGTGCTCTACCACTTGGGCCACAGCTCCACTTATGGTTTTTTGGTGGTTATTGGAGAAGAGTCTTGTGGATTTATCCACCAGAGCTGGCTTCAAACTGTGATCCTTAAAGCTCAGCTTCCTGCATAACTAAGATTTCACGCAACTTTTTTGATAACTTAAATAATTACAGTATTATAGTAACAATATAAAATAGTTTTAATCTGTAGGGTAACAGTTCCTCTGATGGTTAAAGTATGAATGTCACTGTGGTGAAGTAGTTTTTAGTGAGATGAAAATGTAAGCAATCATAAACTTCGAGATACTAACATACACTGACCTTTCTGCTTTTGTTGTTGTTGTTGTAGGGCTTGAACTCTGGGCCTGGGCACTGTCCCTGCGCTCTTCAGCTCAACTTGAGCTCTCTACTGCTTGAGCCATAGAGCACCACTTCCTGTCTTCTATTGGTTTATTGGAGATAAGAGTCTCATGGACTTTCCTTCCCCGGGCTGGCTTTGAACCGTGATCCTCAAAGATACTATACAGAGGGTTACAGTTACATGAGTGAGGTAATGAGTACACTTCCTCTTGAACATTGTTACCCCCTCCATTGTTTTCCCCCTACCATCCCTTCCCGAGGTTCTTTTTTTTTTTTTGATTGTGATTAAGTGATTACATAATTTCCCGAATTTCACAGTATTGTGGAATAATGATGCTCATTTAAAGTCACAAGTTCATTCTAACTTTCCTGGAACAAATTGTCTATCACAGTCTATAACATATAACGGTGTACACATGTTATACACCATACATGTGATGCTTTTTTCTTTTTTAAAATGCTTATTTGCTTCTTGTGGTTTGCCAGAAAAAGATATGCCTGTCTTTTATTATCATTGGACAATTTTCAAATATTTCCACAGATGTTCTAGTAACAAACAGGTATATTGAAGGTAGGAAAGTTTAATGCCCTAATGTTCCATGCATTGCCTAATCATTTATCTTAAGGGAAATAAATCTATTCTAAATGTATACATCTGCTTTTGGGCCTTGATAATGTACAGACATTGTATTTATCTTTGCACCTAAATTACTAGAAACTCAGTAAAAAAAAAAAAGTGAAAGAATTTTTTTTTTTGAGTTATCACCATCAGACAGCGCTGGAATGTGAGAAAGAAGACAAATCAGATGATCCCTAAAGATTACGCCAGCTTTCAGCCTAGAGGCAGGTTTGAGGCTATAGCACAGCTATAACTGTATTTGGCATTAGGAAGTACTTAAGGATAAGTGAGACCTAAGGGTTGGGGCCTGGTACTCTAGGATTAGAGTCCTTCTGAGGGAACTGAGAAAGGCTGCCCATCACCCTCCAGGCATACATCAAGTCAAAGCCATGAGAGAACAGAGTGAAGGGGGAAGGTGGCTATCTACAAGCCAGGAAGAGAGCACTTACCACAAATAGTATCGAAATCCAGGGCTTCTGGCCTCCAGAACTATGAGAAATACTTGTCTGTTATTTAAGACGCCAGCCTGTGGTCTTTTGTTAGAGCAATTGTGTTTTCTTGTAGCAGCAACAGACTAAAACAATACTATACCAAGCAATTTTTGGAGCTAACACAGTGAATAGTTCATGTTCCCATAGAAAGACTATTTAACACACAGGACCTGGGATGGTAGTAGAATAACTTATCTCAAGACTGTACTCATTAGAACACAACTTGAAGTAAACTTGAAAGAATCAACTTTCCCAAGTACCTTATATGTATGTTGGAACAAAGGTTAGCACTATTTGAAAATCATAACATTGATCAAGAACATTTGTTCTCGGGGCTGGGAAGGTGGCTCAGTGGTAGAGCACTTGCATGAGGACCTGGGTTCGATTCCTCAGCACCATATCAGCAAAAAGAAAAAAGCTAGCAGTGGTGCTGTGACTCAAGTGGTAGAGTGCTAGCCTTGAGCTGAAGAGCTGAGGGACAGCGCCCAGGCCCAGAGTTCAGGCCCCAGGACTGGACCCCCCCCCCCCGCACAAAAAAAAGAACATTTGTTCTCACAAATGGACAGGTTGACTTGAAACCTCTTTGTACCACTACTTAAGGAGAAGAGATTTTTAATAAGAAAAATAAAACAAATAAAATTACAACAAAATCCAGCAGTAAGCACTGTAAAATTCACGATGTCCAGATACAAAGTCAAGTACAGAAAGAACCAAGAAGCATGTTCCATTACTAGAAGAAAACCTCAAAAAATAAAGCTTAGATTGGATTAGAAATGTTCAATCTTTTAGAAAAAGTCATTAAGGTAGCCTCTATGACTCTGCTCCACATGTTCAAGAAGATAGAACAAAATAGAGTAGAAGATTTAAGATGACCTAAATGCAACTTCTAGAGATAAAAAAAAAAGTATTTCCAAAAGATTAGTGATATTGTTCAATGGTAGAATATTGACCTAGTACATCTGTGGCTTTGGATTCAGTTCCTAGGACCACAAAAAATAGTTTGTTTATTTGTTTAAAGATATGGAATGAGATTAGTAACACATTAGACACACCAGGGAAAGAGATCAGTACCTTTGGAGTTGTAACAATAGAAACTATCCAAAATGAGGCTCAAAGAAGAAAAAGTCTGAGTTATAAATGAACAGAGCACCAGGACCCAGTAGCTCACGTCTATAACCTAGCTACTCAGGAGCTGAGATCTGAGGATTGAGGTTCAAATCCAGCCCACTCAAGAATGTCCGTGAGACTCTGATCTTCAATTAACCAAGAGCCAGCAGTAGGTTTGTACCTCAAGTGGTAAAGTGCTAGCCTTGAGCAAAAAAGCTCAGGGACCAGGCCCAAGCCCTGAATTCAAACCCCAGGACTAGCACAACACAACAAAACAGATTATTAGTGCCCGTTAGACAAAGCAAGACATAAGCAGCATGTCCCAGAAGTAGAAGAAAACAAAACAAAACAAAGGAAAAGTAATGTTCAAATCTTATCGAAATTGATAAAGACAATCAACTCATGAAAGAACTCTCTAGTACCATAAAAACAAACAAAACAAAGCAAAACACCAAAAAAATCAAACCAAAATAACATCCCCAAAAATAATAAAAAAGAAAGATTGAAAAAATGAAAAAGGACAAAGTGAAGCTGAAGATCATATCCAGTCGATAACCTGTTCATACAGAGAAAATAATTATTTCCAGTAACTCACAAGACTGAGTATATCCTTAGAGGTGAGTGAATTCGTTATTGAATAATTTGGGGCAGCAGACTTGGAAAAAGTAATAGTAAAGAAGAGAGTAAGTATGATTAAAGTACTGTGTATGAATGTGTGAAAAACCACAGTAGGACCTCTTTGAAGAAGTATCCTATGTTAAACAAACAAAAAAACTGTGAATGAAAGGAATGTAAAACCAGATCCTGTCTGCGGTGTGGGCACAACTCGGGGAAGAGCAAGCAGAGAGGGTAATGGAGGAGGGTGAAGCAAGTCAAAACACCTCCTGTACACATGTGAAAATGGAGCATTGAAGCTTGTGGAGACTGATTTGGGAAGAGGGAAGGGAGGAAGGAGAGCGATGGATTGGGGAGATTGATCAAAGTCACTTGCTTGCATATGTGGGCTGCCAGATGAACTCTTTTGGACAACTAATTGATGCAAATAAAACTATGAGAGGAAAAAAATGATGTTGATGAGGTAAAAAGAAGAAAAGCAAGAAAATATACTATAACAGTAAGCATAGGAAAAAAGTCATAGAGACATCATATTCTATTCAATAAGTTTCTTTATGAACAAATATCTTCTTTCCCAACTCTTAATTATCTGGTGTAAACCAAAAACTTAACAGGAAAAAGAAACATGAGAGAAAGGTACTAGTGGTTCAAGTTGTTAATCCTAGCTATTTCAGAGACTGAGATCTGAGGATCAGGGGGTCAAAGCCAGATTGGGCAGACAAATTTTAGAGTCTCTTGTTTCTAATTAACTGAGGTTGGGGATGGGGAAGCAATACGAGGTGTCTTTTTGATTACCGTTGCCTAAGTAGAGAAAAATACAATGATACTGCCAGGGAAACTATTGAAAAGATTACAGAGCTGATTGGTAGAGTTTGGAGAAGAACATTCCAACAAAACTGCTGTGTTTAATAGGACTTTAAGCTGTGGAAAACATGTAATTTCTTGCGCTGTTTTCTTAGTGTGGTGTATTTGGGGTCTGTGGAATATGGTTTGGTGTAAAGAGTGAACATGATGCTGCTAGTTTAGTAAATGAAAATAAAAAAGTAGTTGGTAAAGATCAATTCACCACAATCTGTAGATAACTTGATTGAAAACAAAGATGGTCATAGAGAGGACTAAGTCATGCGTGCCAAGCACTTCCTGTTTGCCATAGACATTGCTCAACTAAATGATAGAAGTTTGCTTATAGTTAAGCCAGAATAACTAGAAGGCTTTGATCTTTGGCATTTGCTATTATCAGGAAGCAACTCCTCATTTTCCAGAATTTTGAATAAAATTATTATAGCAAAAGGGAATGTTTTTATTTTTAGTCTTTAAAAAGACATTTGAAGGGATGACACTGGTCTAGATGCATCACAGTCAAATTGACATATTGAATCAAAACCCCTTTGTACAACAAGACTTAAAGATAAAAAATAAATGTTATTAAAAAGATATTTGGCTATTTAGAGTAAAAACAATGGATTTATAGTATATTATGGATTTATAATATATTGTGGATTTATATACACATAGATAAAATGTATGACAATTGTAACATAAAGGTCAGGAGAATAGAAATGGAATTTTTTCGACCATTATAAGCTTCTTATATTTTGTAAGTTATAAAATGTTATTTGTAATAAGATCAGGATAATGCCAATAGAAATACATATATGTGATTTCATAATCCTATATATACTTTTATATATTCTATATAAACACATAATAAACCTAGACCAACCACGGTAAAAAATAAAGCCAAGAGGTAATGGATAATGAAGATATGAAGAAATTGTTTTTCTAAAATAAAAGAAAAACTCAAAAAAGAAGAAAAAGAGCAAAAATCAGATAGAATCACTAGTAAAAATATATCAAGATAGAGATTTAAATCTAAACTTTATTGATAATCACCTTCAATATGGATGATTTATAACTTTTTGCTAAAAGGCAGGGATGTTAAACATTAAAAAATAAAGAGAGAGAAAAATAATATATCCTGTGTGCAGAAAAGAGTTGGCATAAACCAGGCACTGGTCGCTCATGCCTGTAATCCTAGCTACCTAGGACACTGAGATCTGAGAATCTTGGTTTCAAAATCAGATTGGTTAGAGAAGTCCATGAGACTGTTGTCTCCAATTATTCACCAAAAAGTCCAGAAAAGGAGCATTGGATCAAGTAGTCACGTAATAATGTTGAGTGAAAAAGCAAGAGTATGAGACTCTGAGTTCAAGCCTGAGTAGAGGCACACACACACACACACACACACACACACACACACACACACTACAAGGATGTAATTTTGTCCTCATATGGAAACTGGAGAGAGAAAACACCAAAGGAATACAAGCCCTGGTCATTTGTTCATATTCTGAATTGAACTCTCAGACACAAAACCATCTCTTTCCCCCCCCCCATCACCCAGAAAATAGTTACTATTCTAGGAAGAAGCTCCTCAAATCCTTTTTTAAAAGGTTTTTTTTTTCATAAACCACAAAGTATAACTGAGCACACTTTATGCCTAGGGCAAGTTCCGAGTGCTCCTCCAATTTGCCCCCCCTAATTTGCCAAACCATGGAACAACAAATCTACAATTAGAGTTATATTTTTAAATCATCTAAGTTTTATGTGGTACTCTCCTCTTTCCCCTACACACATAACGTAGCCCAAATGCTGTTATTTTTTGCTGGGGAAATACAAAGAGTGGGCTTACAATTACAAGTCACACACTAAGTCAGGAAAAGGAAGTGGGTTGTCTGGGACAAACTCCAGGCTGGACTCTACACAGTTGTCCTAAATTCAAATGCCACCAAAGTTCAGCATCTAGAACCAGCCAGGGTGTGATCCTGAACTGAAATGGAAAGATACTTGCTTCCAGGTCCACCAAGATTCCTGTAATATTTTATTGTCCATTGGACACGTGCTTCTTGGTTGGACCTTACACATGAGAAACGTTTGGCCTCTGGCTTCATGATATTTAAACCTTAGATATGTTCACAATGGCTCCATGGGCAAAATGGTTGGGTTTCCTTATTTTGTTGTGTTTTGTGTTTGCCCCATCCCCCCTTCCACACACACACAAAAAAAGCTTATGACATTTGCGTGTGACATTTCATCTGTTCTAGAAATGACAGAAGACAGGTCCCTCTGGGATTCACGCGCCTCTGCTGGGATTTTCACACCATTCGCCACGTTAGCATGAAGCAACAGCTGGGTTGAAGAGAGCTGATAAAAATAGCATCATCACCCTGCAAGTGAGCTGCATGGAAAAGAAGAGAGTCACGTATTTAATGCAGAGTGGTACTGATTTCTTTACTCTGACTCCAGAGTTGCATTTCCCAGAACCTCAGGTTATTTTCGGTACGAGAAAAATGAGTTAACTAGAAGAATGTGGAGAGGGCGAGGCTCCTGGCTGTAATTATTTTGTTGACCTGGTAACTGATAGATCAGACAACCAGCCTCTGGAGAAGAGAGCCCACAAAATAAATTTGTTTGTTTGTTTGTTGTGCAGACACTAAGACTTGAACTCAGGGTCTGGGCACTGTCCTTTAGCTTTTTTGCTCAAGGCTGATGCTCTACCATCAGAGCTCAATTTCCAACTTTTTGGGTGGTTAACTGGAGATTTGACTTCCACGGAGGACTTTCTGCCTGGGCTGGTTTAGAACTTGGATCTTCAGATCTCAGCCTTCTGAGTCACTAAGAGTACAGGTGTGAGCCACCATCAGTCAGCTAGTTCAATCAACTTTGAGAACATGGTTTTCAAGGTGGTTGTATGTGAAACTTCCTGCTGTTACCTTCCCTTTCTAGTCATTAAAATGTAGCATACAATTGAACATTCTGATATAGCATAGCTGAGATTTTTTTGGCAGTCATGTTGACCGACTTTAAATTTTCATATCCTCATGAATGCTAGCCACCTTCCTTTAATAACGTTAAAAAAAAGCTTCTCTTAGAACTTCGTTGTTCCAATATTCCCCCTTTAACACATTTACTCCTTTTAGAAATACGTGAAGTGTGTATATTTATACAGTCTGGTGGACATAGGTGGTTAGAATTTGACATCTTATTAAAAAGTCAGCCATCTGAATGGACCTTAGAGAAAACTTAGTAGACAGCTAGTATTTTCTTCATCAGACCATATTTTTCCTCCTTCTACACTATTTGGTCATGTCACCACAAAATTATATTTTGTCAAAAAGGGTATATTCACTAACTCTTAGTCTTGGGATTTGAAAATAACCTTTTACATCTCTAAGGCAAAAAAAATATATGCAGGGAAGTTAAAATGGAGAGTTGGGGAAAATGAAGGTTTCCTTTTATTCTGCCATAATAAAATGTACTTATATACATTTATTCTAGTAAAAAATTTAAATGCCAAATTAATTGGCTCTAAATCTCTAGCTATCTAGACAACTGGAAATACTGTTTTTAAAAACCCATGCTCATTAAAATGCAAAGTAATAAAGGGCAAAATGTAATGGGAAGACAAAACAAATTCATAATTTCTAAGTGCCAATACAATATGGGAAGTCTATAGTCTTCTTGGATGGCAAATGATTTAGTAAGTTCTCTGATTCAAACAGTATTTATTTGCAGCCTGAATGATGGTAGCAGGGTTAGGGTTCCCCCAAACTTGAAAAAGCATTATATAACCTAACAGGATATGGTTGAAGATGGAATTGAACTCCACTTATGAGATCATTAAATCCAATGAACTCCATTCAAAATTGGAAATTAAGATATGGCTGTGGTTCTGTATGGCTGAACCTCTCCTCATTGCCAATATTCAATGTATAAACTGGATTAGGGCCTGAATAGCCGTAATACTCATCTTGAATTTACACTTCAAACCCTTATGTTACTGATGGGGAAAGAGAAATTAAGACCTTGTCTGAGTTGACATCCCTAAATGGGACTTGCTGGTTCGCAGACTCCAGCCTTGCCAATAGAACCAATTGTGTGATCTAAAAATTGCTGCTTCAACTTTATATGTTGCCTCCTATCTTTATTCTTTTGTGCCAGCACTGGAGCTTAAACTCAGGACCTGGGTACTGTCTCTTAGCTTTTAGTTTGCCCAGGGTTGGTAACCTACCACTTGACCCTTACTTCCACTTTTAACTTTTTGCTGGTTAATTGGAGATGAGTCTCACAGACTTTCTTGCCTGGGCTGGCTTCGAATCACAATCCTCAAATCTCAGTCTCCTGAATAGCAAGTATTAAATACATGAACCATCAGCACCTAGCTCTCCTGTCTTTGTGTGAACTAAAATTAAATAGGATGTTTTTTGTTGCCTTCCCCCCCTGAATATGTGAAACACCAAAGAAAAAAGATTCCAGATGGGATTCTGGGATATGATTTCTACAACAAATGGTTTTTATACATGTATCAGGCCGTACTGGCTTAGGTTGGCCAGATGCTAAAATTGTATCACCATAGTTTGGGCAGTTTCAGAGGAAATGGGGCCACTTCCTGCATGTTTTTTGTCAAGTCTGCTGTGGCTTTAGTCTTTCTACCCACTAAGGTACATCTGGCCAGAGCATGTGTCCCAGGCAAAAGGGCCAGGGTCAGCCACACCAGCAGCCCAAGAGTACAGAGCCCAAAGAGTGGAGTTATGTGTGAATTTTGGTTTCCCAGAAGAAAATAAAAATACTATGGGGAGTGTGAACCAATAGCCAAAGCTGCACAAGAATCAGAGGGCAATCGGGTGATGGATATGGTAAGAAGGAAAGGAATGAGGGGATTGCAGGGATGGAACATCTGACCAAAACTGTGCCAGAGGGAGAGGGAGGGAGAGAAGGGTGTGTAAAGGTACTCGGAAGAAAATCAAGTCTGTGCTGGGAGGAGTCAGTGCCCACTAACAGGCATGAGGGACAACCAGCTCTAAATCTAATGGAATTCTAGAGCCCCTTCCCCTTCCATTCCTTCAACTTAATCAGACTTTTTATGGTTTAAGGTGTGTAAGGAAAACTGAACCAAACAATTTGTAGGTAAAATTAGAGAAATATATTGCCTCCTGCAGCCAGGCCACCAGGGAGACCAGCCCTCCATGGGAACAATGGAGCCCAGAGCATCTGAGAGCAAACCATTCTCTGGACTCTTCTTTGCAACTCTCTATTTACCATCTGGGCCCCTCTTTATGGTAGTAGTCTAATAGTCTAAGACTATTGCCCCAGGAGGCAAGACATGCATGGCCCTTCCTCTCGGTTACACTCTGGCTTAAAGGCCAGAGTAGCAAGATCTTTCCTGACTCTGTAGACTTAACAATACTAGAGATCCAGGCAAGGTTAGGCGACATGATAAACCCTCTGAGCCAATCCCTGCAGCAAAAGCAGTTAAGGCTCTAGAATTGGCCCAGAAGTGGCCATGTCTCCACCTCCTGACCAATAGATGCATCCAAAGGTAGGTAAGGTACTCATTGATGTGACTTTGGCCCTATGCCTATGGATGGAGGAGGATATACAGAGTGTCTTACAAGGGTGCTGTGCAGATGAAAGAGGTGAAGACCTACCTGACTGCTTGTTATTGTGTTCTGGCAAGGAGTGATCTATCAAGGCTCGAACTGAGAACTGCCAAGCTATCATTGGTGGAGGATGCTGTCTGTCAAGATCCCGGGGGTGGAGACAGTTACATCAATGTAATACATCATATGATTCATTTGTTTGGCTTTGAATTGCAGTACTGTGTTTAACTGCATTGAAAACGTCTAATACATTTGAGGAATGCCACACAATGTTTATATTTATAGAAATGAGGGCATGGATTAAAAATGTTTGCAAAATTGCATTATAACTGGAAGCTTCTCCAACAATCTCTCATGGGTCCTAGTGGCTGAGTCCTTCCCTGTTTGGATGGAGGCTGACTTGGTCTCCTGTGGAATGAATGTCCAAAATGATCAAGACACACTCTGAGTAGACAAAAACAGAAGTGCCCATAAACATTTTTTAACATGTATCAGACACATTGTGAGTACTTTCTCAAAGTGGACCCTGCTTCATTTTCCTGGCATCTCAGGGAGGGGTGGCAGCTTGAGTTATTTGTCGTATGTACACTGGCTGTGAGAAGGGCATCTTGGCCTCTTGCTCAAAGTCTCAAGATGCGTCAGTGGGCAGAGGACGGATGATATTCTGTTGGCAAAGTCAAGAGCGATGAAGACGCTGATTTTCTGTTCTGAACCCTTATTAGGAAACCAGAGAGTTCTCCCAACCCAGCATCCACGAGGGTTTGGTTCTTTAAAAAAAAAAAATGTTTATTTTCATTTCCTTCCTCAGGCCAGCTCTCAGCAGATAGTAGCAGGGCTTAGTGGAGGTCTGGGTGACCACAGGCAACAGAGCCACATGGCCCTTGCCGTGAGATTGGAGGTGACAAAGCACATCTTCAGTGGTTTTGCTAAGGGACAGGCCAGGCATGACATGTTTCTGTTGCAGCCTCTAATGGGCACACTGGGATGTGCCAGATACAAAAGAGCTAGTGTTACAAAGGGAACCTACACATCTGCCAACTTGCTTTTTATTTGTTTACTTATTTATTTATTTTTACCCTGAGCTCAGAGGCTGCACTTTGCACAGCTCTCTGGATGGCAGCCAAGTTAAATTAACACTCTTATCTTCTGGCCCCTGCAGCTGGCAGCCTCCCCATAAGTCCTTGCGACATTTACTTTTAGGCTCAGCCATGTGTGCTGGGAAGCTATCCTGGGCCATGTCCTCCATCATGGGTTCCTTCACCTACTTGCAGGTGAGACCCCTCCCCCTTCCCGCTTCCTGGGCTGTCTTTAGGGCCAGCTGAGTTCATGGGTTTATCCAGGCAGAGGGAGGTCAATGAAGCAGTCCAGAGTCCTGCACACGGAGGAAATCCAAACCATCTCACTTGCTGGAGAGCAAAGGAGCAGGGTGCTTAAATATTCAAAACAACCCCCTAGTTTTGCCAGAGTAGACAACCTGATATATTTGAGCTATTTAGCAATCTGGACTATGACATGGGATTTTTTCTTTGTTCTTTCCCACCCCCCTCCATTTTTTTTTTTTTTTTTGGTTAGCATCAGTTAGTTGACCAAGGGCTTTCATTTTGACATGTCTGGATGTGCATACGGCACCTTGATCAGATTCAGCCACTTTATCCCTCTCCCCCCACCCTCCCTCTCTTTTTCCAAACAGATCTCAGCACGTTTCATTGTTCAATTTTTTTTCTCACTGGCACACAAAATATTTTTCTTTTTTTTTCTTTTTTGTTTATATGGTGCTGAGGAATTGAACCCAGGGCCTCAGGCATGCAAGGCAAGCGCTCTATCACTGAGCCACCTTCCCAGCCCCAAAATATTTTTCTAACATAAAGTATTTTAACTATACTCACCTGTTCCATTTATCCCTCCACTTAACCTGTCCCCACCCACATCCCAGAAAGGACCTGTTTCACAGTTCTCTCATTCAGAATAGTGATGACAGCTCTCCAAGAAGCTCAGCTCCGTGACACAATTTCCCCAACTTTAGCCATGGCTTCTGTCATATACCATCTGTGTGTGTGTGTGTGTGTGAGTGTTGTGTGTGATTGTGATGTGTGTGGGGCTTGAACTCAGGGCCTACCTAATGCTTTCATTTGGCTTTTTCACTCAAGGCTAGCACTCTACCACTTGAACTGCACCTGCACTTCTGTTTGTTTTGCTAGTTAATTGGAGAAAAGAGTTTCACAGACTTTCCTGCTGGGGCTGGCTTCAAACTTCCATTCTCATCAGCCTCCTAAGTAGCTAGGATTACGGGGTGAGCCACCAGTGCCCTACTAATGTATGCATTTTGATTTCCATGAAGTCATGGCATTACTGAGTGATTTTTTTTTGCTATATGACATCTTACAAAGACAACATCAACCATTAAAAGAGAAAAATAGTCACCGATGGTAATTTTAGGTCTTACCAGTGGTGTGTCATCATTGTTCTAAGCCGCATTGGTTTCAGAGGCTTGGGAAGAGCTATGGCCGAGGCCACCCAGAATTGATGGGTTTTTGTTTTTGGTTTGTTTGTTTGTTTACTCTTGAATTTCAGCGGTCAGTAGTTTCTGCAGGATTCCTCTAGGGGTTATGAAAAGGCATCAGGATGATTTGAGGGACAATGAAATAGCTACAGGAAATAGCACCTTCCCCTGTCTGGCATATCATGTGGAAGCTAGAGCGCCCATCAAGACCCAGACCACCACAGAGGGCAGGGGGACGGCCACAGAGTCTCTTCCAAAGCTTCCATCCAGATTGGCTTTTCTTTTTTTCTTTTTTGGTTAGCCACAGTTTTGTAAAAACCTGTGCAGGCAACTAGAGATAGAGTAGGGGGAAAAAAACAATCCAAATTCCCTGCTGACTCTGAGGTGCTTGTTTACAAAGTAAAATGTCCCTGGTGGATCATTTCATTTATAATTAAATCTAATAATAAACCATTGTGGCTAAATTAATTTTGAGCTAATTCCGTGGGAACTCCATGTCCTGTATGGCTTGTGAACAAAAGAACCTGATGTGGTGCAATCTGACTCATTCTTGAGGCCGGGCCTCCAGGGAGGAGCTCCAGGAGGCTGATGAATAAATACTATGTTAAGAGAGCTAATCATCAGGACCCCTGGAGTCCAGAGACACCTGCATGATGGCTTCTGGAAGTTCTGGAGGCTGTGCGGAGTTGGCTTCCAGGAGACTGGATTTTTGCTCAGACTACCAGTCTCCGTAGTCTTAGACTGAAAGGTTAGAATTTTCCATTAGAACCTGGCCCCATGGGCTGGGAAAGTGGCTCAGTGGTAGAGCGCTTGCCTTGCATGCATGAGGCCCTGGATTCGATTCCTCAGCACCACATAAGCAAAAAAGAAAAAAGCCGGAAGTGGAGCTGTGGCTCAAGTGGTAGAGTGCTAGCCTTGAGCTGAAGAGCTGAGGGACAGCGCCCAGGCCCAGATTTCAGGCCCCACGACCAGACCCCCCCAAAAAATAAAAACAAAAAAGAACCTGGCCTCATCTGATCACAGCCTGGAGGAACTAATGTTCACGGCCATAACATGTTTCTGCACAGGGCCTTTTAGTGATAGGAACACTCAGATGTGCCAGACCCCTGCACATTTCAATATCTAATTTCACCCCCATCCTGAGAAATCTGCAGGGATGCAGTCAATAAGCTTGGCACTATGTAAGAAGGAAGGCCTGGAGCTAGAATTTGCACACAGACATTGGAAGTCTGGACTGTCTATTCCTTACCAGGACCGCTGCCCAAAGGAGGCCATTGTCCCATTTGGATGAGTCCCTGAAATCTCCCAGGGAGCATCTCAAGTTCCTCTGGAAGCTTCTTTTGAATTTCAAATTTTATTCTGGTTCCCCATTTGGTTGGTACTGATTGTTCACCCTTGAACCTGAGTGATTCTGAGGTTTGACTTTAGGCTCTCTGCTGTATGGTGGTGAGATAGAGCCACAGGAACCCCTAAATAGGGAAAAAAAACACCTCCAACAAAGGAAGCTGAGAGCTGGGAAGGTGGCTCAGTGGTAGAGTGCTTGCCTTGCATGCATGAGGCCCTGGGTTCAATTCCTCAGTACCACATAAGCAGAAAAAAACAGAAGTGGTAATGTGGCTCAAGTGGTAGAGTGCTAGCCTTGAGCTGAAGAGTGAGGGCCCCACAACCAATGCCTAGGACAAGCCTGTGGCAATTCCTTTGTGCTTGAAAGAAATGGCCACAGTCAAGTCTCCCTTCCTTTTCTTTCTTTCCTCCTTCTCTCCCACCTTTCCTAACTTTGTTCCTTCTTCTTTTTCACATTGCTATTTTTCTGGCTTTGATTTACTTGAGTAATGAAACAAAGACAACATCTTCCCACTTTGTCCCTAATTTCCCCTGGAGTTGTACAAGTTCATGACTTAGTCAATTTTTTTTATATAGGTTGAAGCATCCAGAAGACACAGGGTTATGGTGCCATCTAAGGAACCTCAGTGCCCATGCACTGAATCAAGGCCCTAGTGATGAGTGCCTTCATTGGCACAAGCAATAACCACAGGCGGCTGTGGAGGGTTTTCAACCATATTAGAGCAGAATCTTTTCCCGGTTGTGCAACTGGTTTGGATTATTAAGATGACCTTTGAAAGAATTCATAGAGTAGGTCCTTCATTGGGTTTCAGAAGTGATGCATTCTAATCTGAGTTGTTGTTTTGAGAACAAAGAGATTAGGTCAATGATACCACTCCTGGGCTTCCTGTTTGCTTGTTGACACTATGGTCTCATGAATATCTTGGCCTTTCCACGTTGGACAGGTTGTGTCTGAAGGCAAGGACAGAGCCATTGCTTGGAAAATTTGGAGTCCTAGGGGCTGAACAACGCAAGGCGTTTTGGCTATGTTGGGGCCTGGGGAGAAGGATATTTATGTCCCAGAGTAGGCCATCATTTCTAACAGAATAGCCTGGGTACTTACCCAGCCTTCACTTCAGCCCCAACTGTGTGTTTAGTGAAACCAACATCTCTTTGAAAGGCTCCTAACAACAGCCTGAGCTGGTGTTTTTCTTTCTAACCAAAGGAAGTTGGTGGTATTAAAGAGAGGGACAAGTCCCTGGCACATGGCAACTTCAAGAGTTCAAGGGGTGGGAGGGGCCATCAACCAGGCAAATTGGTGAGCAATGGCTAGAACAGGGCCCTGAAGTATCTATTTCTCTTCTAGGCTCTGTTCCTTCTCTGTCATCTAGTGGTTTATGTTTGACCTTCCCAACAGGCTGCAAAATAATAGTAATTGCTTCCTTGGGGGAGATGAGCTCCAAATGGAAATCTTATCCCTGTAGACAGGAGGCCACAGGCAAAAGGTCACTGATGGGCTAGCTTCAAACTACAGTGCTCAGATCTCAGCCTCTTGAGCATCTAGGATTATAGGCATGAACCACTAGCACACCCAGGCCCCTCCTCTTCTGCCACCGAGTGTATCTTATATGAAAGAAGACCTTGTGATTTGTTTTGATTTCTCAAGATTGGGACCTTGATCTTTATTTGGAGAATTGCCAGATCGGAGGGGAGGAGGTCTTGGTGAAGAGCAAATCCATAGTTCAATAGGTATTGCAACAATCAGAGATTTCCTGTTCCCAGCATGCCTAGCAGCTGGAGTACAATGATTGGGGCTTCACCTCTGCCAGGCAAGTGCATCTATGGCAGATTCAGAACAAGCGATTCAGGGAGAAGGGAACAATGGTGGTTATGGGGTCAAGGGGCAGCCACAGGCAAGGTTGTTTGGTGGTAGTGGCCTGTTCTGTGCTGTGGTTTCACTGCTCCTCAAAGGTTAGCTTTGAACTTGACCTCTAGGACTCCACTGTTCCTACTGGTACTTGAAGTTCTTTAAAGAGATATCCCTTTCTTAATTTAGCACAAGTGGTGTCTACTGCCTGTTTTTCATAGCTTTATTGCCAAGGGATGGTATCTTCCTCTACATTAAAGCACAACATGACCGCTGCCAGTTGAGAGTTTTCCTTTGTTTTATTTTCCAGGTAGACCTGCAGATCGCCGCTATATGTGGAAAGGAGAAAAGGAAAGTTGTTTGAATTTCTGAATGGGTTTTTAAAAAACATATAGCAATGCTACAAGTCTTTTTAAAGCCTAGGCTTTAACCAGGTGGCTCACACCTGTAATCCTAGCTACCCAGGAGGCTGAGATTTGAAGATTGCGGTTTAAAGCCAGCCTGGGCAGAAATATCGGTGAGGCTCTTATCTCTAACCACACACACACACACACACACACACACACACACACACACACATACACACACAGCTGGAAGTGCAGCTGTGGCTCAAAGTGGCAGAGTGCTAGCTTTGAGTAAAAAAGCACTCAGGCCCTGAGTTCAAGCCCCATGACCAGCATTTTTTTTAAGCCTAGGCTTTGGCTTCTTTATTATAGAGCAGTTGAAGACAAGGGGGAAAAGCAACAGGATAAACAAGTCTCTATCTTAGAGTAGTCCACGTACACCATATTACCAGGGTGGTGGCAGTCAGGCCACGGAAGGAGAACAGGCTGAAGAATCTCAGAGGACACTGAAGAACCTGCTTGAATCTTTATTCCTGATTATAAGTGAAGTCGAGTAAGTGTCAATGTCCTGAGGCTAATGAGCACTGACGCATAGCCACACAGTTCCGCCTAACCCATAATTTACCCAACTCAAAATTTAACATCTGGAGAGGAGGCGAGGGAAGCGGAATGGAAAAAAAAAAAAAAGAAATCATAGCCGATTGGATTTTTACCCAGAGGACACTGCACACAAATCTGATAATGACCAAATGTAAACAAAAGTTTGGAAACCTAGTAAGTTCAATGGAACAAAAAAAGAAATGAAAACAAGCAACCTGGCTGTGTGAGTCTGAAGAATTTGTACTCTTCTTACCTTCTGGGGATTATCCTGTTTTTATATGTACTAAGTTTTGGCAGAGGTGGAGATTAGGAATATATATATATTTTAATCCATCTTCCTACTCAGCTTTCTCTTTCTCTAAAAACTCCAGGTTTGGGGCTAGCCATGAAAAAATTGATTTTACTTTCCCTCTTGCTTTTGTGACATCTTTACGTGGGGCTCCCAATACTTGAATGTCTCCTGTGCACGTGCCCGCTCATATGCATTTGTTGTTTGGTGCTCCTGCCTTTGAAGACAGACACTGTACCTGTTGCAAACTTGAGACAGGGATTCTGATGCGTCCTCCAGGGAAGGCTCACTTCCTACCTTCTGCAAGATACTCTCCCATGTGGCCTCAGCCTTCTTTTGCAGTGGACAACACCACACACACACACACACACACACACGTCTCATACACATATTTTTCATACCACTGTGCCTTTAGCCACGTTGTCTCCTCAACTCAGAATACCCATTAGCCTGCCTCTCCATCGTCTCCTGTAAGAGTCATGGTGTCATTGGATGCTTCCACTGAGATTTCAGAGGCAAGCCTAGAAGGCCAGGCAGTGTGTTGCAGGTCAGATTCCCCCACAAGCAGCTCCTTGCCGGGTGATATGTGGAGCTGTGAGAATGAAGCATAACCTGTAATGGAGGCCCCTATGAAGAAAAAGGGGCTGGTGATAGAAGATGCCTGCTAAGGGAAGTTGTCTTATGCAAAAATCTGCCTGAGAGGGGCTATGTGAATCCAGCAAAGCCACAGGACCCAGGCCGACCGAGATATCGGGAGCCCACATCCTGACCTAGTGTGCCCCAGATGGTGGACATGAAGCTAGAGAGTGTGTTGTTTGCCCTGCTGGGTTTTAGTCTTGTTTTGCTCCAATCCCTCATCATTTTTTTTTATTCTGTTTACTCTGAACCTGCACCATCATCGTATCTTGGAAACATGTGACTTGTTGTTTTTTGTTGTTGTTGTTTGCTTTTGATTCTTGAAAAGGACTCATAGTTGAGTTTGCCTTGAGTTTCAGAGGAGCTTTTTGGACTTTGACTTTTGAGCAATGCTTCAAGAACTAAGATTTGGTTGGGGGTGGGGGCAGCTCTTAAAGATGGACTTGACCAGTCTTCCCCAGGGGCGGAAAGCACAGTTTTAGATCTTAAATGAGCCTCCTGCCTCAAAAAAAGCCTATGTGTCAAAGGCTTATTCTCAAGTAGAATCTTTAAGGGGTGGGGCCTAATGGGAGGTCCTCAGGTTATTGGAGGCGTGCCCTTGACAGCATAAGGCTCCAGCCCCCTCCTCTTTCTCTTTCTTTGTTCCCTGGCTGTGAGGTGAATGGCTTTGCTCTGCCACATGCTCTTACCATGATGGGTCATCTCACCATAGACCCAAAGGTGAGGGGGGGGGGTCAACCCACTATGGGGTGAAATCTCCAAAACTGTGAGTCCCTTAGACATTGTTTGTCTAATATATGTTGTATAGCAATGAAAAGCTGACTGAAACCCCATCTCCCTTCATCCCCTCCCTGCCATGACAGAATGACAGGTTCTACTAATGACCAGACTCCATGAAATGGAGAAGCCAAGACCACCAGAAACATTCTTGGTAAGCCTGAACCCACCATGAGTGGAAGATCTGTTGGCTAGTTTTTCTAAAATGAGATTTTGAGCCAAGACCACGGCTAGGATATGAAATGGATCAATCAGCCAAACCCCCTCCCTATCTGCTTCTTCACCTACAAGCTGATAAGGTTGGGTGGATGGCTCCTGTCTCTTTTAGCCGGCTGCTGTGATTCTGGGTCTATCCCACGATGGGGTTACTCATGAAACTTTGGAAAAGAAATCTCTGTTTATTGCTTGATAGAGCTGCCCAGGAGGGTGTTTGAGTAACCTCACAGAGAGAGCCATCTAAGAGGTTGTGTGTCACTGGACTCTCAATCCAAATTAATTAGATTAATCGGTATCTTCCCAAAATCTTGGGGAGAGATCCTTTAGGAGTACCCGACTGCAGGATCTGTATATTCTGCCCTTTTGTTGCCCAAGGAGGCTGAACCCTAGAGAAAATCACTGACCTCCAGACATACACGGGGTGACCCCAGGTGACTCTCACGTAATCTGTTTTGACCCTGGACGATGGAGAGCTGATCAGGAATGTCTAGTTTGCCTCCATGCAGAATATCAGCACCTTCCTGACCATTTTGGAGGTGGGGGGAGAGAAGGGATGCGGGAGGCCTTTTAAAGAAGAGAGAACTCTGAAAGGGACTTTAACATTTTAATCAACTAAATTAAACCCTCAGTTGTCTGAGCAATTATACAAAAAGAGATTACGTTTTTAAATGAGAGGGTGAAGTGGCCTTCAAGCAGTAAGATGTGTTGCTTTATTTGTTCATTTGTTTTATTTTCTGCTTTTAGTGGAACTAGAAACTTCTGAGTTTGATAAAGTAGAATTTAGCAG
Organism: Dipodomys ordii; assembly: GCF_000151885.1. Lineage (NCBI taxonomy): Eukaryota > Metazoa > Chordata > Mammalia > Rodentia > Heteromyidae > Dipodomys > Dipodomys ordii. Next base: position 7,904,148 of record NW_012267231.1, on the reverse strand, counting down.
TCCAGCCCTCCCTCCCTCCCTCCCTCCCTCTCTCCCTCCCTCCCTTCCTTCCTTCTTTCCTTCCTTCCTCCTTCCCTCCTTCCCTCCTACCTTCCCCTCAGGCCTTTGCACCTTCCAGGAAAGCACTCTGCAACTTGAGCTATACTTCTAGCCCTTTCGCCTTTATTTTGTTTTTGAGATAAGAATCTTGCGGGCTGGGAAGGTGGCTCAGTGGTAGAGCACTTGCCTTACATGCATGAGGCGCTGGGTTCGATTCCTCAGCACCACATAAGCAAAAAGGAAAAAGCCGGAAGTGGTGCTGTGGCTCAAGTGGTAGAGCGCTAGCCTTGAGCTGAAGAGCTGAGGGACAGCGCCCAGGCCCAGATTTCAGGCCCCACGACCGGACCCCCCCCCCAAAAAAAAAGAATCTTGCTAACTTTGCCCCAGGATGGCTTTAAAACTGTGACACTCTTGCATTAGTCTCTTGAGTAGCTGGAATTATAGGCACATGCCACCATCCCTGGAAACAATTTCTTATAAGTGGTAATTTCCACTATAAGAATTTCCACCTACGCCATGCCTAGTTATTAACCCCAAAGCAAAGAAAGCATATGTCTACATCAAACATTGCACAAGAATGTTTATAGTACAACCCTCTTTGATCAACTATTAAGTGCCAATAAAAAAATCTTCACAAAAGAATGTTTATAATAACCATACCCCTGAGAGTTAATCACTGGAAATAACTCAAATGCTTGTGGACAGAATAGAGGCACTAAATGTGGTATATCTGTTCACTGGAGTATTGCTCTTCAATACAAAGAACCATTTACTGTTGCATCCACCACCAGATATAGAATGAGAGATACTATGTAATTCCATTTCTGTAAATTTCTAGGAACAGCAAAATATACCTATCCTGATTGAAATCCAAAGGAAGTCAGAAGAAGGGACCTTTTGAAGATGCTACACCTTGCTTTCAGTGGCTGTTGCATAGCACGTGCAACATGTTGAGTTTGAATCATGGTGCATAAGTACATTCTATTGTACATAAATTCTATTCATTTTAAAAATAAAGACTCAATAAACACTTGATAGAGTTTGGATTTAAGTTCCTTCTATAGAAAGGCCTGACAGACAGGATTTATACATGAGACCCAGAAGGTTCTATGTCTTTGAAAACATCTTGCCAGGCACTGGTAGCTCATGCCTGTAATCCTAGCTACTCAGGAGGCTGAGATCTGAGAATCATGGTTCAAGGCCAACCCAGGCAGGAAAATCCAATTAAGTACCAGAAAACAGGAAGTAGAATAGTGGCCAAAGTGATAGCGTACTAGCCTTGAGCAAAAATGTGCAGAGACAGTGCCCAGGCCTTGAGTTCAAACCCCACAGCCCCCCCACCAAAAAAAAGACCATCTTTTCTCTCTAGATCTATTATAATATTCATACATTCTTTTTTTTGTCATGGAGCCTGAACTCTGGGCCTGGGCACTGTCCCTCAGCTCTTCAGCTCAAAGCTAGTGCTCTACCACTTGAACCATAGCACCATTCTAGCTTTTTCTGCTTATGTGGTCCTGAGGAATCGAACCCAGGGCTTCATGCATGCAAGGCAAGCACTCTACCACAGAGCCACCTTCTCAGCCCTTATACATTCTTAAACTATACAGCACTGTACACTGGAGGAGCGTGAGCACGCACACACACACACATACACAAACACACACACACACAACAACCCCTTCTTCACACCCAGAGGTGACTCCTTCCCTGCATGTCCTTCCTCTCACCTGAACCCTGGAGGAGCATTCCACCACTCCATCTATCTCTCACCTTCCTGCCCACACTCCCTAACTGTGTCAGTGTCATCTCCAGCTCTAAACATCTGTACATTCTAACTCATAGTGTACGTGTGTGTGTATGTGTGTGTGTGTGTGCATGTGCACATACACGCTCAGTGAAATAAAGATGCTTCTGAAACCACTCTCCCTTCTAAAGGCCTCCTTCCTCCTTGTTAACTCTGGCCTTGGCAGTTTCATAAATAATGCAACGCCTTCTCAATTACAAATGTGGAGCTCTCTTTCTCTCTCTCTGTTTGAAGGATTAGCCCAGCCTCTTTCAAGTGGCCTCCTGGTCTCTTGAGTCTGGCTAGCAGCCACCCATGCCTTGCGCTGAGACAGGTCATCTGACTCTCTTAGAGAAGGCTTTGCTCCGTGCTCAGCCTTCTGGTAAAAAATATATTGATTTTGCCCTATGATCCTCTCAATATCCATCTTCTAAGTAGCTGGAATTATAGACATGAGTCACCACGCCTGGTCCTCTTAAATTCAATTCATTGAGAAGTCTTCTTTTCAACTCATTCGTAGGAAAAGATGAATCTCATCGATCCGAGACAGGTTACCCTGAAGTTGCAAGTATATTCGTTGTGGTAAAACACAGAATCTTTGGAGAAACTCTTTTCTCACTCTTGCTCGTGAGTGCAAGGAAGTGTCCATATGCTTTGTTGTGGAAGAGATCACGCCCGCGGGTTGGCATGCTGGCTTCTTTTAGCGTACATGTCACTCTAACTTACTACTGGATTCCTTAATCTCCGCCCTCTAGAGACAAAAGTATGGAGGCCATGTGCTCAAACTGGAAGCCTTTCCCCTGTGATGCTCTTCTCATTCTTCCTCCAGTCCATGAAAATAGGGGCAACAAATTGTGTGGCAACAAATTGAGTTTATGAGGACCGGGCATGTCTGTAATTCCAGCTGTTCAGGAGGTAGTGATTGAGAAGATCATAGTTTGAGGCCAGCCTGAGCAAGAAGTGAATGAGAATCCTCATCTCAACAACAACAACAACAACAAGCCACGTATGGTGGCTCAAAATGGTCATTCCCAACGACATAGGAGGCACAAATAGGAAGTTGATGGTCCAAGCTGGCCTGGGCCAAAACACCAGACCCTATCTGAAAAATAATGCAAGTCCAAAAGGCTGGGAGTGTGACTCAAGTAGTAGACTACCTGCTTATCAAGCACAAGGACCTGAGGAAGAAGCTTCACAAAGGTGACCTTTCTGTGCATCTGGGTCTTCACCGTGAATGTTATAACTGTTACCAATAACCTGGCCTAAGAGTGTGCATCTTGTCCTCAGTGAGGTTCAAGGCTAACAAGCATTCCTTGGCTCTCAGAGCTGTTTGGTTCAGAGCTAGGTGGGGCCTGCATGCAGAAGCAGCAGCAGCTCCGTGTAGAAAACAGTTTCAGATTTCTCCCTTGGGCATGGTGCCACACGCACATATTGTAGTCACGGCTGGCAGCCCTATCCAGAGTATCAGCAAGTCACTTGCCTCCAGACTGCCAGACCACTTGTATATTCCCTCTCCTACCTCTCCCTTTTTCTTTTCCTCCCCACTAGGCCTCTCTCTTCTGCTCCAGGAAAATCATTTGGACATTGCCTGGCCCTTTCATCAGAAAATACAGAAAGGTGGGTTCAGGATAGCTCAGGACAGCTCATCCCCACAGCCCCCTGGGAGACATGGGCTGAGTACCTGCTACTAGTCAGTCAGTGGTGGGAAGGCATAACCATTCAGAGCATTAGTTCATGGGTACAAATGTGAGCTCCACCCCTGACTAGTGGGTATAAAAACTATAGGGGTTTAAGCATGGAAATGTGCAGAATTCTACAGGAGAGGATATGTCAGACATGTGTAACAAAGGTTAGCAGTTAGAAATAGCAGCAGCTCAAATTAAGATCCAGGCATGTTTACTTTCTGGCTAGTGATTTTCCTCTGCTTACATACTGCGAATCCCTTGTTCTCATGTTTATCCTGCTAAAATTAATAATGGTGAGAATGATGAGGAAGAGGAGAAGGTTGAGAGAAACTAACTACTGGTTTGGATAAGTCCACTCCACCCCCTGCACCCTAAGTCTTGTCCATCTCGAGGTACAATTGGCAGGTGGTTGAACCACTAGGAAGCTAGACACAGTCAGAAGTCTTCTGGAGATACACACACACACACACACACACACACACACACACGATTGTGCCTTATATGTCAAAGGAGATATTGAGGTCCTGGGTCCTCTTCTTTCTCCCTTTTCAGCTCCCAACCACCATAAAATAAGTCACTTTCTCCACTCTCCTTGTAGTGTCCTACCTCATCACCAGATCAAAACAACAGGGCCGAACTACCATGAACTTGAAAGCTGTAAATCCATGGACTTGAAGAAAGCTTTCTTCTTTTATTAAATCGTTACAGTCATGGAAAGCTGACAGACATTACTGTTTACAGAGTCCTGCAATATTCCAAGAATTTTGTACCACTCACCTAACTTCAGTGCATTAATGAATGTTTTGAATCAGACCAATTGTTATCACCACTCACTTGATAGGCCTTTGAGGCTTATTGAGGTTAGGTGATTTGCGCAAGGCCTTGGAAGTTTGAAACATAGCCACACTGAGATCCAACACTGGCCCTGCTCCATCCCCTCATAATTGGGTAATGAACCAGTTACCTGACCACTCTGAAATTTGCTTTCTCTGCCTATAAAAAGAAAATAAAAATACTCTTTCTCTCAAAACAACTAAAGTCTGCTATGAATCTTTTCATCCCGTCCAGTCAATGGGTAGAAGAATCTCTGTATCCTTCTCTTAAATCTGGCTTGACTTTAGTGACTTGCTTATTTAAAAAATGAGAATGAAGTTCAGCTTCAAGGTCTACTCAGAAAAGGCCATGTTGTTTGGGCCTGTTCACATCGGAACACTTTTCTTTGGGGCTCTGAGTTGTGATTGGGGGGTGATTTGAGCTACTGTCCAAAATTCAAGTGTTGGAGTGCTAACCATCAGACATAAACTTCTTTACAAAGGTAATCAAAGTTAGGTCATTAGGATGGGCCTTAATCCAATATGACTCCTGTCCTTATTTTTGAAAAAGAAATTTAGACAGGAAGAAGATAACCATTTATAAGCCATGCCAAGGAGAAAGGCCTAGAAAAGATCTTCCCTTTACAGGCGAAGAGTGAACCAACTCTACAGATAATTTGACCTTGGATTTCTTGCCTCTAGAACTGGGAGACATTACATTTCTGATGTCTCTGATACCCAGTTTGTAAGATTCCATTACAGCAGCCCTGGCAAACAAATAGAGTTTTTATGTGCTATATCTGCCTCCATGCTATGAGGAAGCCCAGGCCACTTGAGGAGGTCACATATATGTTGCTGTGACAACCATAGTGTGAGGTCCCAGCTGAGAGCCAGTGCCAATCACGAGACATGTGAGCCAAGATGCCTCCAAACAATTCAGCCCCCTGCTGTAGGTTCATCTCCAATGTGTGCAGATGAAGAGGTAGGCATCATGAAGAATGTAGATCGCACCGCACCCCAGCTGAATTCGTTATCCAAGGGAATCTTTGGCCACTATAAACAGACGTCTTACATCATCAACTTTTGGAGCTTTCTGTAGCATCAAGAACAGGTACTGTCTCCCAGCTAATGAAGTCCCAAGCCGACTTGTGGAGCCAAGGAATGCCTCTGGAAGGCAGCCTGATCTCTACGCTCAGTGCAAGCTCAGCAATCTTGCTGTCTCAGGACACAGGGAAGGAAGATCTTGACTGAGTCCTGTCTCCGGAGGAGACAGGCCTGTGGTTAACCCACAATGGCCCTGTGGCCCCTGAGGAAGTGACACTGCCCCTCCCCCCATCTTCCTTCAGATTTGGAGGGTAAAGCAGACTCTTGAAAATAGCCGGCAAGTGTGATGCCATCCTAGTCTGAGCATTCATTGAAGACTGTAAAACTGTAAGCTTTGCTAGAAAGAACTCACTTTGCTAGTGGGCTCATATAAGATTGGAACTGCTGGAAGACAAAAATACAAGCATAGTGTCTGAATGCGCGGGCTTAAATTCTGGCTGTACCCCCTTTGCTAGCCTCGTGGTTCTGGAGCGTTATATATGTACCCTTACCCCTATCCCCAAAATAGTAGCACCTGAGGTTCTCCTGAGGACATTTGGAACACCAAGTAGAGATCAATTGAGCACACAAGTATCTGCTAGTCCAAGAGTATTTGATAATGATTATCAGTAATCAACATTATCAAGGGAATCTATCTATCTCTCTTCCTTAATCTTACTTTTGTGTAAAATAAACCCAAGCACAATGGTTCCTTTAAATGTTTAAAATTTAAAAAAAAATCTGGCACTGCTGGCTCATGTCTGTAATCCTTGCTACTCAGGAGGCTGAGATCTGAGGATCTTAGATCAAAGCCAGCCCAGGCAGATAAATCTGAGAGACTCTTATCTCCAGACAACCAGCAAAAAAAGACAGAAATGGAGGTGTGGCTCAAGTGCTAGTGTCAGCTTTGAGTGAAGAAGACTGAGTTCAAGCCCTTGTATTAGCATATACACATACACACACACACACACACACACACAGAGCGCATGCACACATGCATGCACATACACATGCACACACACATATGCACACACACATGCACAAAGTTAATTTTTTAAAAAGATTCCAGACAGACAGACCTGAGGTAGTAGTGTTATTACTGTTTTTATAGTTCCAAACGACCTTAAAAAATGAACTCTGAAGCTCCAAAGGGTAGTAATTAGGTCTCATGGAAGCAGGGAAGTCTTACCAAGGGTTCCAGCTCCTATCCCATTGGGTGGTCCCTGCTTCATCTGCCTCTGTCCACCCACCTGTCACGTGTGGCAGGAGGGACATGGTCCCTTTTCTCTTCTGCCAGAAATGCTATCTGCCACCTGATGGTTTCTGGGAAGAAGAGGCAGATAGGGTGATTCAAAGTGAACCATCTCCTCCCCCTACCCTGCACATGGCGCCCTGACAAACCCCTTCTTCGTAAGCACGAGGTTGAATTGCACCCTGGGATGCTCAGTGGGCCCTTTTGCCCCTGTGCTGGCCGTGAGATCCGAATGCAGGATGCCTTTATGGAGCTGAGCTCCTTCCCTCCAGAGTAGCAGCTGGCCACTCGGCAGCACTTTGCCAGAACTGATCTCGGGGCTTGCTGCTAGCAGGCTGCCTCCTGGCTGCGAAGACTGCATCCCGCTCCATGCGGGGTAAGGCTTGTCCAAATATTTGGCTTGATCCCTGCTTTCTGATTCATCATGTGCAAGAACCTCTGTAATTTCATCTACTGCGTGACTCAGACAAGAGCTTAGCACAAAGGGCTGTGCACCCGAGGCCTTGCAGCCTGCACCATGGCCAGGCTGGCAGCCAGAGCCTGCTGCTTCTGGGCCAGCCCCGCCTCGGCTCACAAAGAGAGGCAAGCACGCTCCAGACCAGCTAGCCTGAGATTAAATCTCTTTAGTCTGAGATGATTAATGGTGCCTCAAACTGGTCCCAGCATAGGGTGTGAAATGCACTTTGTTCCTTTTCCAAGTTGTTTTTTTTTTAGCCCCCCCCTCCCCTTTAAAATGCTAAATCCTATTTGCATCTTCTAAATTATATTGGTTTCTAAATGAAGGCCTTCTGACACCCAGCTTCCTGGCGGCTTAGAGACCCTGGGAGAAATTCTGCTTATCGACCGACTGGAGATGCAGAGCGTGACCTAGATTCCCAACCTCAAAGACAGGTAGAGCTGGCTCGGCTGTCTTCAAACGGATGCTGAGCACCCGGGTTCCTGAATTTTGGAAGGAGCCAGCAGGGAGGGAAGTGGCTTCCTTGTGTCCCAGCTCAGAAACTTCTGCTCAAGGATAACAGGGTCATTTTCTCCTTTGGCAGCTTTAACTGCTTAGGAAAGGCCCTACGTTGGGCTGGTAGGGTCCCTGAGCTCCCCACCCTCCCCCCATCAATCACCCTAGATGACACTACCCGGATGGGGTGGGGGACTAGGGGGTGAGGAGTGGGGTGGCAGATGAGATATTAGGGTCTCCAGGAATCCAAAACCATGAGATAGAAACTTTCCTTCCATCACTTTCCAGCTCTGTGGCTTTGGAGAAGTCACCTGCCTTCTCTGTGCCTCTGTTTCTTCATTCCATGCAATATCAATTCCATTCTTAGACTTCCCCTGTGGTCTGAGTGGGCCAGAGAGACTTCAAGCCATCCGTGAGTGAGCTAGCCAAGGCTGGGAAGACAAGGCCATATTCTTCAGCCATTTCCTACCTCTTCAAGTATCCCTGTCACACATTCAGAGCCTCTGGAGCACAGGTGACTTTGTTTCACATCATCCCCCTTCTCCCCAAAAGATCAGGAGGCTGAGGTTTCATGAGCCTGCATCCCAACCTGGGGCCTGCACAGGGAACTCAGGCCTCCCAATTTCCATCCTGGACCAGCTGCCCAGCCAAGCTCTGGCCCATCCCAAGGGCACAGTGGCTGCTAGACAGGGGTGGGGCAGGCAGGGGAGGAGAGAGCCAGGCCTGGCCCAGGGCCACTGTCCTTGTAGAAACAGCCTGAGCTATGCTGGGCCCTGGAGAATCATGACCTGGGGTGCTCTAATCTCTGTGGGAAGGAATAATGATATATATGTAAATGCATATATATATATATGCATAGATATAAATGCATCTATGTGTGACCCTTTTCTTCTCTTTTCTTTTCCAGGGGTCATAGAGGAGGTGACTGTCCCTGTGCTATAAATGAACTCAGAGAGGGCCACAGAAACAAAGCCAAGAAACGGTAGCATGCCATTTTTCAGCTCTGGGTTCTATTGTCATTCAATATTGGCCAGGGAGTGAACGGATGCAGTTGGGCGATTTATTGTTCCGGGGAATAGGAGGTGCTGAGGATCACCCCCAGGGCCTTGTACATGCCAGGCCAGTGCTCTACCACTAAGCTCCAGACCCCAGACCCACTATGAAGCCTTCTCAACTCAGCTTTCCTATTGCTCTATTGATGCAGATGATTTTTGTTTTGAAGATTTAAAAAGAGCGAATAGAAGAGGATGGGGTTGTATCCAAGCATTCCCCCTTTTCTCTAGGCCTCTCCTGTGTGGCCCACTGTGGCCTTGGGTTATCTTGGGGAAAAACAAATAAACAAACAAAAAAGCTTGCAGACAGAAGGATCACCATGAAACCTACATTCAGCACTTTTTGCCCCCTCCCTTCCGCTTTCACTTCCGGCCACTATTTGGGGTTGCTCCTGCTTCTTTACAGTGTGTCTTCTGGCTCTCTGGGTGGGCGCCAGACACAATAGCTTCTGTTGGGGGCTCACTCTGTGTTTTCACCGTTGCTTCCCTCCCCATAGGGAGATGAGGAAGTTCTGGAAGCCAAGGCCAAGGCCCAGCTTGCACAGTGTGTGAGCGGTCTGCAGACTCAGCCGAGAAACACGATTGTACCCAGGCTTTCTGTTAGCCAGAGACTGCCTCCACCTCAGCTACTGCTACACAACAATTCCAGCGAGCTGGGTACAAAGGAGAGGCTGGAGGAGATTTTCAGGGAAGCAAAAGGAAGTCATCCTTACATCTTGGGGAAGTTAAAAGACACCTAGAGAAAGAAAATCTTTTGAGGTTTTACTTTTCTGAAAGGCTGAGGCCGGCCATAATTCTTTGCTTTTGTTCTGGTTCTTTTGTCTCCCAGCTATCTTACACCTGTGGTTTATTGTCATTCCTTTTTTTTTTTTTAAAAGCAGGGTATAAATCAGGCAGTGAAAACATTTTAAATGTAGCTCTTTAGTCTAACATCTAAGTGGACAAAGAGGGAAAAATAGGTACTTAGTACAATGCCTTTGGAGGCTCAGGATTGGAGCAGGGCATCTGATAAAAGACAAAGTCTGCTTTGACACAACACATACTGAACCCAGGGCGGTCCTCTGGGCTCTGCTCATGGTATAATTTGTGTTGGTGTCTTGGTCTGCAACCTGGAGATACAGAACCTCTGGAGACCATTTGTCCCAGGGTCACTTCTGAACTTAGCAATAAGAAGGGAGAGGCCAAAGTTTCTGCTCCTGGATGCAGCTGGCTGAGGTTGCACCCCTTTAAATGCTTCAGCAGAAAGTGGGGATCCTGGGGGCAGAATAAAACCCCCATTTGCCCTGTCAGTATTAGTTTCCCCAGGGTCTTCCCAGGGAGCTGAGTAGAAATCTAAGAATACTAGGAATCAGGATCTCCGCTTGCAGTGTGAACTTGAACTTGTGCTGTCCTCCATGTTGGGCGCACACGTGACCGGCATGGTTGGAGCAGGAGAGGAGGTGGCTGCGAAAGGAGCTGAGCTGTGTGGCAAAAACGAGTAGTGGTTCTCCTGACTTGTGGAAAAGATCCAAGGGAGGGTTATAAAATGCTGGCCAAAAGATAAAAAAGGAATGCTCCACATTCTTGAGACAAGTTGTAGAGGGAAATAAGTATTACACCCCGCCACCCACCTGCAATTGCTGCTCTTGTTTGGGAAGGCAGCCTCGATGGAAGCCTTCAAATGAAGCCAAGGTCAGTGTGCCGTTCTGAGTCATTAGCCATACATAGATTAGTAGGTTAATACAGAACTGCCTCTGCACAGATGAATTACACCCAGAAGCCGCATATGAGTTCTGGGAGTTGACATTGAAAGGTTCAGTTATCATAGAGGGGGATGCCTGCTTCATTTTGATAGGACTTAATTGCATGTGATCATGTCCTTGGAGTTTAACTCTTCCAATGCACTCAAAATCACGGGCTGTACCTTGGTATTCCCCTCAGATTCGTAAGAATGAAGTCATAACTTCCAGTAGAATGGTGCTGGGGAAAGCTTGGAGAGACGGTTATGTTTAGGAGAGGCCGTGAGAGTGGATTGATGTCCTTATAAAGATGAGAAAGAGATTGAAACTCTTCTCCCTGTGAGGGTCCAACAGCAAGATGGTTCATCTGTGAACAAGGACACTGGTGCTCACTACTCACTGGGTTTCCTTGTGCCTTGACCTTAGACTTTCCAGTCTCCAGAATAGTGAGATATACAAGTGTTTGTTGTTTAAGTTGTCTAACCCCTACTGTTTTGCTATAGTATCTTGAACTAACTGAGACACTCTGCTAGGGTTGTCCAGAGAAGCATAACCAATTGGACACACAGACACACACACACACACACACACACACACACACACACAGATCTCTATATTAAGGAACCTGGCCCGTGTAGAATCAGAGGCTGAGAAGACCCCGGATCAGCCATTCACAAAGTGGGAGAGCCTTGAAAGCAAGAGGGAGAATTCAAGTCCAGAGTTCTGAGAGGCAGGAAAGCTGATGGTTTGAGTCCTGCTCTAAGACCAAAGGCCTAAGAACTGGAGGCTGGGAAAGGGCCCTGGTGGTCTACGTCCTGAAGTCTAAATGCATGAGAACCAGCAGCCCTCACGCTCACGGACAGAAGAGAATAGATGTCCTGGATTAAGGAGCCAGATCAGAATTCACCTCTTCTTTTCTTTTGGCTCTGTCCTGGGCCTCCATGGCTTTGGTGAGGATGGACCTTTTTTCTCTGTCCTACTGATCCAAATGCAAATCTCTCCCAGAAAAACACTAATAGTTGAGCCCACAAGTAATGTTTTGCCCACCATCTGGGCATCTCTTAGCTCATTAAAATTGGCAGTGTCAGAACGAGGGTCTGGGTTCCTCCAGGAGGACTCTTGAGGAGTGAAAAAAATCTACTAATTCAAAAGGACACATGTTCAGTGTGTGTGTGTGTGTGTGTGCGTGTGTGTGCGTGTGTGTTTGGGGGGAAGATTGGAAAGATTGGATTAAAATTTTTATTTAGATTAGCAGGAATATGTTAATTTTTTGTGTGGTGGTTCTAGGGTTTGAACTCAGGCCTTTATATTGGCTAGGCAAAAAGGTAAATACTCCATCACTTGAGCTATACCTCCAGCTCTTTTCATTTAACTTTCAGCTAGCATCTCTCGCTTTTTTGCCTGGGGCTACCCAGCCTTGTATTTGCACCTCCTGGGTAGCTGGGATTATAGAAGTATTTCTTGGCTCCAGAAATCTATTGAATATTGTGGTGACTACAGTGAGAGCAATAAGGTATTATATCCTTGAGGGTGACTGAAGGAGTAGACATCAAGATTGCTGCTGAGTATGGTGGTCCACGCCTGTAATCCTCACTACTTGGGAGGGGGAAGTTGGGAGGGTTCTAGTTTGAGATTAGCCTAGATAAGGAAAAATTAGCAAGACTCCATTTCAAACAATAAAAGCTGGGCACGGTGGCAGGTGCCTGACAGCCCAGTTAGATGGATGACATGAATAGGAGGATTGTGGTCTGGGCTCACCTGGATATGAATGCAAGATCTTAACTTGAAAATTAACTAAAACTGAAAGGATTGAGGGTATGGCTCAAATGGTAGAGTGCCTGCCTAGCAAGTACAGAGGTCTTGAGTTGAAGCCCACATGACTGCCAAAAGTAAAAATAAAAGTAAAAAATGGTACCACACCCAAAAGACAGACGTGAAGAAATACATGTTAATTCGTTTGATCTAGCCAGTCCACAAGGCATCAGACTATCAGGCTGAACACATTGCGTATCTACCTTTTGGGGGGTTGATTTTAAAAGATGTTTAAGAAATGGTGTCCTTCACCCTCCCCTCCCCCGCCTCGAGCTTTCTGGTGTCAGGGACAGCAGGATGGATCCTGGGAGGCAGCAGCCTGGACTTCCCTCCGCCTATGCTGTAGACATCTGTGCCTGGGCCAGGCAGCAGGCCTTAGATGCTGAGGTCATCTTCCTTCCTCTGGAACCTTCCCTTCAGTGTGGGGCACACTGTGGAAAATACTCCTCTGGCAGCAGACACACCTCGGTTTTACCCATACAAACATCTCACTGAGCAGCTCTCTATGGAGATCCTTCTACCTCAGCCTCCTTAGTGCGGGATGATAGGCGGGCACCACATTCATGGCTCCCATCTGATATTTCTTTATTTTTTTTTGTCGGTCATAGGGCCTGAACTCTGGGCCTGGGTGCTATCCCTCAGCTCTAGTGCTCTACCACTTGTGGTGCTGAGGAATCGAACCCAGGGCCTCATGCATGCAAGACAAGCACTCTACCACTGAGCCACCTTCCCAGCCCCCAATCTGACATTTCTAAATGTTGTAAAATGGAACCATCGGTGATACGTGTTCCCTCATGGCTGTCCTAAGAATTCAAGAGAGCATGGTGTGTCCAAAGGACATAACCCAAGTCCTTACAGTCCCCTCCCCAACACCCAGAGCATGGCCGACCCTTTCTCCTCCAGAACAACTTGTAGCCAAAATCCTTCTGGCCCTCAGCACCTTCCACACTATAGACTTAAGTATCAGTACCCAGGGACTCACAGGTGCTTGGGAGGGTTGCTATCAACACTGAAATAGGCTCATGCAGTCCGAGTTCCACGGGACACCCTAACCCAGAGCCTCCCAAAGGGGAACAGATCCAGCACCCCATTGAAGTTACCGTCAGACAGATTCTGGAAGGTTAGCCATAGACAATTCTAATATCTGAATTGGGTTTGCTGAATGAGTGAGAGATAATGTAATTCAAAGCTAGTAGAAGTCAGATTTCCCTCCCCTGCTCCCCCCACCCACTGCCCCCACCACAACAATGAAGAAAGAAGCCCAGAATTCCCCAAAGCATTTCCAAAGAACCTTCTAGAACAGTGAAGACTGAGAGCTGGGGGGTATCTTCTGGGTCTTCTGCTGTCACAGACCAAGCCAGCACCAAGGGCTTTCCTAGAAGCTATAGGAAGGAGTGGATGGAGGTGATGGAGGGGGGGTCACCCGCTTGAGGGGAAGGCTGGAGAGACAGGCCCAGGGCTGGGCAGTGGGTGGGGACTCCTACCAACTCGGTTGACCCTTGACTCCGCAAGCAGGGGGTGAATGTCCTGACACTCGGTGATAGGCTCAGCTGAGAACCCCTTTGTGATGTCACCCAAGGAAATCAAGGCCCCTGAGACCACAGACGAGCACAAGGCTGCTGGATAAGCAAAGCCCAACAAATCTTCTCCAGGTCCTCTGTGTTCTACCTGCAAAATAATGTCTCTGCAGTATTTCAAATCTATTTTCAAAGCAGCTGGGCACCAGTGGTTCGTACCTGTCTTCCTAGCTACTCAAGAGGCTGAGATCAGGAGATCCCAGTTGGAAACCAGCTGGGCGGAGGTTAAGATTCAGTGAGTAGGGCATCATCTGTGAGCAAGAAAGAAGAGCTTGGCTTGGACTCAGGCCCTGAGTTCAAACACTGGTACCAACACACACACAAATTCCTGTTCGTCCATTTCCCAGGCTTGTCCCCCTGAGGCCTTAGCTGGTGCAGCAACTTCCCTCCAACTTTCCCTGCCTCTTGCCCTTTCCCAGCTGCCAGAACTCATTTTCAGGAACCTTGTTGCTCTCCCATGCATGAGTCCCAGTGGCTTCCCAGGGCCAGTAGAGCAAAGAAACTCTAATACCGGCTCCAGGCGTGTGGAATGGCTTTGTGTTGGCACATCTGGCCATGCACGCTGGTTTCAGCCTCTAAGGGCACATCCATCCCTTCCTCCCCGGAAGCCATCTCTCTCTGCCCCACCCAGCACACTCAGCTATGGTTGCAGGAAGACACTGCCCTCTGAGGACACGGCTGTGGCCAGTCTCCCGCCTGGATGGAGAGAGATCCAGGCAGACAGGTGCCCAGGACACAGCTTCATGCAGGAGCTGCTGTCTCCTTCAGTCCGGATCGCCCGTCTGCCCTGCTGCCAGGGCCATGGGGACCAGGAGGCAGGGGAAAATCCCAGGCAGCGCCATTTCCTGTCCTCCGCATGCCCACACATCTTCTTTGTCCCAGGTTCTTCCTGTCCGGAGAAGTCCTTATCTGCAACCTCCCAAGCTCACAAGAGCAGCAGGCCGGGAGGAGGCCCTGCCGGCCCGTTTCCTCGGCCTCTCTGGATCTGAGTCAGAAGGTCTGGGTTAGGAGCCAAGTGCTGAACCTCTTCCAGGCTCTGTGAACTTGGTCATTGTTTTTGTCTCTGCCAAGCCTAAGTTTCTTCATCTGTTAAATCAAGTGGACTTAATGATGTTTGTTTAGCACACATTTATTGTTAAAGGGAGAGCTGTGTCTCCCAACCCACAATCTGCTTCTAAATCTGCTTATACTCGCAGGTGGATCTAGCCAGGTCTTTTTCTGTATGTGTTTACCAGTATACTTCATATCACTTTTGTGGCAGCAAGAATCACATACAAAGCTGGGCACTAGTGGCTTATTTCTGTAATCCTAGTCACTCAGGAAGCTGAGATCTGAAAATCATGGTTCAAAGCCAGCCTGGGTAGGAAAGTCTGAGATTCTTATCTCCAGTTAATCACCAAAAGGCTAGAAGTAGTGCTGTGGCTCTAGTGGTAGATTGCTAGCTTTGAGAGACAAAGCTAAGGGACAGCACCAGAGCCCTGAGTTCAAGCCCCATTACTGGAATACATGCACAAAAATAGTGATAAAGTTGATTGAACTTACTCCTTTAGGGACTGGAGTATGAATTCCATCCTCGCACTGAACTCAGTGCTGGCACTCTACCACCTAAGCTATGCTTCTACCTCAGGTTTTTGCTGTTTGCTTTTAAAATAAAGTCTCAAAGACTTCTGTTCAGGCTGGGTAGAACCTTGATTCTCCAGATCTCATCCTCCTGAGTAGCTAGGATTCTCAGTATGGCCCACCCACACCAGCTGACACTTGATGTTTGTGTGGTTACTCTGGAACAAGCAGTCTGGCTGAACTCACTTATTAGTCCTAGAGGAGAACTAATTAGGAGAACTAATAAGTGATCCCTTACAGCCTTTGCAAACAGGAGCTCTTTTGCTTCTTCCATTCTAAATGATGCCTTTTATTTCCTCTTCTCGCTTCATTGAGGGGGGCAGTCAGAACTTCCAGTATTATATTGAATAGGAATGATACATGGCAAATTGGAAGCATGAAGCCAGTAGAGTGGCAGCTCTTCCTTAGAAGTGAAATGCCTAAGTCCTTTAGGATGGACAATTTTGAGTGGCAGTGGTTATATAATCATTTTCCAACCATGCATGTCCATTCCCACAGTGCATTCTGTTATAATGATATTAATGATATGCAGTGCATGCACATGATGTCTTAATTAGGATACCTTTCCTGAAAGCTCATTTAAGGACAGCGAAGTGTAGTACTGAGCATGTGCCACGAAGGGCAGTTTTATTTTGCAAGCATATCTTTTATCATCGAGGTGGGGCTCATCTGTCTGGCTCACAGAACATTTGTGAATATTCTGTGATGGTCGTGACAGTGGGAGTTTGGTGGAGTTTGGGATGTTTATTAGGCAGGGACGGCTCTGTGGAATGGTTTTAAAGGTGGTCAAGGCAGCCTGGACCCTGTTCTACTGTCTGTCTCAGAGAGAAATGCATGGGATACCCAGTGGAAGGACTTATCCTGATTGGACAGGAAACTCTCAGTCTTACCCATCAGCTTCTGGGCAAGACTTCATTTGGAAAGCAAATATCATGGATAAAAAGAAAGAGGGAAAGCCTTGGGAAGTCACAGTGGTGATGTCTGTTTATTTCCAGCAGTGCTTTTTTTTCTATGATGGCATGAATCACAAGCCATTCCAGTCATGTTTTTTGAGGTGGTGTGGGAGAGCGGCCATGAACGTGAGTATAATGGGTTAGGAGAGCCTTTGAACAGAAGGAAGTTGCCACCTAATTATCTTAAACTACAAACCATCTCGGTGCATGTAAGACAGCATTTAATTTATAACAAAGCTAATTAACACATAACCCTTTCGACATACATAATTATGTGCAGCAAGGTGCACCTGTATTAAAATTGCCAGCTTCACTAGTTTGGAAAATGAACACCTGTGTGGTGAGGACCTGTGAGGTCAAGAATAGATCTGAAAGGAGGTACAGGTCAGGAAATGACCCAGGGGTGGGGGTCGGGGGGATGGATAGCTATAAAAATATTCTGAATTGATAAAGTCCCTGGCTAACAGAAGCTTTTGCAAACCAGGTGTGGGTGGCTCATTCCTGTTATCATAGCTACTCAGGAGACTGAGATCTGAGGATTATAGTTCAAAGTCAGCCTGGGCAGGAAAGTCCACGAGACTCTTATCTCTAATTAACCACCAAAAAGCTGGAAATGGTACTGTGGCTCAAGTGATAGAGCACCAACTATGAGTGAAAAAAATAAGGGGCAGCACCCAAGTCCTGAGTTCAAGCTTTAGTAGTGGAGCACATGCATGAGTGCACGTGCAGGTGTGCGCATGCATGTGCACGCGCACATGCGCACGCACACACACAAAGTTTTCTCTTCCTATCACTCATTCACCACTCACATCCTTTGTGCGAATCTCACTTCTTGAGGAAGCCAGTTCACGTTCAGCTTAGTGACACCTTTGCTTTGTTAATAAATGCATATCAGGAATGGTGTTCCGTCCATGGGGACCAATTTTTTTTTCCTGCTCCTGGGGCTTCTCAACACAAAATCACAGGTAGATGAAAGTCACTGCAGCTGGTGGCAGCTCCTGAATGCATTTGCTACCAGAGGACTTGGTACACGTGTGTACGTTATCTTCTCTGTCCCCCTCCCCTCCCCTCCTCCCATCTGGAGATATAGAAAAAATGTGCAGTATGGCCTGTAAGAAGGTAATCCTCCTAGCTAGAGCAAAGATCCCTGATCAACATTCTCAGGAAAGCTCTGAAAGCTAGAAGAATCATTGAGCTTCTCTGGGCCTTGTCTGAGTGCAGGTTTAGTATGTTGGCAGCCCTGGGTCACAGCTAGGGGTTTATCAGTGACCCCCATGGGTACCTTCATCTGGAGGGGGAGGTTAGAGGCGGATGCTTGCTTTCCATAGGAGAAAACTGTTGCTGGCAGCTTCCTTGGTGTGCTTTAGAAGGGAAGAGAAAGGAGAGATTATCACAGTGTCCATCTGGCCCTGGCTAGCATTACTGGTGACATTTCCTAGTCATCTGGTCAAGCTCAGGTGTACCGAACCCAAAAGGCAAGTAGAATGTGCTGGAGACCAGAATGCAGGCTTTGAGAGAGACCTCTAGGACTGAAGTGTAGTTATGATTCCTGGCTGGAGCTCAGACAGCCTGGAGATGGATGGAGTATTGGGAGGAGCAGCTTCCAGGGAGCGAGCGGGAGTTGTGGTTTGCAGGGGTAGACTGTTGGATTTGTGAGCCCTGATTTCAGAAGTGAGGGCTAGTCTGAGATGGAGATGTGGGAGCTCTCTGCGGACTCCCACATTCTTTCTCTAACTTTGAACCTGGCAAAAGGCCTGCTGCCCCTCCCTGTCCTTACGGGCGGGGGGCTGCAGCTCACCCAGGGCCCCATCTGCATACCCTGTCTCCTTGTAGGGATGTGAACTAAGCCCAATGGCTGGTGTGTGGACCTACCAGCTGGGCTTATGGGCTAGCCAGCCACTCTGTGTTCAGGCCTCTGAGAAGATGTGCGAGCGAGCTCAAGGAAGCCCACTCACACCAGCCAAGTGTCATCACAAGAATGTGGTGGCAGCTGGGCCCGGATCACAAGACAGAAACACCCAGGACACGTACGTCAGGCCAGGAAGTGGCTCCCGGAAAGGAGAAGCCCAAACCGGCCATAGGGGGTGGAGGGTTGGCCCAGAGGAAACCAGTGCTGGTGACTCAGCCTGCCGTTCTGTGGGACGGAGTGTGTATTGCCAGAGAAAACAAATTCCTCCAGCAGGTTTATCTTCCTGTGGAGGAGGCATAATCAACACCACACAGTGGCAAGGAAAGAGGCCATGTGTTCCTGCCCGGGCAGAGCGGTCTGTATGCCATGGTCAGACAGGTCAGCCGGGCCAAGTAGCATCTGCTCCCCCAGGATGAAGGCTGGTCTCTGGTGGATCCCTGACACCACACAAACAATCCGGCTCAAATAATTCTGGAATTGGAGGTTCCAAGGAAGATGGAGCTCCTGCAGAGATGAGAGAGAGAGAGAGAGAGAGAGAGAGAGAGAGAGAGAGAGAAAGAGACTGTTAAAGCAAATGTAGAGCAGACTTTCTGAGACACCATGTGGAAAATCTCCATGGTGACACGCGGCAGTCTCAGCCGGAAGCCTGTTAGGATTGCAACCAATCCCCGGGGTGGGAGGGAGGCAGAGAACACAGTTTATGCCCGTATGGATGGATGGTGGTTCCTGGATTTGTGCAGTGCTCGACCTGCCCAGTTGTCTCTGAAGGCTCTGGATGGGCAGGCCCCAATTCTCAATGCTTAATAGTAACAGTTATATTAGGACAGACGGGGTACCACCTTGGCAGGTGGGAGAACCCATCCCTGGGGGGCCGTGTGTGACACAGTAGGGTGAAGAGGGCCGGGTGGGCCTTGCTGTGGAGAGCACAGGAAGCTGTCCATTCCCCGCTCCCTCCACATCCCTCTTTTCTTCTACTCTATGTGATCACCCACCCAGCAGTATCTGTATTACCTGGGAAACTTGGAGGAAAAGCAACTTCTGGGCCTTCCCAGGGCTATAAAAATGAAGAAGGAACAAGGTGGTCTGTGTTGAACAAACTCTCCGGGGATGCTGAAACCTGCTGCTTTGAGACCCAGAGGAGGAAAAGATGACTGCCAACTTTGGAATCACCTGGGAGACCTCACATATATTTGGTGCCTAATATTTCAGGAGATGAATGTGTTTAACCTGCTTTAAACATTATGCGATGCATACATGCATTAAACTATTACATGGCACCCCATGAGTATGTACAGGGTTTATACTTTTTATGTAATAATCAAAAACATTTAAATGTTGGTGCCTGGTCCCTTTCTCCCCACCCCCTTCCCTCCAGAGCTCTAGATTTTATTGCTTGGGTTTCTGATTGGGCATTAGAATTTCCATCTGCTTCCCAGGCAAAGAATTCTTCAGTGTGTTAGAGTATGTGCCAGTACTGGGGCTTGAACTCAAGGCATAGGCTTTTTTATTTTGCCCAAGGCTAGCATTCTACCAGCTAAGCCACAGCTCCACTTCTGGCTTTTTTGGTGGTTCGTTGAAGATAAGAGTCTTCCTGCTCTGGGTGGTTTCAAACTGCAATCCTTAGATCTCAGCCTCTGCAGAAGCTAAGATTACAAGCCACCAACAGCTGGCTTGTAAGTGAACTTCTTTTCTGAAGTTCTTGCCTCAGGGGTCACCATCTAAGACTCAAGGGGCCAGGCCAGAAGTCAGGGCGGCACCTGCCACCACAGATTTGACTCATACCTAGGGACACTGCTCAGCCGCTGAAGGGTTCTTGAGTCTCTCTGTGTGCCCCAGAATCATGCTTGGCTGTGGATGGAGGGGGGAGGGAGAGTGGCAGATCTTGCCCAGGAGGAGCCTTCCAGAGATCCTGCTCAGGAATAGGACTGGGAATGTGCCTTGTGAGTAGGCTCCCTGGTGATTCTGATGGGGGGGGGGACCCTCTTCTCCAGCCAGAGGGCCAAAGCACCTGGTCCTGGCTCCATCTCCACCAGAGCCCTAGGATGCTATTTTACCAATCACCCCTTCATATGTGGCTTGCAGAGGGGACAGCCTAGGTCACCTCAATGTCATGCTGACACTCCATGGGGCTGGTCAAGAAGGGTCTTCCCAGGGAGGGTAGAGCAGAGGTAAGAGACTACCCGACTGTCCTTGGCTGTAGTTGAGCTTGGGCACAAGTCCCTGCTAGGAGTCTGACAGAGGTGACAAATGTCTTGACCAAGAGACCAGAGCATGAATGGGCACAGCTCCCAGCAGCTGTGGAGAGGAGCTGTGTGTCAGAGCTAGATTTTGGGGTTGGACAGGTAAGGGGGAGGCCCCAAAGTCCTAAGGTCAGATCTGAGACTAAGAAGCCAAGCCTGAGGTTCTTCTTTTTTGATGGTCTCCACAAGCCTTGTGACTTGGGATTGTGTTCAGCCAGGTACCCTATTAGAAGTTCCGTTTTGGTACAGGACAAAGGCAGCTGCAGACGGGGTGGGTGGAGCTGTGGAGGGGGCGCTGGGGCCTCGGGCTCTCTGTTCTGCTATTCCTAGCATCGACACTGTCCTCCCAGTCACCAGATGGCCACCCCGGCTGGTCCCCGCTTCTGCATTGAGGCAGGAAGCGGTGAGGAGACAGGGTGGTGACTCTGTCTGGAACGCCTCTCTTCCCCAGGCGCCCCGGCACCCTGCCACGTGCAGCTCATCGGTCGGCTGGACCCCCTCCAGGCCTCAGATTCTCTGGCCACGGGGCTGCCTGGGACACAATCCAGGTGGTGAGCTGGGAGGTGGAGGTGTGGCTGGAATAGAGTGGGTTCCCTGCTCGGCCTGGTGGGACTGGACACCCCCAGGCTGGCTGTCCTTCTCCTAGGGATCCAGCAGAATAGTAATTCTCCCAGTGTCTCTGCTCAGTGTCCTGGATCTAGAAAGCCCAGAGTATATCTAGACAGAATGCCAGCAGGAGAACAGAGCCGACCTGGGAAACCTCACCAAGGTCATGTTGGATGAGCACAGTGGCCTAGCATATGTCCTGTGCCCATAAACTTCTGTTTCTGTGACACGTCCCCTCCACCCCCCACCCCCGCCCCCATTGGTGTTAGAATCAAGTGAGGCCAGGACTGAAGGTACAACTTCAGGTTTAGAAGTCTGACTCAAAGTTCAAGGTGTTGGCGGGCCCTGATGGCTCAGGCCTGTAATCATAGCTCAGGAGGCTGAGATTTGAGGATCATGTTGCAAAGCTGGTTGAAAGTCTTCACAATTCCATCTCCAATTAACCAACAAAAAGCTAGGTTGGAGATATAGGTCAAGTGGTAGAACACCGGCCCGTGAGTAAGCAAGCCAAGCAAGAGCTCAGAGCCCTGAGTTCAAGCCCCCCCCCCATATTCAAAGAGAGAATCTCTGACTTGCTCATTCTCTTCTGGCTTCTCTCCATTCATCCTGGCCTCCCTGATCAGTTGGGATTTATATTCATGCCCAGTTCATTTCTATTACCTCCAGTGAGTGTTGAGGTCTCCCCTTCAGCAGTTACTGCCTCCCCGACCCCCACCCATGCTCCATGCTCAGAGGCCAGCGCCACACCTCTGCTGTTTCCTGGGCTGTGAGGTTGTCTAACCTTGAGAGGCCTTGTGGCCTTTCCCGGTCAGAATTCCTTCAACCTGTAAAAAAGAGATAAAAAAATGTTGCTTCCACTCAGGCAGAGGCTGGAAAGGAAAGCGAACAAAAGACTTAGCACTTGGCAAACCGAAACAGCCCTAGAAATGCTTCATAATCAAAATGCTTCACCCCCCCCCAACTCTTTTGAAAACAGCCAGAGGGGGGGAGGCGGGTGGAGAGGATAAAGGACTGAGATAGGGGAACAGAGCCTCAGCTTCAGCGGAAGAAGGAAAAGGAGGGCATTTGCTGAGGTCACTGGCAGAGGGCTGGAAGCAGCCTTTCTCTGTGGCCCTGAGGTATGCCTCTGCCACTCACACACTGCCTTGTGTTACTACATGATTTGCAGGGCACTGAGGGTACAGTGTCCCTGGCCAGCTCTGCCAAGGGTGCTGGAAGGGAGAGGACTGTGGATGTGATTTGATTTCCCCTTATTTCCACTCAAAGAGGTCACAGAGGGTCCAGAACCTGTGGTTGGAAAATCTAAGTCAGCACAATATTCAAAGCCCCCTGATGCTTGGGGTTTCCTTTTGGGGTGGTCTAGAGGCTGTCGGGGCAGGGAGGGGGTCCTTGACTTCACCATAATGGCTGGCAGAAGGGGATCCAAATAGTATTTATGAAACAAAACAAGACTGCCAGGGATCAGCCATCTCCTGCACTGAATGCGGCTTTGCCGTGTCTTGTTCTTGTTCGGGTTGTTTTTTATTCTTATGCCAGTACTGAGGCTTAAACTCAGGGCCTGGGTGCTGTCGTGTAGCTTTTTTCATGCAAGGCTGGCCCTCTCCCATTTGAGCCACAGCTCCACTTTCAGCTTCTTGCTGGTTAATTGGACATAAAAAGTCTTACTAATTTTCCTGCCCAGGCTGGCTTCAAACTGTGATCCTCAGATCTCAGCTTCCTGAGTTTGGAGGATTCAAGGCAGGAGCCACCAGCTTCTGGCTACTACTGATTTTATAAAGCTAGTCTCCAGAGGCACAGACTCCCACGAGTCAGGCTCCAAGTGCATTCCGCTTTTCCCGGGGAAGTTCTGACCTTTCTGCAAAGACAGATGACAACTGTTCCTTTTGTGTGTCCCTGTGCCACTTGGGTGGGGGACAGAGCGGGCCAGTGGAGTCTGTGATGTGTGATTACAGCTTTGATCTCAGCCAGGACAAGGCTGAAGGGGAGGGGGGCTGCTCATTGTCTTCCAGCCGGTGGGAGCTTTGCACTTTCTGTGGCTTGTCCTTCCTGTGAGCGGCTGATCTCACTGGGGAGAGGGGATGGGCAGAACAAAGCAGAGAGACTGGGCTTCCATACTGGGAGTGGTTTCCTGGCCAATACTACATGAAAACAACAAATCACTTCAGCAAGTTGTAGGGAAGTTGTACTGACCAGTTTGGGTCCTGGGTAAAGAACTTTTTTTTTTCTTTTTGGGGCTTGAACTCAGAACCTGGGAGTTGTCCTTTTGCATTCAAGGCTGGTGCTCTCCCTTTTGAGCCAGAGCTCAACTTTGAGCTTTTTGCTAGTTAATTGGAGATAAAAGTCTCATAGACTTTCCTGCCGCGGCTGATTTTGAAGCATGATCCTCGGGTCTCAATCTCTTGAGTAGCTCAGATTACAGGCGTGAGCCACAGGCACCTGGCTAGAAATTTTTTTTTCAAATAAATGAAAACTGATCAAATCAATACCTATGCCTGATGCAAAAATCTGATCACTATTATCAGTGTTTCTCAAACAAATCCACGTCCTGTCTCCCCTAGCCAGCTGTGTTAGGCATTCCACTTGCTAAGACAGCCCCAACTTGGGGTGGAGGACCCTGTGGATGTTGCTTTCCCCCTTACCTGAGGTTGAAGATCATGACCCCAGTGTGGACAACTGTTCTTCTGGCTTCTCCTTCTGCTCATGGTCAGAGAGGAATTTGAAAGACAATACGTCAAGCTTTGGAATTTGGTATAAGATCAAAGCCAAAGGACAGGTGTTCGGGCATGATGTGCCTACGTCAGTCATACTGTACCATCCTCAATGACTTCTCCAAAGCCCTGACAGATCCCTAGGGACATGAGGACAGCATGGCAAGAACGATTCGGGGCACTGCAAAAAGCTGGAGTGGGTAGCCCAGTCTGGTGAGTTGCAAGTTGACCTAGGGGAAGAAGGCACCTGATTCTGAGATGCTTAAGCCTCCAGGAGGGCCTGGCTGTGTTAGACAGGGCTGCAAATGGATAGTGGGTGTTTCCTGTGGGTGGTGGGTGGGGCTTAATGGGGGCAGTGGGCGGGGCTCTGGTTGGTAGTAGATGAGTGCAGGCCTAACCAGATTCTTTCTAGCTTCTTCTTCCTCTCTCTCTGCAAGGGGAGCTTGGTAACCCCAGCCTGGGAAGGAACCAAAGCCAGGGAGTAGAGGAAGATAAGGCAACAGGATTCCAATTTAAAGACAGCCAAATTCAGTGGGCAGTCCTTCTGTGAAGGACTTTGTTGTTACTTCCACATAGGAGACTCAGGAACTATGAGCAGCATCTGGAGGGCGTGTGCTATGGTGGAGGCCATGGAGGGCACTGGAAGGCACATGGCTCCTGTGAGCTAGGCTGGAGGTCCAAACAGGCCCAGGTGCTGTCCCCCACCCAGCTCTGCCCGCTGGGGAGGCCTGATCTGCTAATGAGCCAGCTGCCAAGGTGTGGCTCCCAGCAGGTGCCTGGGCCCCACCAGGTGTGTATGTGAGACCGTGGGGCCGACAGACACCTGGGCATCATTGCCCATGCCGGTAGACAGATGCATGATCTCATTAGGGATGCTCACAAGGTCCAGAAGAGGACACCTGCTTCCCAGGGTGGGAGAGACACTTGGGCCAGTGAAGGAGTGGTTCAGATGGAACCAAGCTCTGAGTCTGTTAGGAATAATGGAGGACAAGATGGGGAAATGGACAAAAGTGACTAAGGAGACTCCTGTCGCCTGGGCCCCTAGCTCCCTGTGTCCCTGCAGACTCTGTTCTGCCGACAGATGAGCACTCCCTGGTGGGACCAGCTTCCCTCCAGGCCATGATAGCTCTCTCTGTCTCCTTTCTCTGCTGGCACTCCCCCCTCCCCCACTGGACTTGGTAGAAAGATCTGCCAGCAGCTCACTACACTGGGGACATGACTAAACCTCTGTTCTGTGACTTGTCCTGGGCTGTGGAATTTGGCTCTCCCTTCCTTTCTTCCTTCCCTATTCCTTTCTCTTTCCTTCCTTCCTCTTGTCTTTCCTCCCTTCCTCTCACTCTCCGCCTTTCTCTGTCTCTCTGGTTTCTTTCTCTCTCAGACTCCAACTCTCTGTCTCTGTCTCTTTCTCTGTGTGTCTCTGTCTCTGTCTGTCTGTCTGTCTTCCCCCCCCCCTCAGAGAGTTATGATAACCTGGTGAAAGCTATGGTTCTCTTTCCAGAAAATTAAATATTGCCACATCTAGGGGTCATAGGAATCTGAGGTTATTCCTGAACCTCAGGCCAGTGGCTTCCAAACTTTAGTGTTTGGAACTTTAGTGGTTAGGTGAGAATACAGTGTTCAGGACTTCCCAGCTGGCCTAGGATTCCACCAGAGGATCTGAATTCTGATCAGTATCCCAGGTGTTTTGGATGCAGATTCTAGAACCACACTTCAAGGAACATGCTCTTGGGGTGCATGAAGTCCAGGTGCAGACTTTGCTCCAAACCCATCTCCAGATGTACAGGTCTCGACATGCCAAAGAAAACTGCAGACTGCCTGACAGAAGGCACCACATCTTAAATCTCTGTGCTTAGCTTCAGTACCCTAGGATACCACCCACAAAAACTCATTGCTTGACTGAACTTTGTAGGACTCCCCAGGGGGCCAGACACTGGCTCCTAGCTGCTTAGGAGGCTGAGGTCTGGAGGACTGAGGTTGGAGGCCAATACAGGCAGAAAACTTCATTGGAATCCATCTCCAAAACTAGCAAAAGGCAAGGATGGAGGGAGTCATGGCACAAGTGATAGAATATCTGCCTAGCAAGTGAAAGACCCTAAGTTCAAACCCCAGTAACACACACACACACACACACACACACACACACACAGGAGTACTCAAGGTCTGGGACTTACAACTCCACTGATGTGGGAAGATTTTCTCCTTGTGCACCAATAGAGTGGAAGGATATTGGTTACCTTGTTGTCAATAAGACATTCCTTCCCTTCCTTTGTTCCATCTCCCAGGAATGCAAAGAGGGATCTTTCAAAGGTGGAAGTGGCTCATGGCTTTTCCCCCCAGCTGCCCAGCTCCATTGTCTGTGTGCTACTGGTTGGGGGAAGTGTGTCCTTGGCATTATGATACCTCTCTTGGAGCAAGTCTGAATTTGGGATTCTAATCTGATTGACTAACTCACTTTTACTCTAATTAGAACAGTAGGGTGGTTTGTTCTTAATCTGCAACAATTTAATCTTCCATCTCATTAATTGTACAAACATCTTTATAAATATGTAGATTGAGAAAGGTATAAAAGATCATTTGACCTTGAAGAAACACACAACAAAACAGGTGTACATTCTCCTGGCCTTGGGTCTCCTTTTATTATGCAAAATCTCAGGTAGACTTCCAAATCAAGCTATTGTGGATTATCATCAGTCTCTTAGCCAATTAGGACACGGCATTCTGATGAGGCACACGAGTTTAATCATTAGGATAGTATTTACATGTGAGATGCTTGCGATGAATTTGCAAGTAGATAAAAATGTGGCTGCCAAACCCACACAGAATCATCCCGTTGATGAAAAAATATAAGAAAGGTCCAAAAGTAGAAAAGATCAATTCTTACAAAGGAAAGGGTGAAATGTCTGCATGTCTCAATGAGTCTTTATGGAAAATTGACCAGTGTTCATATTTTTCCTTCACAAGAGGTTATTTATCTTGAGAAAAGCTTAGGACATAAAGTCATGCAAGCTGGTTACCTGGTGAAGATCCCAACCCAACAACCTTCATCTGGGACTCTCCAACTTTCCATTTCTTTGTCTTTCAATTGAGAAGCAAGCCAGGTGTTGGTGGCTCACGCCTGTAATCTTAACTATTCAGGAAGTTGAAATCTGAGGATCAAGGTTTGAAGCCAACCCGGGCAGAAAAATCCACAAAACTCTGATCTCCAATGAACCAGCAAAACAACACAAAACAGAAACAAAACAGAAGTGGAGGTGAGGTTCAAGTGATAGAGTGTCTGTCTTGAGTAAAATAACCAAGTAAGAGTGAGAAGTCCTGAGATGAAGCCCCAGTACAGACACAAAATAAACAAATGGACAAAACACTAATAAAGCCACAAGATTCCAGTGCTTAGAGCTTGCTCAGAACATGTGCATTTAGTCATATTTTTCATGCCTCTCTTCCTACTGACAAAACACTTAGAAGGCTAGGAAGAAAACACTTTCTTTTCAGCTGTATTGACCCAGAAGAGAAACCTGTTCTTGACTCCAAGAACACATGTAGGGGAAACAGAGGGGTTTTGTGTTGTTGTTGTTGGTGGTGGTGGTGGTCATGGGGCTTGAATTCAGGGCCTGTGCACTGTCCCTGAGCTCCTTTGTGCTCAAGGCTAGCGCTCTACTACTTGAGCCACAGCGCCACTTCCAATTTTTGAATGGCTTATTGGAGATAAGAGTCTCCCAAGGCTTTTTCTGGTTGGGCTGGCTTCCAAGTGCAATCCTTAGATCTCTCAGCCTCCTAAACAGTTAGGATTCCAGGTATGAGCCACTGGCACCAGGCTTCTGTTGTTTTTAAATTATTATTATTAGTTGAGATGGAGAGTTCACAAACTTTTTGCCGAAACTGACCTCAGACTGTGATCCTCCCATTCTCAGCCTGCTGAGTAATCTAAGCTCATACGGATTATATTCTACCTTGATCCAATAAGTATTTCAAAGAATGTTGTCAGAGAACAAATAGCCAATGGGGCACCCATTTTCTGCTCAATAAGTTTCTACTGAGCTGCTGGGATGGGGGAGGTAGGGCTGGTGAGAAGAGGGCATGGCTGGGGAGGAGACTTTTCCTGGCTAGTTTGGGGCGTGATTTTTGGCTCCCAGCCTTGGACCAAGTTTACTAACTCTTTCCACTGCCAAGAGCCTGGGATCAAGGACATGTGTGACAAAGATGGGGTGGGGGTGGGCCGTCCCCTCAGCTTACCATTTTTGAAGCAGAGGGAAGGGAAGTGCATGACTGTTATTGCTTTTCATCTTCACATGCAGGGTAACTGGGAGCTGAGACCATTTTACTGGTTAATCAGCAGTTTGTAGATGACAGACACTCTTTTAAAAAATTCAAATGGTAGCAAGAGAACTCTGGCAAATAGATCAACCCAGTAGATCCTTGAGTGATGGAAAAGTCATGGCACAGATTTTCCATTGCGAACCAAAAAGATATGATCTTATGATAGTAGGGAAAGGCTTATGAGCAGTGATATTAAAGGGGGGACAGGATAAGTTGGGGGGTATACACACTCATTCAAAGTGTGTAGAAGCAGCGAGAAGTACACTGACCAAGCTCATTTGGAATCTGAAAGCAATGCTCCTAGTAGACGGATGGACTTTCTTTACAACAAGCAGTTGGATTTTTATATTGCTCCTGTAAATATTAATCAGTAATCTGGATCAACAGTTCCAGAAGGAGGGTGGCATTCCCAAGGGCCACCCAAGTGTTTCATGAACAAATGATGCCAGGCTTCTCCTTGTACTCTTGTATGGACGCTGCGACCCCTCATCCATTGTCTGTGGCCACTCACCTCCAGGTGACAGCTACACACTGGACAGCTACAGGATTTGCATAAAACACACCAAAACACTAAGGGACAAATACACCCCAATGACGCACAACAAGTGCTTTGCTGGACACAGGGTACTGGCCTCTAGGAATAAAGAAAAGGCTTGGCAGTGGGGCAGGGCGGAGGCTTCACTCAGTTCTACTTTGCACTGTTGGAGTAAAAACAATAATCTATGGGGGGGCAGGGAGAGAAGCTGGGCACTGCTGGCTGATGCCTGTAATCCTAGCTACACAGGAGGTTGAGATGTGAGGCTCTATGAGAAGCTTGTGGTTCAAAGCCAGCCCAGGCAGAAAAATACATGAGAATCTTATCTTCAATTAGCCAGAAAAAGGTTGGAAGTGAAGGCATGTCTTAAGTGGCAGAGTACCAGTCTCGAGAGAAAAAAACAAAAACAACAACAACAACAAAAACCAAGTGAGAACATGAGGCTAAATCTAGGAGGAAGAAAAGGAAGAGGAGGAGGAGGAGGAGGAGGAAGAAAAGGGCTTGAGAACTAGAAAAGAGGAGGAAGAGGAGTGGGAAAAGTAGGGAAGAAGAGGAAGAGTTAGAAGAAGGAAAAGAAGGAAGTGGAGAAGGAGGGAGGAGAGGAGGAAGAAGAGGGGAGGAAGGAGGAAGGAGGAGGAGGAGGATGAAGAAGAGGAGCAAAGGAAAAAGAGGAGTAGTTAGGTGGAGAAGGAGACTAATGAGGAGGTAGAG
The DNA here is from genome assembly GCF_000151885.1 of Dipodomys ordii. Classification (NCBI taxonomy): domain Eukaryota; kingdom Metazoa; phylum Chordata; class Mammalia; order Rodentia; family Heteromyidae; genus Dipodomys; species Dipodomys ordii. The sequence goes on along the minus strand of NW_012267231.1, from coordinate 7,874,787 downwards.
AAAGGGGAAGGGGAGGGAAGGAAGAGTAGGAGGAGCTAGGAAAAAGAGAAGGAAAAAGGATAAGGAGAAAGAGGAGGATGAGGAGAAGAAAGAGGAGAGGGAGGAAGAGGAGGAGTTAGGAGGAGGAGAAAGATTATTTATTTCCGAAGTATATTTCTGGAAATTAGGCCTATTTGAATCTGTTTGTCAATGAGAAAATGGAGGAGGAATGTGCTCACAGAACCTGCTCATTGCTGGTTCACCAGATGACCAAATGAGCTACAGTCAAACTCATCCAGACAGCCTTAAACTGTCCCCCTCCCATCAAGGGGCTTGTTAGATATGCTGAGCCCCAGCTTCCTGAAGGGACTCCTGCTCAGATCCTCCTCCTATCAAGACCCTATGTAATTTGTCTGTTTGTTTTAGCTGGAACAGTGATCCTTCAGAGACAAGTTGTGCTGGCTCAGGCCTGTAATCCCAGTTCCTCAGGAGGCTGAGATCTGAATAATTGAAAGTCTTAGCCATCTTGGGCAGAAAAGTTCACGAAAAAAGCTGGAAGTGGAGCTGTGGCTCAATTGCTAGAGCACCAACCTTGAGTAAAAAAGCTAAGGGACGGTGTCCAGGCTCTGAATTCATGCCCAGTACTGGCACAAAAAGAAACTAAGGGTAGAAGGAAGGGAAGGGAGGAGAGGAGAGGAGAGAAGAGGAAAGGAGAGGCGAGGAGAGGGGAAGAGAGACAAGTCATGTGCTCACGTGCTCTCCCTGGACTTTGATGTCCGTGCATCTCTGTCTTTTGATCACTGCATCCCCCATGCCTGGCACATGGTAGATGCCTAACAAATGTTTATTAAGTGGAAGAATGAATTGAATTTTATCTGACATGGCTAGTTTGAACCCTAGTTTAGACTTACTTCTGTCTGGTTCAGACATAGCTGTGGGCTTTATGCCATCTAGTCGTAAAGTAGGAAGAGGTCTTTGGGGTGAACCATAGTTTGGAATTCTCTGCTTCCCTCATTATATAGAGATAATCATCCCAATGTTGACTTAAATCATACAAGTCTGTGAAGTACCCCGAAGTAGCCTCCCTCCTAGGGATATTCTGTTTGTCCATCCAACCTTCTCTACCCTGGGCACTTGGGCTCTTGGGTTGCTCACAGATCCCAGACTCCAGATTCATTTCATGTACCTGGGAGTTATTTCAGCAACATCTTTCCAATGTCTGTGAAAGGGTTTTATTTTTATTCCCTGAAAAAGCTTTCAAAGCCCTCTCTCTGAGCTTTGAGTTTGGCGTAGGCAATTCGAAGCATTTAATGGGAATTGTTATGTGTGTGTGTGTGTGTGTGTGTGTGTATTTTTTCAAGAAGGAATTATTCTCAGCAAAGTCTGGGACTGGCCGGAAGGAGACAGCCAGACATCTCTAGGTAGAAGGAGCTTCCTGCTGTTCTTGGGCAAATCAAAGAGGAACCAGCAGGCCCCCACTTCCCTGCCCCATGCAGGGCCTGACCCTAGCCTTTCAAGTACAGCAGCCACAGGGAGGAGAGAAAGTACAAAACCAGACCGACCCCCCGCACCCCCCAAAGCCAAAGCTGAAAATGAAGGCATTGCACACGGACGACGGCAATACTCTGTTCTTTAAGCTCTACCCTGGAACAAATGGCAGTGTTCTTTCCAGGGGAGAGTGGATTCCGGCTTTCATCCTCAGAGGCCTTTATTTTGTGGGGGGTACCTCCCTGCTTTCCTCGCTTTCATTATTTTCAAACTAGGGTCGGGGTGGGTGTGCACAGGGGCCTCTAACCTGCTCCAGCTAGGAAGTGAAGGGGACCCAGGGCTTGATCTGGGGATACATGGTCATTGGCCTGCTCAGATTTAGGGAATAATGAAGGTTCATTTTTTTTTGGTCCCAGCAATGCAGAATAAAATAAGTCCAGGGAGATGAGGGTCCTGTGGGCTGCCCTTATCTCCTGCCATCTTGTCTCAACCTGCAGTAACAGAGGGTCATGTTTAACATGCTGCCATCCGGCTCGCTCAGCCAGCGTGACAGGCACCGTGTGTGGAGGGAGCTGAGCGGGCTCAGCAGGGGGACTGACATGGCAGGTTATGCTGGCCATAGCTCTACAGACACCAGGCCACCTCCAGTCCCAGAATGACTCAGGGGGCTAAGTCTCAGGGCCTCAGGGTTCCATACCGCTAATGGCTTGGTGAAGAAGATAAGTCACACTTGGCTAAAGGTGAGCAGGGAGGTGAGCGGAAGCAGAGCCTGTATTTCAAGTTCAAGACTAATGTGTCCCCAGGCACAAGACTTTCAAACCACAAGACAGGCCAGCGTGGTCCCCGTCTTATTTCTCTTCAGCCCAGTGTTGGGCTGACTCCAGGTCCAGGTCTCTACTTCTCCTGACTGCAGGCTTTAGGGAAAGCACTGTGTGTAAAATTGTACCAGGTGAAGAAAGCATAGGGATCCACTAGAAGGGGTGTGTGGGGGTGGGGAGATGCCCAGAGATCAGAGATCCAAGGGTCCCATGAGAGGGGCACTCAGGAATCCCTGCAGGCAGCCCGGTGGTTCCTCTCTTGGGTCACCGAAGGCTCTCTGTCACAGTTGTTTGGCACAGAACCACAGTCTGGCTGTGGGCTGTGAGGTTTGGTGTATTGTCCATTTTCTCTTCCTCCTTAGGTCCTAGTTCCTAGGTCCTGGTCCCCAGACCCTGACTCTCAGGCAGGAGCTGGAGCTGCTTCCCAGTTCAAGAGTCAGTGCAGGCCACACAGGGTCGAGCACTCTGTCCCCGCAGCTGGGCACCACCCCTGCCTGTCTGGGGAACTCATCCTCTTGTGTCCTCAGAGCAGGGAAGCCTCTGGCAACAGGCATCCCTGGGCTTCTGGAGGTCATCTTCTGGAGGTTTGGCCCTGGTATGAAATCTAAGGCCATGCTGCCCTAGGGCAGAGAGGGCAACTGGGACTGGCAGACCCCCCCCACCAGGACCACAAGAGGGGGGCCCAAGACAGCCCCCCTCCAAAGGCAGGAGGGCTAGTACAGAAAGGTAAAGGGATGAATAGACTCCAGGGCCCCTGTCTCTGGCCTCTGGCCTCCTCTCTCTGGCCTCTGACTTAATGACCTTCAGGAGGTAGAACTGGAACTTCAGATCCACAACCTCCCTGCTCACTCCCTAGTGTCAGGTACAGCATTGTCTGTCTGTCCCTGAGAAAGGCTAATGGACTCCTGGATTGGAGAGAGCTCAGCCTGGGTGCTCACTGAGAGATCTTCTCATACCTTATTGCCATCTCCCCCTAAGGAGAGAGACCCGGATTCCTCATGGTGGCTCAGCCTACCACAGGTGAATCCTTCTGAGGAGCCTCTGGCTGAAATCCCAGGCCATGCTTCCCTAGGACAGAGGGGTGTGAGTCAGGAGGGCCTGGGGTGGAGGGAAGGAGGGAAGTCTTGGGAGGACTCTGGGAAGGTAGTATCCTCCTCGGGCCCAGTACAGGCTCCTTGAAAGTGGTGGGTCTGTTCATGGAACAAGAAGGCAGTTTAGCATTTCAGGGGCCAGGGAGAACAGAAAGGTCCCAGGTAAGAAGACACACAAGGCAGGAAAAGGGGGCTGCCTGAGCTACAGACAACTGAAGCCCCACCCCCAGTCCCCCAAGGTCTCTTCTTTACTGATGCGCTGACCCCAGGTAGAATCAAATCTGCCTTGCTGGTCTCTGAACTTTCAAAGTAACACCCAGTCCGATGGCTGACCATGGCATTGGCTGACTGAAGATAGAGCACAGCTGAGGGAAAGACAAGAGGTTGGAAGATGGGGAGTTGGGATGATGTTACACTGGGCCTAGAGACTCTTCTGTGTCAATGCTCCCCATAAATCTGGGGGTGGGGCAAGCCTGGTTTATGCTTTAACTGCTTCATGTCTTTGGTGAGTTCAGAGGCCTGATTTTCAGATTGCCTTCATTGGCTTTTTGGAGGGGAGGGAGATAAAATGACCCAACTCTGAGAATCTTCCCGATGTCCTTACTAAATGTGAGGGTTTTTCCTTCAAGGCGTTGAAGGAGAAGAAGGCAGATGGGATTTCTCTCTTTTTCACCCAGGTTACTTAAGCTATGTCATGTAAACTGCTTCTCTGCAAAATAAGATGATATTCCCACTAGTAAGCTTTCTTCTTTTCTCTCTTTTTGTTTATTTATCTGAGATGTGGACTTGCTGTATAATTCAGGCTCGCCTCAAACCTGCCTCATAGCTCGGACAGGCCTGGAATTCACCATACTCCTGCCTCAGTCTCCTGAGCACTGAGATCACTGGTGTGTGCCACCATACTCAGCTTCTTTTCTTTTAAAAGTAGTGATATCTCCTGCTTTGAGTGATGTCTTCCACTATAAAGGCTCCTTGGAAGCAGTGCGGCTTGTCATGGAACTGAGGGTAGTTAGATTTTCATGGAAGAGAGAAAGCAGCCTGGTTGGGGTTGGAGCAGTTGGATGGGGGCATTTGGGCAAGAGAGCAGGAAGCCCACCAGGTTGACCTCTTTTTTACCCTGGTGTCTGCCTCCATACCCCTCACGGAGCCCTAGAGGTCTGAGGCCCCGCCCCCTCGTTTGAACATTAAAGGTTTAGAACTCTCAGAAACAATTTGGATGCACTGAACAAGAACTGCTTCCAGAAAGTTCCACCCTCTGGCTGCCAAGAAACTTCACACTGGCCTCTGAGAACCCCGGGATAGCTGTCCTTTGGGATCAGGGCCACCAGTCAGACCTAGGAAGGCTGGGTCCTAGGAAGGCTGGGTCCGGGCCTAAGGCACCCAGAAGACTGGGCTTAGACCTTTTTTGGCATTCCTGTCACCCCACTTTTCCTCCGAGGGCCCCACCCTGACAGCCGCTCACGCATAGGTGGTTGCTGTCTTCATGCCACCTCCCATCGTCGTCACCAGGGCTGGCACACCCTGCAATTACTGCTTCTGTTCCCTGCCTTTCTATTGTGCCCGCCTCGCCTCCCCACACAGAGGCAGCTAATTGCCGGGTTGGCCTTCAGGGTTTCCGCGTGCAGTGACGGGAAGGCCCATTCCCCTCAGCTGCCAGCCATGACTGTGTTAGGAGCTGCAGGAGAAAAAGAAAAGAAAAAGAAATAGAAAGGAAAGAAAGAGAGGAAAGAAAGGAAGGAAGGAAGGAAGGAAGGAAGGAAGGAAGGAAGGAAGGAAGGAAGGAGGGAAGGAAGGAGGGAGGGAAGGAGGGAGGGAGGGAAGGAGAGAGGGAGGGAAGGAGGGAAGGAAGGAAGGAGGGAAGGAAGGAAGGGAAAGAAGGAAGGAAAGGAGGAAAGGAGGGAAGGAAGGAGGGAAGGAGGGAAGGAGGGAAGGAAGGAGGGAAGGAAGGAAGGAAGGAAAGAAGGAAGGAAGGAAGGAAGGAA
>NW_012267231.1:7868287-7869379 GCF_000151885.1 Dipodomys ordii | reverse complement strand
GAAGGAAGGAAGGAAGGAAGGAAGGAAGGAAGGGAAAGAAGGAAGGAAAGGAGGGAAGGAGGGAAGGAAGGAGGGAAGGAGGGAAGGAAGGAGGGAAGGAAGGAAGGAAGGAGGGAAGGAAGGAGGGAAGGAAGGAAGGAAGGAAGAAGGAAGGAAGGAAGGAAGGGAAAGAAGGAAGGAAAGGATGGAAGGAGGGAAGGAAGGAGGGAAGGAAGGAAGGAGGGAAAGAAGGAGGGAAGGAAGGAGGGAAGGAAGGAGGGAAGGAAGGAAGGAAGGAGGGAAGGAAGGAGGGAAGAAAGGGAAAGAAGGCAGGTAGGCAGACTTTGGCAAAGCATCTCCCTTAGCCTAGCAGAGAGGGGTGGCATGTGTGGGTGAGCCTGAACTTCCCAAACTGAAATGTGCCATCTCTGTCACTTCCGGTCATCCTGAATCTGCAAACTCTTGTCTCCACGGGTACAACTGTGGCTGGAGACTATTCAAGCCTATTGAGCTCCTGAGTGATGGCTTGCAGCCCTCCGAGTGAGGAGTTGGGTTCGGGGACATGCAGAATGTCAAGAGATGTATCCGGGGTCGGCTTGCTCAGGGCTTACTGGGTAGTTTGGTGTAGGACTCACCATTAATGAGGAAGATCAGCCTGAGGCCATCTCAAATTTCAGTGAAGACCAAAAGAGATGCACCCAATTGTAGCCCAGGCCAGGTCCTGCCAAGTGGGCTTATAAGAGCAACAGAGGTGCCAGAGCTCTTCCTTTTAGCTTTGCTGAGAAAAGCATCATTCTTTTCTGAAGAAAGAATCCTTCTAATTCATTCCAGAATTATTAGGTGCTTATGGAATGGCAGGGATCATGTCAAGAACTAAGGATACAAAGTAATCAAAACAGACAATGTCACTACTTCTGGGGGTCTCCCTTCTCCTGAGGGTAGTGGGTAGGAAGAGATGTTAAGCAAAGTGACTAGGTGTGTACTATTGAGCTGGGCAGGTGACTGGGTATTGCTAACTCACTTTCTTTCTTTCTTTCTTTCTTTCTTTCTTTCTTTCTTTCTTTCTTTCTTTCTTTCTTTCTTTCTTTCTTTCTTTCTTTCTTTCTTTCTTTC
>NW_012267231.1:7789058-7868237 GCF_000151885.1 Dipodomys ordii | reverse complement strand
CTTTCTTTCTTTCTTTCTTTCTTTCTTTCTTTCTTTCTTTCTTTCTTTCTTTCTTTCTTTCTTTCTTTCTTTCTTTCTTTCTTTCTTCTGGTCCTAGGGCTTGAACTCAGGGCCTAGACACTGTCTCTGAGCTTCTTTTGCTTAATGCTAACACTCTACCACACCTGAGCCACAGCACTGCCTTTTTCTGAGTAGTTTATTGATAAGTATTTCATGGACTTTTCTGCCCAAGCTGGCTTTGAACTGCAATTCTTAGATCTCAGCCTCTTGAATAGCTAGGATGCAAAGTGTGGGCCACCAGTGCCTGGCTTAGATGTTGCTAATTTAAACAGGGTGACCTTGAGGGCTTTTAGGAATTGGATTGTTTATGAAAGCCTGAAGGGATAGGCTCTTTTAAAAATATGAAGTATTTCTGGACATGATAAGTAGATGGATTTTTCTGTGCTAGGTAGGTAGCTAGGGGTCTGCATGTATCTACATAGGTCACTACAGAGGTCAGAGAGTGGTCAGCTCATCCCAGGACCTGAAATGTGACAGTGTGAGTAGCAGATTGTGGCAATAGGAGGCAAGCAGGGCTGAGGGATTTGAATCTGTGATGTCATGGGTGGGGCCTGTCTCCTTAGCAACCAGGCTCCTTCTGGGTCTTTAGGCCCCTCAAGGGAAAGGAAGAAGCAGCTTCTCCTCCCTCCAGCCAAGCAGAGCAGCCATGCATGGTCACCTGCCCCCCCCCACTCAGGGGTGCCCCCAGAATCTCCATCCCAAGCCTGGTGAGGAGTCACGTGGGAGCCCAGCAGGTTCTGCTCCTGGCGGGTGGCAGGGTGCTTTCACAGCAGCTCTGAATTTCCAAATGAGCCAGAATCCCAAGGGCTACATTGGACCTGCATTTTGGCCACCACACGGGTGTGAGCAGAGATCAGGGCCAAGAGTTTCTCCCTCTCCCTGGCACCTGCCTCTGTGGCTCAGAGCTTCGGCTCCTTCGGGTTCAATCCAGGATGGAGATAGAACAAGCTAGGAAGCTGTAAGAAATAGCTTTGGGGGGGGGTGGGGGGCAGGGCATGGCCAGGCTCACTGAAGTCCCCATGCCCCTGCTGACGGCTGTACGTGTTCCCTGGGCTCAGAGGACCCTCCGCAGCAGAAGGCCTGTGCGGTGTAGCACGAGCCCTGCCCGGTGCCTGCCTCAGCTTCTGATCACTTAATGAATCCCTTGTCTACTTGCTGCAATAGCATTAAGAACTAGGCCCACCTGAGTCTAGATAGGGAGATTTACTGCCCTTGAAGAAGGGGGGGGTGGGGGACTGTGCCCAACACATCTCCACCTCGGTCTCCAGACAGTGTCTGTGCACTGTCTGAATCCACTCCACCTTGGGATACAAGCCAGTTCCAAGGGTGATTATGGCTGCCCTGAGGTCTGTCCTGATTGTCCCCTGCTCCTCTGGATAGCCTTTTTTGTGTCCTGGTAGCATTTCTACCATGGCCCTGGAGTAGGGTGTCCACCTCTGGGTAGTGGTGGCTGGAGGAGCACTCGGTGGAGGGATCTCGTACCCAACAGGAATTACCTGCTAGATGGACAGCTGGGCTTGAGCACTTCACCCACACACAGAGGCTGTGGAAAGCCATTGGGACCCAGGAAGCCTGAAGGGAAAAAGGGCCCCAGGAGCACAAACCATGAGCTGTCCTTCATGAAAGAAACTTCTGGAATGAGGAACAGCTGCTGCAGCCACCCCAAACCCAAGTCACTACCCTGGTTTGACCCAGATGCCTAGCGGGCTCTACCCCATCTCTCTAGCACAAGCTGTGGGACTGGCATCGGGGATGTTCGCTGTAATCCTTGGAGGTATTGGGCAGGGTCATGGCAGTATGGGGAATCTGTGTGGATGTTCCCTGGAGAAGGGGCCTCACCTGCTTCCATGTGCTGTACCATGAATCCCAGCACCAGCAGTCCTCCTCACCCCTGCCCACTCACCTGCCAGGCATGCCTTCTCTGAGGAGCTCTTGGCCAGGGACCCATCCAGCAGGGCTCCACATGGCTGTGGCCAGACGGACATATTGTATCCTGTTCCCATTAAGGGTGATAGGATAATAAAGGCCAGGCCCCATTGGGTGAGTCCAGTAGGAAAAAAGTGGGGGAAGAGTCTTGGCGAAGCATGCCTGAGCAAGCAGGCACTCAGAGGTGGGCGTCGTGGTAAGCATTTCCTCATTGAATGCTACCCCCAAGAGATCACTTGTTCTATTTGTGTCCTAACATTGGAATGGAAAAGAGGGTCTCCTCAGGGCAGTACTTCATATGAGCTACCCTGAGCGTCCGGCCCTTACAGGGCTTCAGTAAGTGTTGGTGTTGACCAGGATGAGGGAACAGGGCGGGGTGACATGCTCAAGGTCATGCAGACAGCAGACAGCTAGTCACGATGCTGAGAGCTGGCAGGAAATAGATGTGGACAAAGCAATGCCGGTTTGCAGCCTCTCTCTCTCTCTCTGCAGCCACGTGGGTGTCGTTTCCCTCACCACACGGAAATCAATCTGCAGGACGTTGTTAAAAACCACCTCCCCATCAAGCCTGCCAGGCCGGGAGCTGAGGGCTGCTCAGTTTGTGGGCTGCTCTGCCCAAGAGGCACTTAGAGCTGTCCATACAGGGGGTGGGGGCACGCACGTGGGCTCCAGACAGCCCAGGAAGCAAAGCTGGGCCTGTCAAGGTTATGTGTGCCTCTCGGCTTCTTGTCCACCACTTGTTCACTCTGTGGAGGAGGAATTCTCCCCTCAGCTGCTTCACAGCCAGAAGAGAAAAGAGGGAAAAATAAGGGAGGTGTGAAAACAGTTGCCCACACCTAACTGGAGCTCAGCTTCCAGGGGAGACCTTCCCTGGAGGCCCCCGTTCACTGCAATTCTTTTAGTCTAGCTTGGAGTCACAACCTCTCATCAAGGAGTATTGTAACTGGAACAATACCAGAAAAAGTGGGGTTTTTTGGGGGGGCAGTCTTTCCAAGCAGAGTGGGTTTGGGGAGTAGGAGGGCTGCAGAGTTGTTGAGACAATTCAAGCTGTCCACAGTTGGCGTTAAAAGGATGGGCCAGGAAACCTGTGTGTCTGCCCACTGAGAATCTCAGAACCACCATTGCATCCTGGGCATGAACAGGAGGACAATGGGAAGATTTCTTTCTGGGATTATTGAGAGTATGTGGGATTTGAATTTGCTGCACTAGGCTAGGTAACGCTGCAGTAACAAACAAGCCCAAATCTCCATGGCTCATAGCAGCAAAGCTTTCCTTCTTGCCCGTGATGCATCTCAGTTGTCTCTCCATGGCCAAATGGATTGACAAATAAGGCTGTGATTTGATGTTAATACCCTTCAAAAATTCCACGTAGAGATCCCCAAGGCAACAGGATTAAGGGTAGGCCCTGTAGGTCATTGGTCCCAGAGGCTTCTGAGCTTGTGGGGGGGGGGGGAGCAGAGCCTTATGAAAGTTCCAGAGGAAACTAGCTGGGCTTTCCTCACTTTGCGGGAGACAACATCCAGGTGCCATCTAGAAAGCAGAAAGCACCCCTCACCAGACACTAAACCTTCCAGTGTCTTGATCTTGGATTTCTGGGTATCTGTAACTGTGAGAAATACATTTCTACTATTTATAAATTACCCAATCTCGGGTGTTTTGTTATGGCACCCCACAGAGGTTCCAGTTGCCATCTTAAACTCTGCTTCTGTTTCTGATGGGAGACCCAGGGAGCGTCACAGGTCAGTTCTGCTCATTAGCAGGATTAGTTCCACCATCCTGCCCCAAAACTTGAGGACCAGGGAAGCAGACTCAATAGGTAACCATCATCAGCCTATTCTAGACCTCAAGCGCTGGATGATCAGCCGGAAGGGACCTCTTTCTCATTGTCTGTCCTTCCTGACACACAAAAGCTCGCAACAACGAACTCTCTGGAAGCTTGTGAAGTTCAGGGCTGGCTGCACAGCGAGCTTCGTGTTGCAGTAATGATCTGACAGTGGATACGTCTCCAGGGATTGCTTCACTTTCATATTTTTTTTAAAAAAATGTCAAGGTTCTGTGGTTATGCTGCCACACAGGAGGGGTACTGCAAAGAATTGTAACATACTGTGTGTTTCAAAAAGCTAGCGGAAAGGATGTGTTCACCATAAAGAATGACAAACGTTGGAGAAGATACCTGCTTAACCTGATTTGGACATTACATAATATACACATGCTATTGAAGCATCACCTATGATGGTATCCTAGATTTTTTTTAATGTCTCAGTCAAAACTTAATTTAACTGTAAAAATTATGTATACACCTGTATAAGCACATGTAATAATATATATATATACATAAACATGCATAAGTACACACATAGAGTGAGCAAGGCTCTCCAAAAATCTCAAACAATGTGTGTGTGTGTGTGTGTGTGTGTGTGTGTGTGTGTGTCCTTTGTGGATGGCTTACAGTTAAAAAAAAAACCCCTGAGGTCCAAGCATCTTTTGCCCCTTTAACCCATGAGACCTGAGGGTCAGTCACTGGAGGGGCAAAAGGACCCTAACACACAGGCTGGCCCCTCCTGAGACAAATGATCAGAGGTAAAAGTGTGGTCCTGGGAAATGAACCCCTTCTGGCATCACAGGGTGGCACAGGGGATTTAGATCCTGCAAACAATGCCCAAGGCCTGCCCTGCGGCAGCCATTCACTCTGTGGAGGTTCTAGAAAGATGCCAGCCTCAGCCTGACAGGAACCAGCCTCTCCCCACACTGAAGCTATTCTCCAGGCTGTGACTGTGCTGATCATTTTATCAGCCTGCTTTCCTGCCACTTCCAACTCCCTTCCCCCTGCTCCCGCCCCCCTCCACCCCCGCTCTCCGTTAGAGCCCAAAGAGTATGACTCAGGTAGAAAGAGAAGCAAAGCAGCCAACAGGACAGGACCCTCCCCTCCTCTGTTCCCAACTCAAAGAGACATGATTGTCTCTTGATTCACATCCATCCATCTATCCTTTCATCCATCATTCCCTCTGGGAAGGATACTTTCATTCACCCCTCCATCCAATATCCATTCATCCACATCCATCCATCCATCCATCCATCCAACCAACCATCTATCCATCATCCATCCATCCATCCAACCAACCATCTATCCATCATTCGTCCATCCAACCAACCATCCATCTATTCATCACCCATCCATCCAACCATTCATCCATCCATCTATCCATCCATCCATCCATCCATCCATCCATCCACCCACCCATCCATCCATCCATCCATCCATCCATCCATCCATCCATCTATCCATGTTTCCACCATGGCTCTCCCATAAGGATCCTCCACCCCCTCAGATGTGCTCTGGGATGCTGGAGGTATGGTTTAGCTCGAGTGCATACATACTTGCTTTAGGGGTTCAGGGAGCTGGGGGAGTCTTGCCTTCCACATTGCTTCCAAAATGCAGCAATAAACTAGACAAAAGAAGAGAGTCACAACATGGTGGGGAAAAAATGATGACTTTAAAACAGCTGGATTCGCATTTCACCTCTGCTACAATTATGGGACCTGGTAGAAATATCTATGTACTAGAAAAATGGGACAAGTCTTGGATGCCATGAACCTAGAGGTAACCAAGGTTAAGTGAATGTATTTTATACTGGAGGTGTTTTCCAGATGCTGGTATCATGACTCACATCTCTGTATTCATAACACACATCCCTGGATATACAGTTGGTGCTGAATCAATGCAGATGACCCTGAAGCTCCGCTGTGGCCAGTGGCGGAAAGACAGGCAGATTCTGCTGAGGTGCTTGAAAGCTGCTTCATAGGGAAGGCAGAGGGGTGGAGGAGTTGGACAGGCAGCCCCTCCTGCCTGGGAACCCCCAGCTTGGTGCCACACCCCTTCCTTTGGCCTTCTCTCAGCGCAGAACTGGGAACGCCCAGCATCCTGTCCTGAGGACATTTGAATGGGATGGCAGGCCCAAAGGGCACTGGCAGGGGCTGAGAGTGTCATTGCAGTCTCTGGCAGCCCGAGACGTGGCTGGGTTGAGTCTTGGCATGGAGTACTCAGCCAGCCAATGGGACTGCGACCCTGACTGCACAGAGCCAGAACTGTTTGCCAGGCTTCTGAAGGATGGCAGGGCTGTAAGAGCACAGCTTGCCTTTGGGGCTGGTGGTCCAGGTCTGGAGTTAGAGCTAACTCCTTCAAGGGGATGTTGAAGACCCCCAGTGGGAGACTCCTGCCCTCTTCTGAGTTCCTGTGGCACACAGAAAGATTTTCAAGTTGACGTGCCCAAGTGGGTAGCAGCTCAGATCTGAAAGGTATCTTGCAGCATTAACCCCAGGCCTGGAAACCCCTTTCCTCCTGGCTTTGGGTTTGTTCTTCAGGTTGTATGCTCCCTGACCAAGGGGGACCACCAACCACTCTCTCGCCTAAACTGGGTAAGACAGAGCAAGGCCTGGAATGGGGGTCTGGCAAATTGGCTCTTGGCCTCAGTTATAAAATCCAAGCAGTGCTGTGGAAGGGAGGATTGTGCTAAGGCATTCTGGGCTCAGATGGGCCTCGGGAGCCTCTGCCGTCTGACCCAGCCACTTGTGGTCCACCCAAAGCCCCCATTGTGCAATATCGGTGACTCAGAGGAGGTCCTGCTTTCTATCAGATTACAGAACCTGAAACAATGTCAGGCCCCAGAACCATTCTTCCTAGCTTCCTAAGAGAAGTTCTTCAGGCCTGGCCAGAAAACATAGAAGAATGGAAAAATGGCATTGGGAGGGAAAGGTCAGGCAACTGGGCCTCCCGATGCTGGGAGCAGGTGGCCGATGGACCCAGAGAGCCAAGTGCCACGGCCTGCGGGCACAGGTGGGTGGCAGTGACCCCACAGATCATCTTGAGCCCTGGCTGCTGATGCTGAACAGGCGGCAACTCTGCTTGGCCTGGCCGAGTAGTGTGGCCCCCCACAGCTCTGACTGCTGGGACATTTCAGGACACGGTCCACAAGGCCAGTTCTGTGTGTGAAGTCAAATGCACCTCAAGCAAGACTGCTTGTGTGTGTGTGTGTGTGTGTGTGTGTGTGTGTGTTGGCAGTGGTAGAAGGAAGCTAAAATGGCACATCTAGTACTTGGAATAACCAGGCAGCTACCTGCAGCCCCAGATCCCTTATGGAGCAGCATTTACAGAACTCCTGCCGTATGCCAGGAAGTATATTGGTTATCCTGGCTCTGAGTACCTCTCACATCGGCCCCATTTCACAGGGAGGAAAACTGTCTCCTCTCCCTTTGGCATGGAGTTTGTACCCCAAGTCTCAGCTGTGTGGTGATGAGAGTCTGTGTATAAAGACTCACCCTCACACCACCCCACCCAGAAAACTCAGGTTGAAATCTGATTCACGCTAGAATGGGTCATGAGGGCTCCAGGCGGGCCTGGCAGGGCTGGCTTAGTTGGAAAGCGAGGCTGCCCCTCCAGCTGTCTTTTCTGCACATGCCAACTTCCCCTTCCCTTCCTTCTGACCTGAGATGAAGTAGCAGGAGACCCTCACCAGACATGGATGCCATGTTTTCAGGCTTCTTGATTTCCATAACTCCTCTATTCTTTATAAAATTACCCAGCCTCAGGTATTCTGTGATAGCAACAACAATCACAACAAAAAACCAGACTAAGGCAGGTAACCTTTGAGAATGGTTCCTGGTAACCACAGCAGCTGGGGCGGTTTCCCAAGGTATCCCAAGCTGGGCTGAGGGGGCTGGGGTCCACTCTTCCAGTTGCCCTGGGGAAGGAAGCAGCCTTCTTTCACTGGGGCAATGCCCCAAAGGACTGGCAGCTCTGAGACATAGGCCTGGAGGGTCCAGAGCCTTCCAGACTCTCCTTCTAGAGGCCATAGTCTAGTGACTCAGCTGCAAGGAAGCTGGAAGGAGGGACTGAAGAACTCACAGGCCCTGGGCCTATGAATGAGTCTGGATGACTCATTCCTGAGCCTTATTCCCAGCCTTGCTTATTCTAGGTGCTGAAAAAAACTTTTGTCTCTGATTGTCAGTTCTGGGTGATACCCCAGAGCCCTTATTTTGAGGTTCATCTACTTCTTCTTCATGGTATGCCACCACTGTCTCTCTAATAAAAGTTAATAGTTAGCCAGACACTGGTGGCTCAGGTCTATAATCTCAGCTACTCAGGAGGCTGAGATCTGAGGATCACAGTTCAAAGCCATCCCCAGGCAGGAAAAGTCCATGAAACTCTTATTTCGAATTAACCATTAAAAAAAAAGCCGGAAATGGCTCTGTAGCTCAAGCGGTAGAGTGCTAGCTTTTAGCAAAAGGAGTTTAGGGACAGCACCCAAGCCCAGAGTTCAAGCCCTAGGACTGGCAAAAGATAAAATAAAATTGATAGCTTATGACATGGCTATGAGTTGTGTTCAGGGCTATTGCCACAATGATGCTGCATAATAGATTGCCCCCAAACTCGATGGTTTAAAGCCATATGCAATTACTTAGCTCTAGAGTCTGCATGCTGCTGACTTGGGCTCTCTGGGTCATTGATCCTGACTATTGGCTAGTCTAGGACGGCCTTGGCTAAGGCCACTGGAAGGTAAATTCTATCAAGTGTCTTGCTGACCTGCTGATCAGAAGAGTAGCGACCAATGTCTATATGTGGCAGAGAGGCTGAATGAATAAGCCCATCCTTTTTTGTGGGGAAGGGTATCAGTATTAGTGGAGCTTAAACTTAGGGTCTTGAACTCTTGCTTAACTGCTTTCACTCAAGGCTGACACTACCACTTGAGCCATACTTCCACTTCTGGCATTTTGCTGGTTAATTGGAGATAAGAGTCTGGTGGACATTCCTCAGATCTCAACCCCCAGAGTAGCTAGGATTACCCAGCATCTGGCTTGGGGCCAGTGTTTATACAAACCTCTCCTGGCACCTCTTGAGCAAGATAAATGACATGACTGATACAGGTTTTAAAACAAAACAACAACATGGGTGCTGGGTGCTGGTAGTTCATACCTGTAATCTTAGCTACTCCAGAGGCTGAGATCTGAGGATCACAGTTCAAAGCCAGCCTGGGGCAGGAAAGTCTGTGAGACTCTTATCTCCAATGAGCCACCAGAAAACCGGAAGTGGTGCTGTGGCTCGCCTTGAGCTGAAGAGCTGAGGGACAGCGCCCAGGTCCAGAGTTCAAGTCCCATGACCCACAAAAAAGGGGGTATGGGGGGGAGCTCTGGGCTTCCCATGGTGGTGTATGGTTGCAATCCTTGCTGTCTAGGAGGCAGAAGTACGAAGATTGAAGTCAGAGGCAAAACTGTGAGACATGGCTCAAGAGGCACCTGCCTAGCAAGCACGAGGTCCTGACTTCATGGATGCGGATGTGGGTGTGGATACAGGGAGACTATGACTGCTGGACCACCCTGCCCCATGCGCTGCCTGACGGGAAAGGAAGGCCAGCAGGGAAATGCTCAGGGCCACACTTGACCATGGCCAGTCTGAGAGGGGGGTCACGGTCCTGAGGGCTTGCTTTCCTGGTCTGGATGACAGCAGCTTACAGCAGCATTGCCGGGTGGGGCCCAGGACTCCGAAGCAGCAAAATGCCAAGGTTACTCATAGACCTCTGCAGTTATGAAGTTATGGGAGCCTGGTGTGTGTAAGCCAAGGGCATGAGGGGCAGGGGAGGGGGAAGTGAGTTGGGGAGGGGGTGGGCGGGCAGGGCTCGCACAGAGCTGGCAGCCCTTCCTCCACCACATCCACACAATCTGGAGCCCCTGGCTGGAGCGGGAGGGGATGGGGGCAGGATGAGGACAGACTCAGCCATTGGGTATGGCAATGCGGGGGGGGGGCAGGAAGTCTCCAGAGCCAGACTGGGAGGGACTGAATGGTCCCTCCCCGAGACAGAGCTGCACACCTTTCTCAGCCTGACACCCTACCTCTGCCTGGTGAACCCCCACCCCGACCCCAGCCCGCCCTCCTGCTGCTTCCTGTCTCTATGGCTCTCCTCTGGTTAGCATCCTCCCCTATGTACACCCCTTCCTTCCTCCCCTCAACACCCCTTACCACCTCCCCTCCCCTTCTTCTCTACCCCCTCTCCTCCACTGTATTCCCTTTCCCCCTCCTCATCCCTTAACCTTTCCTGTGTTCTTCTCATCTTCTTCCCTCCACCTTCTCTCCCCTTCTCTGAGCTGGAATGGAAGAGAAGCCACCCAAAGGAACACAGTGAGTGGGTGAGCACAGGGCCGTACAGCTCCTGCCCGTGCGCAGCTCAGGAAGGCAGGAGAAAAGACCATCCTTTCCCTTGGCTCTCCTTGGCTGTATTGGGGTTGGAACTCAGGGCCTTACATTTGCTAGGCAGGTGTTCTACCACTTCAGTCATACCCCAGCCACTTTTTTGCCGTAGGTAGGAAGGGTCTCTCACATTTTGCCTGGAGCTGACTGAGATCCTCCCACCTCTGCCTTCAGTGAAGCTGGGGTCACGATGTGCACCCACATACCCAGCTTGTTGGTTGAGATGTCCTAACTTCTGACCTTCATCTCTTAAGGAGCAAGAATGACAGGTCTGTGTCACCTCTCTGATTCACTTCCATGGTGTGTATCGATTACTTCCAGGTCTCACTGGAGGGAATTTGACCTCAGTCATCTATGGGAAGAATGGTGCCCCAGGCTTTCTTGGGGGCCAGCATGCCAGAGGCCTTGGTCACTGGTCTGTCCCAGGTGTGGTGGGACTCGAGCCCCTACCCTGCACCGCCTTGCACGTCTGCCTCTTGTAGACGTGCAGATGTTGGCAAGTCCAAGAGTTCTGGAAGCTTTCTACTTCCCAGTGCTGCTGCCCAAAACTTCCAGAGCCTATTCCTCAGGGAAAAAAGCAATGAAAGACACACACACACACACACACACACACACACACACACACGTGCACACAGAGTGAGAGCCAAAAACTAACATGGCCGAATTCCCACTCCTATTCTCATTATTCTCCAAAGAATAATGAGAATAACGTTACTAAAAATATCTAAGTTCGATATCCTGCTTGTTCTGTGTCTAGCATTGTTCCTTATGAATAATTAACTCATCAGTCCTCATCACACCCTACCATAAATTCTGTGTCATTTCCATTTTTCCGAAGAGCAAACTGAGGCAGGTGGTAATTTGCTCAAAGTCAAACTGGCTAAGAAGCGTCACAGCTGGGGTTTGAATCCAGGTGCCAGGCGGTCCGGGTGCTGGCCTTGGAGTGGCTACATGCCTCCATCTCTGGGGCTCTGGGAAAGAGATCCAGGATGGACAGACCAGGTACTTCGGACTTGATGGTTGATCTAGACAGATTGTCCCAACTCATCGATGTGTAGTATTGATTTCTGAGTCACTTCGACTAGCCTCGGAGAAAATGTAATCATCTGAGAGGGATTTCACAGGGATGGGGTGCTTTCCCCGAGGGGGTGTTCCAGCGCTTGCTCACCCTAAGATCAAAGAAATTCACCTCCACTGAGGTGCCAAACCACAGGAAGTTTACTCTCACATAAGTGGATGTCCTGTGTCGGAGTAAGTTTCAGGACTAGCTAGATCCAAGGACTTCAGCTCTACCTCTTTGCTTTCCCGGCTCTAACTATATCTGTTTTATCTTTAGCCTGGCTTCCTTCGTGGTGCCAAAATGGTAGCAGCTGCTCCAAGTCTCACACCCACATGTCCAGCTGTCCAAAGCAAGGGAGGAATTTCTTTCCCCGGTTTAATTTTAAGAGCAAGAAATCACATTCACATCTCTAGCTCAAACTGTGTCACACACCATTACCAGTCATTAGAGAAACATTTCTGGTGCATCCCCACCTCCACCATTAATGTTGCACGATGATTGGCTTGAGTTCAGATTCCTCAACCAATCATGGGAGTGCCCCAGATGATGGGATGTCACTTGGACCAATCAGGCTGAGCCCTTGGACATGGTGCTTTGGGTCAGGACTGGGAATGATGCTGATGAAGAGGCTATTATTGAAATAGGGAAGCAGTGCCTTTTCACTCAGAATCATCTTTTGCCCCAGGAGCTGGGCAACTAGACTGGCATGGATCCTTCTTTGTGATGTGCCCAGGCTATCCTGGAAGCTAAAGCCAGACAGAGCAGGGGAAGGAAGGGAGATGGAGAGAGGACCGGTAGAGGACTGCGACTCCCTGGACTTTCATGGTGACCCTCTTTGCTTTGGGCCACCTGCCCAAGGTATTCCAGATCTGTAGAAACTCATAGGAAGTCATGGCCTTCTTAGCCCATCACTTTCTATATCCTATGATTTAGGATGTCATCTACTTGACTGACAGTTCAGCAGAACAGCTCTCAGTGGAAGAAGTGCTCTGTCTGGGATTGTCTCCTGGGAGTCTCAGGCCTGGCTCACTCGGTCCAGAGCCTGGCAGTCTCTCTCACTCTGCCCCAGGGTAAGAGTGAGTGGAGGACATTTATAACAGAACCATTCTAGCAGGGCTGACTATTTTAGGGGGCCCCAGATGATCAGGTGCTGATGGTGTAAGGATCCAAACTGTCTACCAGACTGTGTTCTAGGTGACACTCTTGAGAATGGACACAGATGCATGCTGGGACAAGGAAGTATGTGTGTGTGTGTGGCGGGGAACAGAAGAAGCAATGAGAACTCCAGCCCAGCCCTGGCTCCCAAGCTTCTCTAGCTGCTGCCACCATTAGGTGCTAGATACAGTTCAGGGGTCATGATTGTCCCCAGAGTTGGAGACTGTGTCATTTAGATGTCAGCTGGAATGCAAGCCTTTCTGGAGCTCTAAGTCAGCATGCCAGACCTTCTTCTAACTTAAAATTGGGCAAATGGGCCTTAGTTGTTGTTGTTTTTTTTCTTGAAGCAACATTATTACTAAAGTGATCTCACTGTGGGGTGGAAAGAGAAACAGTTCTGAACCAGCTTCAGCCTACAGTCAGCAAGTACTGGTGTTTTTGCCAGGAGAGTATAGGTAGTAGCCAGATGCAGAATTTAACACTGAGCCGTCTCAGCAATGCCAAGTAGTGATAATGGTCTTATCCATGTTATGCTCACAAAACCATACCAGATAGGTTATAGATGCAACATACAACAATCAGTGGTGCACTAGTGTCTCGTGCCTGTAACTTTAGCTACTCAGTAGGCTGAGATCTGAGAAATGTTCAAGGCCAGCCCTGACAGGAAAGTCTGTGAGACTCTTATCTCTAGTTAACCAGCAAAACGTGGAGCTGCGGCTCAAGTGGTAGAGTGCCAGCCTTGAGTGAAAGAGCTCAGCGATAATACCCACAGTATTGAGTTCAAGTCCCAGTACTGGCACGTGTGCATACACGTACATGCACGTACACACACACACACACACACACACCATCAATGAAGAGATTCATGACCACAGTCAACACGAGAGCCCCACGTCTGATGGTGGTTCTGTAGTCGGGTGAGCATACACCGCCTTTTGCAGGGCTGCTGAGGATAGATGCACGGTTGCACAGGCAGGAGATATGGGTTGATGTCTGAGTTTGTTTGGGTTTAAAGGCATCCGAGTAACTGGTCTCAGTATTTACAAGTTCATCAGAGCCAAATTGCTCCAAAACTGGGCCTTGAGCTGCCAGGAGATGAATGGAGGCCACAGGCTTGGCAGGAGCGTCATCTGAGACCAGGTTGGGATCAGGCCCTGGGGACTAAAGTCCCTCTGGGGGCAGGAGAAAGGCTTATAACCCTCCACCCCACACCACCTCATGCAGCTCCAAGGTAAGTAGTAAAGACAGCAAAATAACATAATAATGAAAGAACTACTGAGCTGAGCCCAAGAAAGGGAAGGTGAGCAGGAAGGGAGCAGAGCTGGGAAGCACTGAGTAGGGAGAAGGATTCTTTCTGAGGCCTTCTAATAAGCGAGGCACATCCGCCCTTCTTCAAAGAGAATCGTCTCTTTGTCCCCTTCTGGCAAGTCAGAGATGGCCAGTCTGACCCGAGGCTGTACTTCAAGGTACTGTGCTTTTATTATCGAAGAAAATGGGACCTCAGAGTCCCTTAATATACGCAGATTTCCAGGATGGATAAAGTGTACCAGACACGTGGGACCCAGAAGTACAGATATCAGAGGGCTGTGGTGAAGTCCCTGTCGGGTCACTTGGCTTCAGCTCTTCTCTCTGAGCCACGTCACCCTGCTCTCCGCTTCTTGTGCACAGTCTGGCCTGGCCATCTGGGATAGTCTCTCAGCATGGATGGACATTCATATTCACTCCTGGGTTTGTAAACTCTGACGTGGAGAGATTCATATCCGGGCTATCTGCATAGGACCCAGACAGCCTGCCTGACCGGGACAAGAGGAGAGGCCCAGCCTGCAAATGCCATGGTCTGAGGCTGCAAGGGGACACAGAGAGGTTGAGGAAGGCAACTCTGGCTGTCTGGGATGGGAGGGTCGGCAGCCCCGCTCACTGCGGGAAGGGGGCTCAGCCCTAGAGCACCCTAAGGATGAGTTTGCCCTGGTCCATCATGCAGATAGCGAAGTGATCAGTGGCTAGCATTGAGGTGAGAGCAGTAAGTTAATCCAAGTCACATGAGTCAGGAAGATGACCAGAAACCCTTCATGAAAACTAGGCACGGAGGAATGGACTGGTACAAAAATGAAGTAGCATCCACTTAGGTGACCTTGGTCTAGACTTCTCAGGACATGAGAACATTGGGTGGAACATTCTAGTGTCCTGTAGTGCCAGGAGTGCTATGCTGTATGGACCAGCTCTGCACCCTTCTTACCCACGAATGCCCGCAGGCCCAGGGGTCCTGCAGCCTCCTGTCAAGGTCTCCATTCTCCTCCACCGGTGTGCCCAGACTGGGAGCCACCAACCCACAGAGAACCCTCAGAAGAGTTCGCAGCTGGATGATGGAGGCCGAGGTGGGTGGGTGGAAATAGTAGTGGGTGAGAATTGGCTAACGTTGGAAAGTTTCTGGCTCTACCTGGGAAGTTCGTCTGACAGCAGAGCCAGCATGACTCACAGTGGAGGGAGGTAAGGCTCCGGGAGAGGGCCATGAATGTGGAGGCGAGGGGCAGGGGTGAGCGGCGCCCGGGCCTTGCCCTTCCTTTGCTTCTTTCCCAAGGCTTCATGGAAGTTGAATGTATATAGCTTACATCTTAACCTGTTTATAAAATCCAAATGGTTATGCATGTCTTTACTGAGTGGTGCAGCTATCACCACCATCTTATCTGTAATGACCGGATGGACGGGCTTTTGCGGGGCGGAGGATGCAAGGCAGGCCTCAGGGATGTGGTCAGGGATGGACATGGAAAAGACCCTTCCAAAGCCATCCTAGGAGTTTGCCTGCAAGCAGCAGGAAGTCACGTAGCTCCGGGACCCAAACTCCTCTGGCCTGAGCTGGCTGAAGGGCAGAAGCAAGAGTCACCCACAGAGTTAGGGAGAAACCAGGGAGCGAGTGGCTGTCAACCAGCGCTCAAGGCCACAGATCACTGGGACGAAGGCTGATGATGTCACTGAGGCAGGATGGGAAGGTTGGAGGTACCACGGAGGAGGGGTCCAGTATCAGAGGGTGGTGAGAAGGGGCAGGGGTAAGGTGAGGAAAACAGGGGAGTCAGAAGGATGGTGGAGAATGAGGCGGGGAGAGCAGAAGGAAGGAGATTTGGATGGAAACATAGTGTTCCTCTCTAACCCCTCATGGCTCCTTCATTTCAGTCCTGCCATTTTCCCCTTTCCCATCCTCTGACCTCTCTCTGTTTCTCCTCATCTCTGCTGTGGTCTAGTCCAAGCCACTGCCACCTTCTCTGGAGCCAACCAGAACTTTCCAGCGCTTCTGCACCCAGCCTCCAGAGTTTCCATCGAAAAGGGAGACAAAATGGCAACTTTCCTAAAATACTCAGGGACCCTCATTTTTCCTCACCTAGCCCCATGCTATCCTCTGCTCACCACTTCCGGTCACCACGGTCTAAGCTTAGTTCTGGAACAAGCCACGTGTGTCCTCTTCTCCCTCAGCACACTTAGCAGGCCCAGCCTGCCCCTCCCAGCCCTCTTCCTGGGATTTTCTATCTGTGTGGGTCTGCTGCGGTTTCCTCTGTCTTTTCTTTCCTTGGAGCAGGTCTCAGCTCTGTACTACCAATTTCAAGGTCGCTTTAGTTGGTTGCTCAGCCCATTGGAAACCTTGATTTTTTTTTCTTCTGACATTGGGACTCTTGGTCTGTGTGGCCTGTCCCTCCCTGTGGGGAACTTCCTATAGAACCTTCTACCAACTCTTCTGTCCTACTGTCTGTGGCATTTGGGCAGATTCCATTTTTCTCATTTATGGTGTCTGGAAACGAGAGTGAAATCTCTCTTTTCTCCCCTTGCAACTTTCTGCTCTCTCTGACAGGTTGCCAATCTGTAAATGATGTTTGGGTTTTAGTTTTTTTTTACCCCCTCTTGGTTGTTTTGATGCTGTGAAGTCTTTCTTGTGAACACCAGGTGCTGAAAAATTAAAAGTTATCTCCTCTATCACCACCATCAAAGCAAGGAGGAGTGGTTGCAACTAGTCTCTGCTGTCCTCAAGGAATCTGGCCTTGTGTCAACTCTTCTCTCCCTGAGGCTGAGGTTGCTAGCACAACCAGGTCCTCTTCAGCTGCCCAGCCTTGGAGTAACTCAGGAAAGAATCTCAGAGAATGGGGTCAGTGCTTGCTCGGCACCAGAAAGGGGCTGAGGCATTTCCTGATCTGTTTTCTAGATCCGTTGTCACCTGCCATTTGACTACGGGACCCTTAGAAGTTGTATGTCTGCCTGGTAGACTTTTAACCACCTAGAAAGCTTAATTAAGCCTTCCTGCTGAATGTTTTTAATTGAATTAGTAGCAGGAGAGTATTTTTAGATCTGAGGTGATTATTTCGTGTAACAGATCCGTGTCTGAAGATTCTTAAACCCCTAGATAGGCCAAAAACAGCTAAAGAACCAACTCTGAGAGTCTGAAAGCCTGACAGCTTGCTTTTAGAACTTTACCACTATTATACCTACTCACCCCACTCTGAATTGTTTCTCCCTAAGTACAGGGTAAGATGAGGTTGGGAAGAGAATTTTTTTTTAATGCTTTACACAAGTAGTAAGCCTGGAGTGCTTATTTTTTTGTTTTGTTTTTCTCTCTGGCTTTGCTGGTAGGGGTGGGCTCTCTTCCTAGACTTTTGTCTCATTTGGAGCCAGGCTCTCATTTAGTGGAGAATGTTTTGTATACTATGTTAAGACAGTAGAGTAACACTAGAAAGTTTGATTGTGAGGAAGCTACAGGTTCCAAAAGGAAGCAGAGTGTAATTCTAGCTACTCCGGGAGGCTGAGATATGAGGATTGCAGTTTGAAGTTAGCCCAAGCAGGAAAAATACGTAATACTCTTATCTCCATTTAACCACCCAAAGCCAGAAGTAGAACTGTTGCTCAGGTAGTAGAGGGCTGGCTCGAGTGAAAAAAAGCTAAGGAACAGCTAAGGAACTCAGGCCTGGGCCCTGAGTTTAAGCCCCAATATAGTGCACATGCATGCATGCGCGTGTGCATGCGCGCGCACACACACACACACACACACACACACACACACACACACACACACAGAGCCAGCAGGCTCTGAACTAAAGCTTTGAAATGTGTTCAGCTATGCTGATTGATTCAAATGAGGTACCAGATGGCATGTCTTCAAACGAATGCTCTAGAATGGATTGTCAGGGCTCCAGTGAAAAACATGACATTAAAGTCCAAATGAAATCTTCAGACCTTTCTAGAAGGATCCTTCTGTATAAAATTGCAAGAGGAGCTTAAAATTACTTTAAAAAAAAGAAACACTGATTCTTTCACTCGGGTCCATGAATTAACTAACAGCAGGGTAAAGTCGAGGCTCCCCAGTCTCCTCCATTTTGTACCTGTGTTCTTTGTCCTGAGCTGTTCTCTCCTGAAGTCAACTTGCTGCCATCCTGGAATCTAGAAAAGGGCCTGGACCAACCTGCCAGACATTAACGCAATAAAGTTCCAGCTGAGCAATCCAGAGTCAACAGACCATCAGACCACCTGCCACCACCTCTGGCCACACCTGTGACTTGGGCCTTCTTGACTATGTCTACCTTTCTCTCTCCTACTTCCAATTCTATTTACCCAGAACTCACGAAGACAGCTGAAGATGTACTGAGGTACTGGCAGCTATGTAATAAGTCCCCTTCCTCTGCCTTTCACCATGTCACTTTATTTGGTATATACAGTCCCTGTGGGACTCCTGCAGTTTGGGTCTAAAACCCCCGTTTAAGATTCTGGTAACATGAAAAATGCAGTGTGGAAATTACAGCCTGTGACTCCTGGTTAAGGTAACTACACTGTGATTATACAATGATCAGGAACCATCTAACAGCACTGAGAACATGTCAGCTGAAGTCAAGCTGATCCAGTCTCGCACGCGACCAGAAAGATCCTGCAATAAACCCCAGGGTGAGGTTTGGTGGGGCAGGATGAATTCTATTTGAGGAATTTTCCACCTCCTGGGATAGGCTTGCCAATTCAGATATACCAGCGAGATCCACGCAAAGATATGGGACAAGGCATGAGTGTCCCAAAGGAAGATGGCATGTGGAGACAACTCCTGGAGGTGGCCACAGGCACAGACAAGAAATCAAGTTATTTCTTGTTTCTTTTGATATTTGTGGTATCAGATGATTCTTGCTTCTTTGCCTTTAGAGCGAGTTTCAGTATTTCTCCATGTCTTTTTGCCCCTTTTGCCCAAACCTGCAAATTCAGGGATGGTTTTTTTTTTTTAGGAAGAATCAAGTACTGTTCCTTCTGAATCTCAATTAGGGTTTGCTTTAGTGACCTATAAGAAGCTCAGGGCTTTCCCACATCTCCCAATGCTCACTAAGCATTTGCAGTCATAGGTTTCTAACACTGAACTCAGGTCCTTCCTGGAAGGGGCACAATATGGATTGCTCTGAGCTGCTGCCAGGTGAGTGCCCACACTGGCACAGTCAGGGTGCAGAGGATTGTAGCACTTGTGGTTCAGTAGAGGCAGAGAGTCTCAGGAGTTCTAATCCATTGCATGGCTTTCCTTAGAGGTGGATATTCTTCCACCAAGCAGGGTGCATATTGTTAACAAGAGGATGGCAAGGAAATATAGGCACATGTAATTACGCTCATTTGTTCCATGCAATGCCTTCTTTCTGGAGTGGTGGTATTTCCTCCCTCCAGCTCTTTCTGGTCTCTGTACTCTTCACAGCCCCTCATCCTGCAGAGTCCTGAACCACAAAGACTCCTGAAGGGTGTGGTGTCTTCTTCTGCAAGTGCCTTGGGGCCTTCTGCTGCTTCTTGGCTCTGCCATATTCTCCTTGGCTTTATACAGCTCTTTCGATACACTGCTCACTTTACTGAATGTTAGATCCCGTGTCTTATAAACTTTGGCCATTAACCACAAGCTTAGCTCATCAGACCCCATCCCATTTTGTTGTCCTCATACAATGTGACGAGGGGATCATTTCTGAGAAATCCCTTCCTCAAAACTGTGCGTGGCTGAACCCAAATAAAAGCACATCTTGAGTCAAAATTATATTTCAAATCTCTAGCCACAAATGAATTTTACATTAAATAAAAAGATAAAAATTTCCCAGACTGCTCTGACCCAAAAGAGCTACTGGTAACTTGTATTTGTAACAGCTGTATGACTCTAATACTTGAATATGAAAGAATTAATTTCCCATCTGCCTCCTCAAATAAATTGATACCACATAGAGGAAGAAACTGGAAAAAAAGGTATTTTAAATACAACAGAATTGAGAAAGTAAGCCTAAAATACATTACACATACAGGTATAGTATATATTAAACAATGTTGGTAGATATGTAATAATAGTATGCAATAAGTGATTATATACATTAGTATTCATGGATGGTATAGATTTTCACAATGTACTAGGTGAAGAAAAGGTTAGAAAGTGTGCATAAAGTCAGACCAGAGAGTCCTGACTTTTGAGCATTCTAGTCTGTTTTATAAGAACATCTTGTGTGTAGCTTGTTTCTGCCTGGAGGTAAGAAAAGTCACCTACTTAATGCTACATTATCTAAATGTCAGCAAGATGAAGGAACCGTGAGTTCTTTCCCTTTCAGATGAGAGAGACAAAAAAATGACAGGTGTAATTTGCAAAGCATGCTCCTCTAGGGGGAGATAAACCAGTACTACAAGTCCTATCAGGATAGGGCTAGCAGGCCCTAGATGCCATAGTTTTGTATATCAAAATATATTACCCAAAAAATGACAAGAATTGGACTCCATGGAAGTGGAGGAATGGCTGTCCTTGAACAAGAAAAAAAAAAGAAACAACTGGACTCCAATGTCGAGGAGGTGTATACACATAACGCAAGAAATAGAAAGCTCAAGTGAGACTAGAACTAGATTCCAGAACCTGTGGGCCCCTAAATTCTATGTCCTGGGTATGCTTCATTAAGTACTTTATTTGGTGAGACATCATTTTGATACTTCCTTTAGTTCTTCAACAAGGCTTTTCTTTGAAATTGCTGTTTTAAAGTCTCTAAAAGTCCAGTGTCTGGATCTGTAGTCCAGTCCCCCACTTATTCTTTTTTTTTTTTTGCATGCTTCACGCTTTTGTTTTTGGTGTGAGAACATTAAGTAATACAACAGCCAGGCAATGATAGTGTGTACCTATAACTATACTATGATACGTTGTTTATAAGGAGGATTATGGCTCCAGGACAGCACAGGCAGAAAAAGCTCACAGGCAGAAAGCCCTCCTTCTCACCAATAACTGGCCACAGTGCCAATCATCCCCGCTACAAAGGGATGTACAAAGAGGATGACTGTGGTCCAGACTGGCCTCGATGTGAAACAAGACCCTATCTCAAAAATTAGCTAACACAAAAAGGGCCAATAGAGTAACTCAAGTAGAGTGCCTGCCTAGCAAGAACCAAAGCCAAATGAGCACTGAGAAATAATGTGTTGCAGAACTGATACTTCCTTCCCTCCTGATTTGTGCTGTACCTATAATACATGGACACTGATGCATCTGTTCAGGTAGTTTAGGGATGTAGCTCACGTACTTGAAACCAGTAACTCTCTGGGTCTGTGCTGAGACCACATGCATGGTGGAACACCTTCAACCCTCAGCCAGAAAGGTGATGGCTCTGCCTTTGATTTTATCTTCTGCTTCAAGGTCAGAGCATAGGGTGTCATCAGGCATCTCCCAAGCAAGCTCAACTCCTGGCATGTGCAAAGGCCTCCTGATGCTCATGGAATGTCAGAGCTCATCAAAATCCCTCTGCATGCCATCCTCCCCAGCTCCTCAATTGTGGGCTTGCCGTTGTTTGCCCCAAAGGTTATGCAGGGCTTTCCAGGAGCCACATGTTAATCAATCGTCTGAGTCCTTTAGGCAAGGATCCCAGAGGAAAACGCCTCTTCACACCTGGCAAGCTCCAGGTCGGTAAAATAAATACAGTTTCACCAGTGAGATCTTCAGGGAGCTGCCAGACAGATCAAATGACAACTCTTGGAAATGAATTCTCTCCAGCGGCTTCCAGGATGCTGCTTTTCAGCTCATTGCATATTGCCGAGTCTCAAGGAGTAGAGCTGGGCGGTGGGGCCGGGAGGGGGTGGGGGAAGACTCCCACAAGTTAAAACACCATAAAGCTTACTGTACACACGGTCATTCCTCTTGAATAAATGAATATGTTTCGAATTGCTGCAGCCTTTAATAATTTCCCATTCATTCTGACATTTTTGGCCAATTTTCTCCTTGCTTTGACCCAAACATCTAATGCTCTCTTTTCCAACAAAACAAATTTGGTTAAAATAGTAAAGATGCCACCATTGACATTCCTGTCCCATAGTTCAAGCTCAGTAATCTATAAATAACCATTCATGTATAAATGTGATCAAAGCAGATATAGTGTAAGTTTTAGACAGTGGCTCCACTCTGAGTGATACTGAGATACAGATAGCGAGGACAACAGACCATATTTTACTGTGAGGTGAGTGAACCCCCCGGCCCCCAGCAATCTTTACAATGCTCTTAACTAGAAATAATATCCCAATGGTCCACCTTCCAGCCAGCGATCGATACTTGTAGCACTGTATTTCCTGTTGCATGATGGGTAGCTTCAGCACACGCCTGTGAAGCTCCACGCCACATGTCTCACCCACCAACCTACAGACATGCAGGAGTTTTGTCGAAACTTCAATTACTCCTAAGGATGAAAGGAGTGGCCCATTTTGATACTGACCTTCAGTTCCTATTATATGCCAAGCCTTTGAAATGTGAAGGCCGAACAGACCAACCTATGAAAGGGACAAGAGCAAGTCAGAACAGCACACATTCAGCTGGCACACCTGGGAACTTTGTGCCCTCCATTCTACGTGGAAAGTCTGCTTTCCGGGCAGCGGATGGTGTGACTGCAAAGAGATCACACGTCTGTCAGTAACTATGTAGGATTTTTGGCCCTTTTAGAGCCTACCATTAAAAGAGTTAGGGCAGCTAATAAAATATCATCCACCAACATTTTTGATGAGCATGAACATTTTTGAAAATCAGTGTTCTACCAAGCAACCCTTCCCTGTGCTTCTACCAGTCTTGTCTTATACAAAATTGCATCACAAAAAAATAACACTTTTTTAAAAAAAAGAATCATTTCCCAGCAACCAGATGAACTTGTGGTAGGAAAGGAGAACTGAAATTCAAATTCCATCCTTCTAAAGCAAGATGGACTACGTGACTCCTCTGTAAGAAGCAAGACCCCCGGGCAGTGGGAGGCTCCCGTGCGCTTGTTTTTCTCTTTTATGGACTTTTTTTTCTTTTCAAAAATCCATGGCTGATTTTGGACCTGTTTTTCCTGAATTTTCTTAGTGGTATCTGGACAGTATCTTACATAAATAAGGAATTGAGGGCCAAAATGAAGACAACTTTATCTACCAGCACACAAGTAAATGTGTATACCGAGGCTAGACTCACTGGGGGGAAAGCAGTAGTGGAAGAAGCTGAGGTCAGGTTTTCATATGTAACAATACTCAAAAGTCACACAGATTTAATTATAAACTCATCTAACTAGCACAGGGAGATCTTATTTTGTTGTGTTTCCCCTTTTCTTATTTTGTGGAAAGTGCTGAACTCTAGAAAGAAGTAGATCTTTTAAAGCCTCAAATGTGCCTCCAAGTTCTCATTTATATATTAAAAAATCTTATCTGGAATTAACAATTTAAAAACTTGTTTTCCTGTTGTCTTTTTAAATAATGGGTGTATTTCATTATCATCAACATCTGTCGTAAAAATCCTTCCTAAGTCTCTTACTACCCTGTCAGCCTTAGAAGGGCTTCTGGAGGGGGGCCCTGCAGGGGGCGCTCTCCACTAGGGGAGTCCAGCTTTGCCTCTGGCTCTGGGACTCCACCCTGCTCTAGGGTTGGGGAGACCCTGGGGTTGGCAGAGACTTGAGACTGGGAACTGACAAGTTTCCACTGGAGGAAACATGGAGAAAAAAATCTCTCAGGGGAAATAATCCTCTGGGGAAAGGGGTGGGGTGAGGTGGGGTGCTGTGTCACTGAAGGTATAGCGTTCAAAAGTTAATTTGGCTGTAGTATTGAATTAAGAGCTCTTCAGGGACTGCGACTTGCCTTAAATTAGATGTAGGGAGGTTTGACAACTGAATGGTTTACATATGAGACACACTCACATTAAAAGGAAAACAAAAACCACAGAAGACAACATGTCCTTAATTTGGGGGAGGATATATTCCAACGTGGGGGGAAGGGGGAAGGCATTTTTGCTGGGAAGCCCAGTCACGACACTTCCAGAGAGCTCTGGTGGCCCCTGCGGTGGACAGTGCAGGGTGGAAGAAGGGCCCAGTCGCGCCTGGCTGGATTCTCGTGGCATGTGCAACCCGCAGGCAGCCACGGTGCCACGCTGCCAGCTCTCCCACGCTCTGAAGCGCTCATCAGCCCAGCAGGTCAAAGGTCTTTAGACACTGGGTGGAACAGCAGTAAGCCACAAAACTGACAGTTGTCCTCCTGGAAGGGAAGAGGGGGAAGAAGAACAGGGTTAGTGTGAGATTAAAGGCTGGATTCTTTATTTCAAAATACACTATGCACTGGTGTATGGAGATGGTATAAGTAATACATTAAGGCAGTTGATCAATAGGAGTTTGGGGGGGAGTGGGAGGTCAGGAGGGAAGAGAGCAATAGAGCTGGCTGTTCTGATTGCAGTATAGAGTATGCCTGATACTAAACAGAACAGTTCAGTTGGGGAGGGGCAGGTATGGGAGAAGAGGACCCAGGGAGATGATGGGTGAGAATTAATATGGCTGAAGTAGCTTACTGATGAGTGAGAAGAGAACAAGGAAACCTGCTGAAATTGTTTTACAAAGGGGAAGAGAGAGGGACACAGGGAATGAATTTGATCAGGATACACTGATTGCATATATGGAAATGTTATAATGAATACCCTCTCACACTGTATAACTAATATATGATAAAAATAATTTAAAAATGAAATGTCTGAATTCTTGCCATTGGAGACACTTTCTTTGTTAAAACAAAAACACAAACAAACAACTAGGGCTGGGTGTTGGTACAGGCTCAAGTTTAAAATTCTAGTTACTCAGGAGGCTGAGATCTGAGGATCATAATTCAAAACCAGCCTGGGCAGGAAAGTCTGTGGGACTCTTATCTCCAATTAACCACCAAGAAGCTGGAAGTGGACCTGTGGCTCAAGTGGTAGAGTTTTAACCTTGAGTGAAAAGCTAAGGGATAGTGTCTAGACCCTGAGTTCCAGCCCCAGTACTAGCATACATACAAAATAACCAACTATGCATGGTCATTAGACTGCATTATAAAAATGGAAATATCCTTTTAAAGCAGGGAACAGGAAGCAGGTATGTGCACATGTGTGCATGGTGTGTGCTCACTCTTGGTGTTAGATGACATTCACCTCAGGAAAAATAAGCCTTTTCCATGGTCTGTTCTGAATCCTGCTTATCAAAATGAGCAGTGCAATCACAGAACTTGTAGTATATTATAACACTTGTACAACAGAAAATGTCACTAACTTATCAACACCACCTTTGTACTGGAGAGCTTAAGCAACCTACTTTTAAGGAATTTATCCTACAGATGTGTTTACTTACAGAAGTAATTTCAGAATTGGATCACGCAGTTCAATGTAACAACAGAATCCCCTCAAACTCATGCCTGAACAGAAGCTCCCTGGGGGCCTCAGACCCACTCTGGTTAGGGGAAGCGCATCCCCTGCTAGCTTCACACATTTGCTATGCTGCATGTTTCCAGGCTTCTCCACTGCCTACTCTCAAGTCTGCCTTCACTGGTGGCCCAGGATCACTCCTAGCTGAGACCCAGAGGATGGCAGTTCCATGCCAGCCCAGGTAGAGACTCTGTCTCAACGTACAGACCTGAGTATGGTGGCGTATACCTGTTATCCTAGCTTTAGAAGAAAGCAGAAAAATATCACTGTGGTCTAGGTGTATGACTGGGCAGGAAACCCTATCTTGAAATAACTATCATAAAAAGAGCCTGGAAAAAAAAAATGGAAGTGGTGCTGTGGCTCAAGCAGTAGAGGGCTAGCATTGAGCTGAAGAAGTGAGGGACAGCGCCCAGGCCGAGAGTTCAGGCCCCACGACCAACAAAAAAAGGGTCTGGGGGTATGGCTCAGCAGTAGAGCGTAACCTCGGCCCACATAGCACTAAGTTGTAACCACTGTATTTAAGCAAGAAAGAGAAGTAAAAGACACACAAGCCGGAAGGGAAGAAAAACTATTTGTCTGCAAATGGCACACCATGATTGTCTATGTAGACAGTCCCAAGGCTAGTCTAGTCTTGAACTCACCCCCCTCCTGCTTGAGACTCCTGAGTGCTGGAATTAAAAACATGCACTATCACACTCAGCTCTACAGCAGGTAATTTTCAATGCAACAGACATCAGGGTATGTATATATTTGGATAAATCTCAATTAAAATGAACTTCAGATACGAAATGCGAATGGAGTGTAGAGGATTAGCTGACAAAACTCAATTCTCCTTGTGTTTTGGTTTTGCTTTGTTTTTTTCAAGGCAAAATTTACACTTAAACCACTCATACACCAAAGGATTCAGCAGCTACTAGAACCAATGAGTTTTTAAAAGTAAAACTTCCAAGCAAAGCTGCCAGGTCCACAAGGAATAGGGTTTACCCTCCCTGAAGGATAATGCCTATTGCATCAGTATCAACTCTTTAGGATACTGGTTGCTGTGTGTGCGTGTGCGTGTGTGTGTGCGTGTGTGTGTGTGTGTGTATGTGTGTGCGTGTGTGAATGTGTGCAACCTGAGGTATCATATCTCTGCTACAAAGAAATCCCAAGGCTAGGGACTCATTATTTGCTTTGGGGAAATTCATCTAATAACAGCCTGTATCTGTTTACTCTATTAATGATCTGAGTTGTTACAAGTATACCAACAAATCTACCACCTTAAGATGAATTGGTGCGGGTTAAGTCCTTTAAAATCCAGACCCTGTGGTCTCAGAGGTGAGTTTTAGAGGTGAAACTTTGAGCTTAGCAACAAGGTCTCCTGTTAAGAAAAAAAAAAAGAGGCTGAGTCCACAAAGAACATCAGACATTACATTTGTGGCTTGAGAAATCTTTAAGCAAACAGGCAAGGCAGAAGAAAGAGCATTTGAGCTCGCTTTTAAAATACAGAAATACTACTGTTCCTTAAAAGAACAAATCACAATGCTGTTGGCACATATTGGAGCTCACAAATATCATAAGAAATGTGGGATTTTTTTCCCCTGCAAATGTGTTTCCTGATTAAAAATTTAAAAAAGCATATCTTTGACTCATACAGAGATTCAAGCCAAAAGAAAAATAATATTTGTAAGAGCTGATCAGATGAAATTGCATGCCTGTGTACATATGAACTTAGGGAAGACTCATTTACCAGTCTACTGTATCTGCTTGAGACATTTAAGTTAGTGGTAACTACTTCTTCTGGGAAGATTCTGTGTGTAGGAAAGGCTTAACATGCCACATACTTGTTTCCTTCTTGGTTGGTCAGCTGACTCTCGGAGTGAAAAGTGTGTGTGTGTGTGTGTGTGTAATAATGTGCTTTGGTTATATCAGAATTTGCAGTACCCAGTGCATAGTATAGCACACAGTAGATGTCAAAAACTAATTTCTGAATGATACATTAAGGAACAAACAGTAAAGAACAACTGACTTAAACTTGTCGGGAGGCAGGGCAGTATTTTACTTATGGGACATATCCTGAGCCACCTAAAAATGTGTCAATGAATAAATTTTGACCTGGCAGGGTGGGGGTGGGGAGCAGACGATGACTCCAAACAAGTATGCACATGGTTTGTCACTGGTATTACTTGGTTTCATAGGAAGAAAAGTAATGGGCACCCAAAGGAAAGGGCAAGGAAAAAATGAAGTTTCATGTAACTAAACTGGGTAAGAATTCCCTAGTAGAGATCGGTAAAAAGTAAACAACGAGTGAGAGAGAGAAGGGAGTACTAATTGGTTCTGGAAGATGAAAAGAAACTGTAAGAACAAGACAGTCTGCACGCTGTCTAAAGTCTCTAAACAAGGCACAAGGACTCAACATCTGGAGTTCTCATGTTAGCGTGCTGGCCTGGAAGCTAGAAATAAAAGACTATGTGTGTGTATATATACACACACACACACATATATATATATATACATACATATATATATATATATATATATATATGTACATACATACATATTTTCTTTTTTAAAAACCCTAACAGAAATTCCTCAAAGAACCAGGCAATGTCATCCCGGGTTTGAAAGCTGCCCGAGTGCGGTCCACGGTTCCATCTCCCCACAGGTGCTGCCCCATCACAGGCTGGGGACAGTGTTTACTGGCTGACTAGATGCATTAACAGAGGAGAAGGTGAGTTTTTTTCTCAGCCATTCACAAGTAACTTGAGAGGAATTGTTACAGGAAACCACTGGCCTCCTAATGTTGTAATAATTAAAAATGGTTTTGATCTCCAAGGCAATACCGTTGCAAAAGTTAGAGACTTCTCAAAGGAAGCCACTGTTACTTGGGTTGTATGGGTCCTCTAAATTTTTTTCTACATATATACAGATGTTTAAATATGTGTTATGTATACATAGACACATGAATGTTCACGCCCATGACTGACTGACAAAAATCAGATCAGTTCACGCCTATTTTTGTGGAATCCATTGTAAAAGGTTTTCAAGTAATCAGAAATATTTCCCTATACCAATCTTTCCTTTTCTTTTTTTTAATCTGTATAAAATTTTAGGCAAAAGATTTTTTAATCCCTTTAAATATGTATCAAAAAGAAAGAGTAAAAGGGCATCCTTGTTGAATATATAAGGTTAGAATTTAAAGTCTCTCATAGATCAAGTAGCTCCCCGTAAGAGGTACTAGATGGCTAGGCGCCCCTTCCTTCTTGCTTCGGTCATGAGAGGACACATAAGAAATTGGTTGTGCCAGGTGCCAGTGGCTGACGTCTGTAATCCTAGATACTCAAGAGGCTGAGATCTGAAGATCACAGTTCAAAGCCAGGGCAGGAACGTCCGTGAGACTCTTATCCCCAATTAACCACCAGGAAACTGGAAGTGGTGCTATGGCTCAAGTGGCAGAGCGCCAGCCTTGAGCTGAAGAGCTCAGGGACAGAGCCCAGGCCCAGAGTTCAAGCCCCATGACTGACAAGAAAAAAAAAATTGGTTGTATCCATCTGAAGTTCTTTATTTTAATAAACAAATAATAAAGTTGTCAGAATGAATGTGTGCTATGTGTAGAGGATACAAGTCATGAACTTACTAGCCATTTTTCTCTGCTACGTGCAGTTGAAGATTTAAAAATAATGCAAAGTATTATAACTTTTTCCTTCATTCTGCATTACATTTAGGACAAAAGTTAACACTTCCATGGAACTTGGTATTTCAGAAGAATATTCAATATGTTCCCTTTAAAAATAATACCAGATGTCCACATGAATTTAGATACTAGCTGATATAATATATTAGTTTATGACAAGCAATGAGAACTAAGTTGAATATATTACAAAAAGTCCAAAATAATATGATCAAAACTTTTTAGAGTTGATGATATTGAAAAGACTGATTTTATTTTCAGCCTGGAAATTCAAGTATTTTGGTTTCAGTTATAAAAGAAGTACTTTAAAGACTATCATAGCCAACTGAAGTCTCAGCTTTGAACACGGTCTCCCTGCCAATATGGGAGTCTGCTGGCTGAAATGATAATGTGTGTGTGAGACCCAGCAGACATCCATGTCTTGGCATTTCAGCTCTGCCTCACCCACAGGCGGTCTGGCCTTGTCCAACAAAAGCACTTTGCCCAAGTCCTCCATACTCAATAGACTCATCTTACCAGATTAGTACTATTATATTTCTATTCTGAAACAATCCAAGCTTATTCATACCTAATTTCTAGTCATAAGTGGGAAATGCGAATGCTAATTATGGTGCTCACATTTCTATAAAGATAACAAAAAATGACTTCATTGGACGGTTCTACTTTACGTTCCAATTTAAGCTGGTACAGTGGTTCATGACTATAATTCCAGATACTGGGGAATGGAGCACAGGTAGGTAGGACTGTCATACTAAGCAAGAATGTGAGACCCTTTTTGAAAAAATAACTAAGAAGCCCTGAATTCAAACCCTTCTACTGCAAAAAGAAAAACAGAAGTTCATTTTTTAAAACGGCTATTTAAAATTTAGAATTTGGCTACTGAGCATTCTGACTACCCTGTTTTGTCTTCATTTTCCTATTTGCAGTAAGGAAATGTCTTCCATAGTAAAGTGTATAATTATTATCACATGAAGAAGGTACAGTTCAATAAGATTTTCTGTGGTATCTTGTAAGCATGAAGTTCATTTGCTACAAATACAGTAAAATCAGAAATAAACCATCTGTAAGCTATACAGGTAGGTGGGAATCCTCAGCATTTTCTTGGTATTTCAACAATGATCCAGGGCCTGTCACATGGATGATGGCTGTGAATCCACAAAGGGCTAAGTAGACATCTCTTATCTTCCTCCTGTTTATGGAGGGATAAAGCTCAGAGACTCTTACTAACCTCCCCATGGGGGAGCAGGGTGAGAACCTGTGCTACCCACAGGCAGACAGTGTCAGAACTAACTGGGTTGGAGGCCTGGATCAGTCTCCCACTGCAGGACCAATGGCTTGTTTGGTGTACAGGGAAAATCCCAAACATTTGGCTTGAGAAGTGACCTGTACAGCAGGACAAACATTCTGAGTTTGAGTCTGGGGTTGGTTTGTTTCTCTCAAGACAAGCACCAAGGTTCAGAATATGGCTCCTGTGTGTAGGAAACAGGAACTGAAACCGTACCAAATGGGATTAACTAGAGCAAGAAAAGGATAAACACAGTTTTTAGAAGAAGCAGGTATAGACAAGGAGTAAGTAACCCACTTGTTGGAAATCTATTATGTATAAGGTGTTTGCCTTCTTTATCTGTGACTCATCGCAATGGCCCCCAACATGCAGGAGACTGCCCCCATTTTGAAGCTCAGAGCTCAGCACCTGCCCAAGCTCTCACAGAGGAAGAGCCAGGCCTGTGAGGAGCAAAGTCCATGCCCTGATGAATGCTGCACACACTGACTGTACTGGGGAGATGAAGAAAAGTGTGTGTGTGTGTGTGTGTGTGTGTGTGTGTGTGTGTTTTCAGAGGTAAGAGTATTCACAAAGCTCTGGGTTCCATTTCCAGCACTGGGAAAACAAAAAGGAAAAGAGAGAAGGAAGCAAGTTGGGAGGGAGAGAGAAAGGAAGGGAAAAAAGGATGAAGAGAAAAGAAAAAAGAATGAGGAAAATTTTGGAAATTTTTCCATAAAAATGATCACAATGAGGCCAGGCAAAGTAATAAATGTCTGCAATCCTAACACCCAGGAAGCAGTCAGAAGGGTCAAGACTTTGAAGCTAGCATGAACTACAAAGCAAAAAACAAAACCCCTAAAAAAAACAATTCCAACTAACTAAAATAACTGATCATAATGGAAAGACTAGTTAACACTGACAAGAGTCATAGAGTTCTGTTACCTGGAAAATAGACTCACCCCAAATACTACATTTAAGGGATAAATGAGGTATTAAATGACTTTTTCCCCCCAAACCTTAAATTTTTCCCACTTAGACAATCACACATTTGAGGATGGATAAACCAAGGTGGTGCATGCACATGGGGAGTTTTCACCCCCGGCCCTAGGTTTAATTGTCAGGAATTCTCTTTCTAACCGAGAATCAACACGGGGGTTTAACTTGTGAGCATTCTCAGCAGACTCAGGCATGATGCCAGGAAACAGCGTGGCATGAGCATGCCGCACGCACGTGTGTGTACAGGGTGTGCTCAGATTCTTCCAGCTAGCAACTAACCAGAAGGGCTGGGTGCGGCCCATTATACAAGGACTATTTTTCTTGCATCCTTGCTGCCTAGACTATTGTGAACAGGGGCATGGCAGGAAAACATTCCCACAAAGAACAAGCTACCCTGAAGAACACAGTCAAGCTGGTTTTGTGTACGACTGATAAAGGAAGTCTAGCTTTCTTGTAATGCTGAAATGTGCACTTGTTGTCTTTAGCTGTACCTCGGGAAGCATCTGATACTTCTTGAAGGCTGCAGATTTAACTGTGCTTTCATGCTCAGCCTTCTCTTTCCCCATGCTGCACCCCTCGCCCAGGCATAAACCCTGGTGCCCACTTAAGTGTGATTACCCTTGGTGCAGCCCTGCCATCGGCGTCTCCCTCAGGGGAAAGAGCTTGGGGTAGACAATGGTAAACATGGGCTCGCTGCACCGGTGGCAGTGCCCCAGGGGGCAGTGCAGCAGCTCCAGGAGACTTCTGGGTAAGGAGATCGGAGACAAGAAGTTCAAATCTGGAACACAAGAAAAAAAAAAACCACACACACATGACTGGAAAAAAAAGATTCCCTGAAACCAGACCTTTTTTTTTCAAATCCTTTTCTTCGCTACCAAATAAGTTTATTCGAACCTTTGTAAAACTATTTAGTTAAAAGTACTTTGTGTTGAAAATTCTGTTATCTGATAGGCATTCAATAAAACTCTGACATTATTAGGAAATGAAAGATTTTTTTTACAGTTTTCATACAAAAAGAAAATGAAAATCTCCTCTTTGAAGGGAAACCAGAAGCTGTCCTGAGGTAGAGTCAAGAAAAGAATAAGATCAAATAGTCTTTAAGAACAAGGATCAAAAAGGCATCAATTTATCCAGACAGGGCTTTGCAAGCCTTTGTAAGAGACTGAGAACTGAGAGGCCGGGTCTGAAGTCTATCGCTAACTTCCATTGAACTACCCTAAATCTACTGTTACCTGTCAATCAATCATCAACTAGGGCTAGAATATTATATATGATATGTACATAATATTATGTATAC
The DNA here is from genome assembly GCF_000151885.1 of Dipodomys ordii. NCBI lineage: Eukaryota > Metazoa > Chordata > Mammalia > Rodentia > Heteromyidae > Dipodomys > Dipodomys ordii. The sequence goes on along the minus strand of NW_012267231.1, from coordinate 7,835,906 downwards.
CTATTTTCACATATACTCTATATAAATGAAACGTGGGCGCCAAGGACAATGGATGTAAAGGACCCACACCTTTCTGCATCTCATTCCCCTGGGTTCAGAGCATTCTTGGTCTAAGGTACATGAAGGGATGTGGCCGGCAGCAAAACATCCCTACAACCATGCAATCCTGACATAAATCTACTCTGAGGCTATGCTGGTAAGCACCTTGCAGAGACAGGAATGTCCATATTGAGGTAAAATCCAAAACCAAAGATCTTCATCGAGAAGGAAATGCTCATCATCTTTGTGACCAGTTACATCTGTCCAGCTTTGTCAATCACCGGTTGCTCTTCCCCAGCTTCTCCCAGGTTTTCCCTCTCACCGCAGTTGCATAGTTCATTTTCAACAGTGTCCAGTGAGTATCACTGCTGCATTTGCTCTTCCTTTATCTCTCCATTTCTGTCTCACTTTATACTCTCTGCTTACATTTTAAAAACAACTTTACACTCAATATTGCTGGAAGGGTACATTTTTATAGACATGTATATTGGTATATACATGTATGTATGAGTATCTATAAAGACAAAACATTGGTAGCTTTAAAAACACTTAAATGTATTTTTTATTAATAAGAAATTTCGTCTTAATAATACTGCCTTATACTTCCCTGTATTTGGTGCTGGGATTGATTCCAAGGCCTCCACATGCTAAGCACGGAACATCTACACTGAGCTGCCCACAGCCCCGCCTAGTGCTTTCTTGGGGTATTTTAGATATATGCCCCACAATACTATAAATACATGTGCTTTGAAATTCTTTCCAAAACAAGACTTGGCACACTGGGGCAATACTACCTAAGGTTCTTATGTTTCTCAGATGTGAGGAGACAGCAAGGGACAATTCTGCTCTGTTGAAGAGATGTTTGAGTTTGCATTAAGGATAAGATCTTATGGTCAAGGGTCACTTCCATGTAGAGTGTGTACAGATTCTACACGCTCATTTCCTTCACTGAAGTATGGTTTTAACTTCAGTAAGTATATTTAAAGAAGGCAAAGAATACATTCTGTGTTTGGGGGCGAGGAACAAAAGGACCAGTATTGAAAAAATACTAAAAATATTGAAAGGTCCAGTCAGGCACTGTGTTACATGCCTGTAGGCCCAGCTATTGGAAAGCTGAGGCAGGAAGATCTCTTGAGCCAAATGATAGTCTCACAAAATTTGATGCACATCCTACAAAATTAAGAAAACTGAGAGAAGGGGGTGAGGTGGGGAGACATGGGAGAGAAGGATGAAAGGGATGACACTGTTCAAGATGCAGCGTGCTCATAAACTACTTTGTGGAATGGTAACTCTTTTGTACAACTACTTAAAGAAAGCAAGGAGAAGTAGTAGAAGAGGAAGGAAATTAATTCTATTGCACAACAGTGTGAATACACATAATCCCACCTAACTAGATGTTTATACGAAATAGTAAATTTTGTGTCACATATCTTTTACCACAATAAAAATGTTTTACAAGATGTCAGCCAAGCCAGGCAGTATAAAACACACTTGACTGTTCACTGAGAGACGCAAGAGAAGCCTGTGTACCTTTTAGAAACATGTGGTAGGTGTGATAGAGACTCCTCATGGCCAGCTCCTGCAGGGGCAGAACGTGATCTTTCTCGGTCCCTATGGCCTTCACCTCGGCTGGAAGGAAGACGGTCAGCTGCCCCGAGGAAAAGGAGAGCAGCTTCGCCTCAGACACTTGGATGGGGGCACCACAGCTGCAGAGAGACACATCCAGTGCTATCAGGACCAGGGGAAGGAGAAGGGGCTGCACCCACGTCTGGGAATGTGGGACTACTCAAGTGCCCACTGCTTTTCATTGTGGTCACGTGCTGTCCTGGGCCCCATTCTGCATCCCACCTCAGAAACGAGACATCTGTCTGTTAGACCGAACCTAAGTCATGGCACTTCCAACAGGGATGGCTCTGAAGGAGCTGAGATTGTCTCTGAGAACTCTCTTTCCTCATTTTTGCTACCTTTTCCCAATGGAGGCTGATGGAATCTTTCAAATTTAATGAAAAAAAGTAACAGAGGTTTTGTGCAGCAAAAGCAAAGCCCACAAATATTTCAAATGGCAGACAATAACTTTAGTAAAGAAAAAGATTCTGGCCGAGTTTGGCCCATTGCCTACAGCCACCCATAACCAGAAGGCAGAGATGTCCTTGTTCTTTCGGTCACCAACCCTTAGCAGTCTGGTCTCACTCTACCTCCCCTTTAAAAGTTCTGATATTTTTCTTAGATGGCCAACCAGCCAGTAAACTTGGCTCTGTGAACATGATCTAAGATAGTATCTCTAACCCTGAGCAAAACCAGCAATGATACATCAGCACAGGCCTGGAAGGCAGAAACCCTGGATTCATTCAATTGTTAAACGTTCTTTCATTTGTTCCTTGCTTCTCTCCATCAGAACACAGCTGCAGAGCACTGAGATTCAAAAACCAAATGAAGCCTAGTGCTGGTGGCTCACTCCTATAATCCTAACTACACTCAGGAGGCTGAGATCTAGAAGATCAATGTTCAAAGCTAGCCTGGGCAGAAAAAAAAAAAGAGACTCCATCTCCAATTAACCAGCAAAAAGCTAGTCTGGCGGCATAGCTCAAGTGGTATAGTGCCAGCTGAGAGTGTCAGGACCCCCTCCCCCCCAAAAAAATGAAGGGCTGGAGGTGTGGCTAAGTGGGTCTGATACAATCTAGTAACTTCAAGGCCTTGGGTTCAACCCCACTACTGTCGGGGGCACATACCTGTCATTCCCAGAGACAGGAGAACACAAATAGGATGCCTGAAGTCCAGGTTGGATCAGTCATAAATCAAGACCCCAAAATAACCAATACATAAAAGGACTGTGAGTGTGGCTCCAGTGGTAAAGTACCAGCCTAGCAAGCTCCTAGTATTGTCCCTGCCCCTCAAAAGGGAAAAAACTGAAATGACCCCTTTTGCTCAGGAGAGGAATTACAACACAAGTGCTCTGATGTGGGGTGGAGAACGGATGAGCAGAGTCCACAGGACCAGGGGAGAATGCCCTGATTCCAGCAGGGCTTGTATATGTGTGAGGGGAGGAACAGGGCGTGGGCAACAGCAGAGGACGGAAGATTAGGGCTCTGTCTGCAGTTTCAGGAGGGCTGGCAGGAGGGACCAGGGTTTGAAAGGGTAGGAGGAGGATTCCAAGAATGCTAGCAGAACTAAACATTGAGAGGGCTTTTATTCACGGGTGCGATGGTTAGATGGTTCTTACAAAACCATGTGGCCACAATACGGTGATCAGGGAAGAGACTAGTAGCAAAGAGGTAATAAGGAGCATCGACATGGAAACAGGAATGCGGAAGTTGGTGTGGTAGGTAGATGGTGTGGAATAGCCATTTGGATAAAACCCAAATAACTCATGCTTTCAAACTACTCATACCTTGGTGGGGGGAGGGGAGAAAGAGGTGCCTATTTTGAGTAGAAATGTCACTAACTTTCAGAAGCAGGAAACATGGGGTAGGCTGGATTCAATCCACCCAACCACATCTTTCTCACACAGAGCTGTTTCTGTTGATTTGAACGGAAGAGCTCTGGTCTTTTAGCCACGAGTGTGTTTTTAGGTTATTTCAAAACAATCTAATATGGTACATTTAAATTGTAAGGAGAAAAACACAGCAATAGGTCTTCTCCGTCTACTACTTTTTTCGTCAGATGGGGTTACACAGTACTTTAGTGTGCTTTTGAGGGGACAGAATCAGGGTTTGAACTCAGGGCCTTGGGTTTACCAGACAAGGACTCTACCATTCAAGCCATGGCCCCAGCCTCAACGTGCTTTTGTTCATGTGATCTTTCAGGTTAATTAAGAAGATTTAAACAAATCTTTTTACTAGTCTCATGATATTTCAGAATGTGCAGGAATCATAATTCCTCTAATGGGGATTTTGGCCTTGAAAACAGAGATCTCCTTAAAAAAAGGCTGTAGTAAAGTATCCATTTTTCAGCTAGATGTGGCCTATACATCTATAATCCCAACACTCAGGAGGCTGAGGCAGGAAGATCATGAGTTTGAGGCCAAGATAAGCTACACAGTTGAGACCCTGTCTCAAAAAACACCCCCCACAAAAAACACAAACATTTTCCTGTGGCATGATCTTATCGTTATCATTTTACACTCTGGCCAATATGCATAATGAAAAGTGTCACCATGGGGGCTGGGAAGGTGGCTCAGTGGTAGAGCGTTTGCCTTACATGCCTGAGGCCCTGGGTTCTATTCCTCAGCACCACATAAGCAAAAAGAAAAAAGCCGGAAGTGGCACTGTGGCTCAAGTGGTAGAGTGCTAGCCTTGAGCTGAAGAGCTGAGGGACAATGCCCAAGCCCAGAGTTCAGGCCCCACGACTGGACCCCCAAAAAAAGAAAAGTGTCACCATGGTTCTGATTTTGATCACCTAGTTGATGGTGCTTAATCTTCTGCCAACAGTCACCCGTCACTCAGGCCATTTCACCACTGGGAGAATTAGGCTGTAGTAAAAGTCTCTCAAGGACTTGCTAGGGTTAATCACAGCTACAGTGAAACCAGCTGTGGGAAAAACTCACTGACCTAAAAACATCAGGGCACATTCTATACCTCTATTTCAGTAACATCACAGAAGCTTCCTGAAAAAAAATCTCTCATCAGCCATCTCATGCAGGCTCTGAACTCACTTGTGCTATCCCAAGATAACAAGTGTATAGGAGTCCTAGGGGAAGGGCATGATGCCTAGGTGCTCTCTCTGGAGCAATCAGGGCGTATGGCATTCCCTGGAGGTGGCCAATGGGAGATGGCTGTCCTCCCCTCTCTTCACAGAACTACGTGTGATGTGTGCCAGTTATGCAGGATCTGGGAAATAAGACAGGACGAGTCAAGCATGCTGGTGGAATAGTCTTAAAGGAGCTCCTTTGGCTGCTGAGCTGGGAAAAGTAGTGGTGGAAACACTTTGGATTATAGGAGAGGTGGAAGGCATCTTTCTAAAAGCTGACTGAAGAGGAAAGATTACTGCTGTTCTGAAAACAAGACTGTCAGTTCTCATAAAATGAAATGTCTGGTTGCTAGAACCATGAGCCGTATTGAAAGACCATGTCAAATGTTAAGTTTTAAGTATTTCCAATTGATAAAGTCTGTGACATAAGGGTTATAACTAGTGAAATTATCATTGCAATGAAATTCAGAGGAAGAAAAATGTTTAGCAATGCTGATTTCTCTACTTTGTGTGTTGGAAACACTGTTTCTATGGTACATGTGTAGCAAATCAACAAATCATAGCCTTAAATATATATAATTTTATGTCAGTCATAGCTCAAGGAATGTAAGGGGCAACTCAGAATATGCTTTTTCTGGGCCTTGTCCATCAGCTGACACTCAGTGCTCTTACCTTGCATCTGCGCCCTTTGATCTGAGCCATTCTCTGAGGCAGTGACTTTACAATCTACCTTGGGCTCCAGGAAAGACAGGATTCACCAATAGCATCTTATGACAAAAGGTAAACTGTCCCTCAGGCAGGCAATGCCATCTCCTGATTGGGTCGAGAAAGGCAAAACTGCTCCTCCCTCCAGTGGAAGCAGTAATAACTTTTCAAGGGACAAAGATTGAGCTAATGGTCAACTAGGCCATGCCTGTGACTTGAGCCTGTCTTCACAAAGCATACTTTATCACTCCTTGCCCCTAATTCTTTGAGTTTACCTGGAAGCCAATGTCTGTACTCCTGAAGATGACTGGAGAATTACTGGAGTGCTGCCTTCCCATGGCTGCCATGGAATACATCTCCTTTTGCCCTTCACCATGTCTCTCTATTTAGCCTAGGGGAGTGAGTGGCTACACCTAATATGGTACTCTGGACTTTGGGCCTGGGGTCTGAAAACCTAGTTTCATGACATGAGGTAAAAATTAAAGCTGTTTGGAAGGTGTGGTGGCTCACACCTATAATCCCAGTTGCTCTGAAGTCAGAGATAAGGCAATATATTCTCCCTATCTTGGGCAAACAAAGAGAACAAGACGTCAGCTCCACCAATAACTGGTGTTGTGGTACATATCTGTCATTCCAGCTACATGCAAAGTGTACATGGAAGTGTCCTCAAAGGGTGTACTCAAGACCCTACTCAAAAGCAGCTAAAGCAAAAAGGGCTGGGGGCATGGTTCAAGTGGTAGAGAGCCTACCTATACCATGTGAAAGGCACTGAGTTGAATTCCCAGTACCACCAAAAAATAAAATAAATACAGCTGTTTATATCCATAGCAAAAACAAAGTAAGTACAGATTCTTTTAACTGTAATAAACTACTGACTGAACCTATGGTTCACCAGCTAAATTTTACACACAATGTTCTAGGTTGCTTGCCCAACAGTCTTGGTCCAGTAAGATATTTGGTCTAGCATTATTCAGGCCAAAGACAAAATTGACTAGAATGAGCAAAAGCAGTCCATCTGTTTCTAAGTGCTGAGAGAGACATGGACCTTACCCACTGCACCCGATGACTTTATTGTACAGGTAGGAGGGCAGGCCTTTCAGGTGAATATTGTTGTCCACATACACATACTGGAGCTCTCGAGACCGACCTAAATCTGGATTAGAGAGAGAAGGACTGTCATTCTTTTCAGTAGGCGCCATAATACTGTGAACTATGAAATGCAGTGCATAGCATTGGTGCTATTTAAACATTTCTATTCTGGATGACAAAATGTGGTGGATTTAAATTCCGAGTGGGAAAGCATACCGGCTGCAGTGTTAGGTTCTGGCTTGTAGACAAGTTACCCCGCCAGTCTAGATTCTGATTTTCTAAAAGTACATCGTGAAATCACTGGGGGTAGAACATGAATGCATTTCCTTCCATAGGAAAATTCTGTGACCTTTTTTTAGGCATGTCCACTTTAGAGACAGTTTCTGTAGGTCATTCATTTTCTCTTTTTCCTCTCCATAGAACATGCTACACAAAGTATAGCAGACAGGTCCACCCAAACAAGCTGACTTCTGCTCCTGATGAAGTATGTCTGCTTGGGCAAACTTCTGCTTTGCTAATCCTTGTAGGTCCAAAAGTGTCCTTCCCTATAAAATCTGGTTTTCATAAGAAAGCCCACTGAGCCTGGTTAGCGAGACCTCACTTCCATATCTGAGCACTCTCAACAACTGATCATTGTCCTCTACTGTCTCTCGGGTGATGTCCACTCCTGACCTGTCTTCACAAGAACTCCTTTACCCACTCAGTAATTTCCTACATTCTGACCCCCACCTCGCTCCTTGGTTATATATTCCCAAGTTAGCCCAATATCTCTCTACCATTCTAAGACCCCACTACAGTGGCCTCTCTACCTATTTAAATGGTTCCCAATAGTCTACCCCTGTGCTCTCCCAATAGTCTACCCCTGTGAAAAGTTTCAAATGGATGGAGATCTTTTGTATGGTCTGATACAAAGACGAGGTGGGCGATGGAGGGCTAGGGATCAGGGTTGGTCAGGCTGGGGTCTCAGGAGCCAGGCAGCTATGGGAGTGGGCAGGTTTGCCCTGTGGCTGCTGTGTGGATTAGAAGTGAGGCAGAGTCCAGATCCCAGGCTAACTGGGCAGTGTGAAGGTGGACAGCACCTGGTGCCAGTGAACAAGGACTAGGGTGGAATTACCTAGAATGAGAAGAGGTAAGCAAGAGTCTGCAAGAGGACAGTTTTGCCAGAAAGAGGCAGAACCTGCCTATTTTCCAGAGTGAGCAGAGCACTGGGCGGGGGAGGGGGGAGGGGGAGAGGAAGGAGAATCTGGAAAAAAAACTTGGTGTGGAAATCAGGCCCAAAGTCCCATGGGCCATTCTCTGGCCAAAAGACAGCAGAGACCAAATGTCCAGGCCATTACTTCCCACATGCCAAGCAATGGGTGACCAGCTGTGTTTTCCACTTCTGGCACTTTTTGTCACAGAAGCACACTTCAGAGTCTGCAGTAGCCTTGCTCAACCTTTTGCTCCCTGAAGCAAAAACATCATCTGTGAAAGGACTTCCAGGCTTCTGCTTATACAAAGAGAAAATAGGAAAAGGTTGAAGATCTCTTTCTCCAGGTTTGAAGAGAGAAAAAGGCCTAAATTGAAATAGTTAAATAAGAAGGGTCTTAGATGCCTGTACATTTCAAAACATAAGCTGGGTGCTGGAGACTCATACCTGTAATCCTAGCAATTCAGGAGGCTGAGAGCCGAGAATCACATTTGAAGGACAGCCTGGGAAGGAAAGGCTCTTGTCTCCAATTAACCACCAAAGGGCTGGAAGTGGAACTGTGGCTCAAGTGGTACACTGCTAGCCTTGAGCATAAAATCTCAGGACAGCATTCAGAACTTCAGTTCAAGTCCCAGGACTGGTACAGAAACAACAATAACACCACACACACACAATACACATTCTCTCTCTCTCTCTCTCTCTCACACACACACACACACACAAAAAAAAAAAACACAAACCATAAACTATTTTCCCCTATCAAGGATTTTTAGGTACTATGCCAGGCCTTGGGGATATAGGTATGAACACTACATTAATAGGTGGCAACTCAGAATAGAAAATGACAACTGAGATATGACCATTGCTATTAGAAGCTGGGACAAATCTCACAGCTCGCAGATGGGTTCTGAATAATTTATCACCCAGGGTGGGAGGAGAGGTTGGTAAGGAAGGGCTGGGGTAAGGAAGGGTTCCTGGTGGGTGAAGAGGGTAAGAAAGGGTTAACTGCCTCCTCTCCTTACCACTATTGGTCCTGTAATAATAATCCTGTCTGGGACCAACGATGGAGTAAGTTACACAAAGGGACAAAATTTGGGAGCATGGGGGACAGGTCCCAGAGAGAGAGGTGGTGGGAGAAAGGGAAATTTCTGGGCTACTGCCTAGATGCCCTTTCCTAGTGGGGAGGTCTTAACAGTATCTAAAACGAGGCAGAAATGATGGGTGTGATTTCAGGGCTCAAGACATAAGGCACAGTGGATTCTCCGTTCCCCTCTTTGGGATTCCTCAGGATAGGGGAAGACAACTTCCTGTCACAGGGGTTCTCCCAGCAGCCTCACAGAGGAAAAGAGGCCTCCGGCCACAGCCAGGTGTGTAAGCATCTGGAAACTCCTCCACACCCCAGGTGAAGCCTTTAGGTAACTCCAGCCCAGTGACTATGCAAATATCCTCTTCTTCTCCAACATGTGCCTGCTACATTTTACCACCCTCCAAGGATCTTGTCTGCAGCACTGCATGGTATTTATCTAATGGTGATTTTTCTATTACCCTTTTTCATGCTACAATTATTAACAGAAAAGTTAGAGGCCATAGCCTCTAGAGACAGCCAAGGACACAGAACGGAACCAAGTGGATAGGAAATGTCACTCCTGTAATAGACTACTGAAGAGCTGCACAAAGTAAGAGGGATGACGTGCAAAATCATACTACAAAGTTCAATGGACGTTGACACATAACGATGTAGCTTTGCCTTCTTTCCACTTAGAGGAAAAAAAGATGAATAGTTAATGATCTGAAAATGCTATTTGGTTTACATTTTGCCTCAGGTTTTCAGTGTAACAAAATGTGGTATGCACCTCTTGGTTAATAGTGAAAGACTTAGGTTTAAAGCTGTATCAAAACTAGTATCATCTGTGTTCAAATCTATTCCACATTGCCCAGCATACTGCCTTGTGGATGTGGGTATTTAATACACTTAAGCTTTCCAAACAGCACAATCTGGCTGAGACTTACTGCTTCTGGTGCTCTGAGCCAGTCTCCTCTGCTGTATTCTGAGGTTAACAATACCTAATTCACTGTCTTGTTAAGACAATCCAGCAATGGAGATGGTGCTGAGCTCGATTCCCTGCAAAGCCAAGTGCTGCTCAGGACATCTTAGTCCTTTATCTCCTCTTCTGAACATACAGAGATCCCAAAAGGGAGTGCAGGATAGGGAAGAGAACCAGCTGCTCAGCATTTTAGCTGGTGCAGCACAGCCTGCTGGTGAGGCAGAGAACAAAATGCCAGGCAAGGTCACAGGCTGTGAAGGTCATGCTCCCACAGCCTCCTGAGAGAGTGTGCTCAGCTAGCTAGGAAGCAGTCTGCTGGCAAAAGCCCAAGCACTGTGGGAAGGCATTTTTCATCATAATGAGTCAGAATAGGAGTATCTGCTATGAAAAAGCTTTGAGATATCTCTTATATGCTTAACAGAAAAACTTTACTCACTTTGGAAGAGACATTTATTGGCTATTAGGTATTCTGTTTTCCCCCTTCTATTAATATTAATGTAACAGTACTTTGTAACAAATATACCATGCATTAAAACTCATGTGTGTGTGTGTGTGTGTGTGTGTGTGTATTGTGGTATCTAGGTCTGAACTCAGAGTCTCTGTGGCTCTTGCTCAGCCTTTTCTCTCTAGGCTGGCATTCTAATCTGGAGCCATGCCTCCAGTCCAGCTTCTTTGTTGGTTAACTGGACCTTAAACAGTCTTTTGTGCCTCAGCTGGCTTTGAGCTGTGATCCTCACATCTCAGCCTCCTGAATAGACAGGATTACAGACTTGAGCAGCTGGTGTCCAGACTTCCATGCAATCAATAACATTGTAAATGTGTGTGCAAAAGTGCTCAGTATGTAAAATGTATAAAGCAAGGGAGTTGTCCACTTGCACAGACCTTCTCCTTGTGGCTTTTCAATGTACTTTATTGAGCTGAAAGCATTTCCCTCTTTTCTTTTGAAAGAATTAGGGAAAGCCAGAGGCCCTACTTGAATTCTTTCCTTTTCAATTCAAGGCTCTAGCATCGCTGAAGAAACAAAGTTCTCCTGTGAGCTGAGGGCTCAGCTCTCATCACTATCTGGGAAAGCAAGCGTGCAGGACAGCACAGGCCAGGCCAGGACCTGTGTCTGCTGCGCACTGAGTAGGTTAAAATTCATCTTTCAAAGGGCAATGCATTCCCTTCCGCAGGATGATGGGGCGATAGAAACTTCAGCACCAGGGCAAGCCACCAAAAGTGGCTGTTTGAAATGCTCTATCAATGTTAGGCCCATTTTCATAGTTCAGTAAGTCAGAGATACTATGAGTCATACTTACAGCATTTTAATTGCTATAAAATATCAGCTTTTCCACTAATGAATTCAGAGTAATTTATCACATATTTCAAAATAATTTTTAAAATTAAATTACCTATATCATGTCCTCTATAATAAGGACATGTCAACTACTTTTTCAGAATAATAATTTTTTAAATACACACACATACATGCAGGCTCCATTAAACCTTTTATATTATCGTAGCCATTCTGATCTATTCAGATTCACAAAATAAAATCTCACAGTGAATTATAATTTAATACAATACTTATACACTGTAAATTAAGGTACAATTGTTAAATTTAAGTGATTACAACGACCAAAGGCTTCTTCTGCTGTTCATCTAACTATTCATGGCCCAGCATCTCTATTTCTGTGGCAGTTAAAAGTATCAAAGGAATACTTATCCGTGATGGGCTAAGGTGCTAGGTGTTCTGGAGCACAAGAAGGAAGATACAGTCTCTATCATTTCTTTCCCTTGTTCCTAGTCATTGCATACTGTACATTTGTTGACTGGTATATTTAAAACAGCACAATACTTCTATGACATAGGTGTTGATATTACTCTATTACTGAGATGTAGATTAAATAACCTTCCTATGGCCAAGGTCATACCACTATTAAGAGACAGAACTGGGATTTGAAGGCCCATCTACTTGCTTCACCATGTGTGTGTTTTGAGGCTGTCAAGCCTCTCAGAACTCCATTTCTCTTCAAGCAGGGTATCTCCAGGACACCTTGGCCTAGCAGGAAGCAAGAGTGATGGGGGCAAGAGAGGGGAGGACACTGTACCTAAGGCATGCAGGGGTGATAGCAGAGTTGGGACTTTAAGGAGGCCTTCTAAGAAGACAAGTAATAAATTTCTTTGCTTCCTTTAAAAGATTAGGAAAGTAGGGAGCCAGTCCTGACTTAAGTGAGCTTTAGGGAAGAAGTATGGAGATATATGAAGAATTTCTTCAGAGATGATTCTAGGGGAAGAAACTTTATGACTGTGTGGCAAGGCATGGCAGGCAGAAGTGAGGAGCAAAATGTCTCCCCCTTGCATGGCACCCTCAACTGTTCCTTGGTTGAACTTGGGCTTGTCTCTGTTTTGAACTTCAGGACTTTACTGAAAATGGTGACTGATAGGAATCCCAGATTCTTACTTTTAAGTTAATTGACAACATCTTGCAGACATTCCTGGTACAGTATATTCTCGTCACTATTTAAAAACAACAACAACAAGTGTAAGTTCCAGAACCAAAATAACAAAGACTTTTGCTGGCAGACGCTCAGCTCGAGGCTACAACCCTCACACTACTTCATCCTACTCAACATCCACTCTGTGTCTTTTGAAGAACTGGCAGCCATTCTTTGCTTTTAATTGATGTTTAGAAGAACAAGGCTCCTTTTCTTCATATTAATCCTTTTGCACCCCAAATCATACTCTCAAACTTAGTGAAAATACATATTTGTCCACAGAAAGCTCAATCTAGAACACTTCGGTAATCACACATTAGCACAGTCAGCCAGCAGCCAGCCCACATTTGCAGAAGCCATATAAATGATCCTGTTAATTTCCTAAGAAAACCTAAGGCAAGAATAAAAAGCCTTATGCAATGAAGTAAAACTAAAGCACTATTATAAAACAGAAAAGGCTCAGTTAGGTAAGCAGCACAAGTATAAAGAAAGGAACTTTTGTCACAAATATCTGAAAAAGCTCAAAAAGAAGCACTGAACGTCAATTTCCTTGAACAAATTTGCATTCCAAGGTTATAACTACTCTTGAAATAAGACCTGTCTGCACTTTAATTTACTGACTAATTCTCTCCCATTTATTCCTATTATTAGTCTTTTAGCCTTGTTTACAGACTTTCTTTACTTTTCTAGTGTATCTCCTTTGCATTATTTACATTTCTACTTACTTTTTCAGTTCACTAATTTCTCCTTTGTTTAGAGCTATCCAACAATTCCTATAGAGCACAATTTTAGTCTCGTGTTTGTTGGGTCTCATTTTAGGAAGCAGATATAAAACGTTTCATTCAAACAGAAGCCTAACTCAACTCCTGGGATATTTAGTTTCTATTAGAATAAACTTGCTAGCACTGAAACTTACTGAAGGCCACAAACTGGGAAAATCAGTTGCATTACAATGACTCAAGGCAGTCTTCAAATAGAAATACATGTGCATTCACAGTTCTCTAGAGACTTAGATTAACTGAATGAATATGTTACATTCGTTTCTAAGTCTGAGATTAATAAATTATTAACTGATGCATGTATGGTACCCCATAAATATGTACAATTTTATGTTTTTTATGAATCAGTTAAAGTAAACTGTGTTAAAAAAAATGAATGATTAATCTCTATCTAGCCTTAATACTAGTTTGAAGTACAAATAATTTCACTGTGTGGACTTAAATATTTTTAGCTGAAAAAAATGGAAATAGCAATTCTCCTAACTTTCTAAGCAAATACAGAGAAAGTAGGAACAAGAAGCAATAGAAAGAGTGAGTACAGTTAACAGCTTGGACTTTTATATGATATTTACGTTATGAGAAAGACATTTTGTGTGTGCTCTGAAATGCCTGGGAGTGAGTTTCTAAAGCTACACCGTTAACTTCTACAACCCAGATGCTTTGTATATAAGGAGCTCCATTTCCTATAGAGGAAAAGCTAACTACTGCGCTACAAAAAACAAGTATTCTTCAGATGTGTGATAAAGGGTCAGTTTTATACCCTTCTCTGTTTCTCAATGTCTGACAGAACACAAGTTCCATGACACACAGAAGAGCTCTTCTAAGAAAGTGCACTGTACCACTAGAAAGTCTAAGGGGCAGCTCATTAGTATCGCTGCTTACTTTGGGGTTGTTCCATGGTGGTCCACGCACAAACTATAGAGCTCAGTGCTACACGTCAAATGTTCTTGGTTAAGAATTCATCCACTGCTTTCTGAGTAAGTATCCAATAATGATTCTATCTGCTAATGTGGGTGTGCATTTTTCTTAGACGACAGAAGTTACCAGCATTGAATTTAGTCTACATGGCACTTTCTGGGAGCAAATGAAAGGATGCTTTTCCATAGTCAATGTGAGCATGAACAAGCAATAAGCACTCCCCAAATAACTGAACTTATTGATTATGAAAGGGCTAACAGGGACAACTGGTAAAAGAAACTTTTCTTTGTATTTGCCAAGAAGCAAGTCACAATTCAGTGAGCGAAGTTTGAAGACCGTGGTTAACTTTCAAAGCACTGGGCTGTGAGGACTGCTTTTTTCTTTTTCTGCTGATAGTCACCACTGTGAGCAATGCCTGTCTGCAGACAGATCTGCCACTCAATTGTCATGACACAGTAATAATAGGAATGTCCTTTTTTGATGCATCTTTTCATCTTAAGAAGAACACAGCCAAAGTGTCTTAATGGATTTGACAGTGTTACAAGAGACTTAAGAAGAACATACTCAAAGAAACTGGTGGGCCAGTATTATAAGTGATTCAAGTCACCCTTACATTCAGCCTCTGTAGCTGACTTCTGAGGCTGCTATAATCTGACAGCTCTTTAAGACAACTACAGATCTGCAGTGTGAGGTCCCCTGAAGAAGGCTTAGGGAGATAGAGACAGGATAACCTGAGAAGTCTTTGTACTGGTTAGACTTATGACAAAATACTTGACAGAAAACTTAACAGGAGGAGAGGAAATGGCTTGCTGTAGCTCACAGGCTGAGACCCCATAGTGGCGGGGATGGTGTGGCCGGGCAGAACAGTTCTCATCATGGCAACCAGGAAACAGAGAGGGAAGAATGCACCATTGCCAGCACACCATTCAGACAAACATAATCCCAGTGACTACTTCCTCCAGCGAGGCCCTAAGTTTACAAAGCCTCCCCAAGAGATGGACCTGTACACACTAGCATATGAAAGACAATTCCTATCCCAACTCTAACCCCTTGAGAATCCAGATTCGGAACCAGCCTAGGCAGACAAATCCTTGTGACTCTTATCTCGAATTAACCGGCAAAAATCCAAAAGTGGAGGCATATGTGTATGTGTGTGTATTATGTATGTGTGAGACAGAGAGAGAGGGAAGGAGGGAGAGAAGGAGAAACAGAGGGGGGGAGAAAGAGGGAGAGAGAGTGACAGAGAGAGAGAGGGAGAGAGGGAGAGGGAGAAAGGGAAAGGAAGTATGCATGTATGCAGGTAACAGGGCTTAAACTCAGGACCGCTTCCTTTCACACCATTTCTTTATTATGGCTGGTGCTTTACCAATTAAGGTACACCTTTAGTCCAACATTTTACTGGATAATTGGATATGGAATCTTTTGGTCTTTTCTGCTAAGCTGGCTTCAAAACTTGATCTTCTAGATCTTAGCCTCCTGAGTAGCAAGGATTACAGGCACCAGCCATTGGTACCCAGCAGCAGGTATTTTAAATATATTTTTGTATTTAATATATTTATATTTAGGTTTTATTTATTTATATTTGATATTCTTCTCACTTTTCCCTTCTCTAGGAAACTCTGATTTAGAAATGTAGTTTACTTTTGAAATGGCTTCATTTCATTTTGTTAACTGTATATAAAGTATGAGATTTATTTGTGGAAAAGCAAATTTCTTACAATGAACAATTATGTTGACCTTAATGTATACAATATTCTAAAATTTTCATGAAGAGTCTTTAAATTGAAAACAATGTGATACACATTATGTTGGAAAATATTTCCATTCAGGGATGAGTAAATTATTTACTTCATTGCCCTCAGAGATGAATTATTCATGAAAAAAATGTTTTTATGAGTAAAGTAACATGATTTTTACTGTGATAGCTTAAGATTTCATATTTTAATTTTTTCAGATTGGCATTTTTGTACCAATTAAATTCTGTTCTATGTGAAATAAACAGACTGCTTTATTAAAGGCCTGTGTACTTTGACATGGATTAGGTCAAAGTGGGTTGACAAGTTACAGTAAATGAGGACATTTATTAGGCAAGGTGACATATCTAGTCTGGCAGGCAGTTCCTCCAAGTCTTTAAGTTTTGTAGTCAGGTTATCTACAATATTGATTATAAACGATACACAATGTCAATTTTCTCAGGTAGAGCTCCACATCTAAACAGATGTATTTGTCCTATGTCTGCATCTATTCTTCCACAATGCTCAGTGCCCTCTGTGAAACTCATATTTACATATACACAAACACACATTGTTTGTTTATGCCTGCACTGGGGCTTAACCTCAAAGCCAGGGCATACTTTCTTAGATATTTTACTCAAGGTTGGTGCTCTGACACTTGAACCACACCTCCATTTCTGGATTGTTGGTGGTTAGTAGAGAGAAAAGTCAACTTTCCTGTCCAAGTTGCCTTTGAGCCACGATCCTCAGATCTCAACCTCTGGAGTAGTTTGGTTTACAGGCATGAGTCACTGGCACCCAGCTCAAACACACAATTTAATTCCCTTGTAGAGTGTATCTGATATATTTTGCCCCTTAAAGTAGTATGTGAGCACTGCTTTCCTTTCTAAATGATGAAATCCCTACGAAGGAAATTTCACATATCTGGGAAAACTGCTTTGTTCAGAGCATAACTGGCTTCAGAGAGGCATCTTCGAGAAAACACAGAGGAGCAAATCGATCCATCTTAATCCAAGGAATACCTCCCATCTCATGCTTTGGCTGTTTAACTTTACCACATGACTGGGATCACTTACCAAGTGGCAAAAATGCAAGCCGGTTTCCAGCCATGGACAGCTCGTTGAGGCTGGGCAGCTGGCAGAGCTGGCGCGGCACACACCATAGCTGATTGCGGTCCACAGTCAGGTACTGCAGAGAAAGGCACAGGTGAAGCCTCTCGGGTAAAGTTAGCAAACGATTGGTAGAAATGTCTAGTGTCTGCAGCTCCTTCAAATCGCCAACCTCTACAACCAAAACCAAAATTAAGATAAATTGCCTTCTGATGAACTTAAATAAACAAAAATAAAATGAAATGAATTGATACTGTGACAGTTCAACAAAATAAAGATCATAGCTAGGACTGTTTGCTGAAGAACATAAATGCTGAAGCAGCGTTTAGGTTAGGGTACAAATAGTCCAGCCTAGGTAGGTGTCTAACTCAGCCTGCCAATGTTTCTTAAGTGAAGAAGGAAGAGGGGAGACACAGTGCTGAACTGGGACCTAAAGCCTCTTACTGATGGACCAATGTTGTGGATACAGTGAGAAAATAATTGCTGTTCCTTTTTTTTTTTTTTTTGTCGGTCGTGGGGCTTGAACTCTGGGCCTGGGCGCTGTCCCTCAGATCTTCAGCTCAAGGCGAGCGCTCTACCACTTGAGCTACAGCGCCACTTCCGGCTTTCTGGTGGTTTATTGGAGATAGGAGTCTCACGGTCTCTCCTGCCCGGGCTGGCTTTGAACCGCAATCCTCAGATCTCAGCCTCCTGAGTAGCTAGGATTACAGGCGTGAGCCACCAGTGCCCGGCTAATTGCTGTTCCTTTGAGGTAACTGAACTTCGGTTAGTTGTGTGACCTGCCTTCTATCCAAGTAAGTAAGAGGAGATCTGTAAATAAGAACAAATTATTTATATGAACTAAATGGAAGATTTCTGAACTAAGAATCAGATCACCTTTTGGAAAATTCTGCCACAGTGAAGTTTAGCCTAAAATAGTTATTACTGGGTAACATGTTTACTACTCAGCCAATGAAGACTTCTACCCAGATGGAATCCCCCCCTTTACTCCAACATTCTCTCATCATCCCTGTCTCATAGTTTGTCTCATGGTGAGGACAAGTATGTTTTTTACACATGCCATATCACTGTCTTCAGTGATGATTGGGACATTGTTTACAAGGATCTTAGTTCTTCCCAGGGGGGGAAAATCACCATTTTAGGAGAGAGGTATTAACTCTGTCCTAAGACATCATATTCCACCCAAGGCTTTATGTAAGCCTGGGGCAGGGCAAGTCTACTTCTTCCTCATCACTGCTTATGTTAAACACAGCTACTCTGTCATCTCTTCCTTTCTACTCCAGACTTTGGTCCTGAACCCTTCTTCTCAGGCTAAGGCTTTCAATGCTCTATCACTGGACTGGATTCACAGACTATCCCCTCCCCCCAAAGGTTGGCTTGAAACTGTGATACTATAGATCTCAGCCTCCAGAATAGCAAGGGTTACAAGCAGAAGCCACTGGCACCCAGCTAACATCAGACACACTTTATTTTATGAAACAGATATGAAGGCAGGATTTGCTAGGTAGAATTGTGTATTAATGGAGCCCAAAGTGAAATGACTCCTAAATATGTCAGTTACATTCAGGCAGAATGGAATTCCCTTCCTAGCACGCAGGAGGCTGAGGCAGTGGGTCAGGAGTTCCAGCCAGTCTGGCCTATGGTATTGTGTTTGAGGCCCAACTGGACTATATAGCAAGTTCCTGTCTCAAACAAACAAACAAACTATAAATAAACCAACTTCAACTCCCAGAGTCAGGGACTATATACCTAACCCTATTTACCCATAATCAAATACATGTTTTGTTCAGAATTCGGGAGCACACACTTGTCAATGTCAGGAAAATACCTGAAAGCTAATATATTTTGTACTCATATTACATAAACATGTAATATAGCCTGTATGTGTATATACATATACATATACACACACAGGCTGATTTTACATTTGAAATTTGAAATGCAGAAGGTTTAGAGTAGTCACAACAACGTTGAGAGAGAGTAACTGTTATTCAGCAGTGAATGGGTAAACTTTCATTATATTCCACATAATGAAATACTACTCAATAATAACTACAGACACATAGAACATGGTCAAATCCTAAATTCATTTTACTAGGTGAAAGAAGCCAGGTTCAAAGAGTACGTGCTACATATAATCTTCTAGAAAAGGTAAAACTATTGAGCTAGAAACAGAACATGACTGATGACAGGGCCTAAAGGAGCCAAAGGACCCAATGGTGTGGAGGATCTTGAGGGTTGTGGAATTCTTTCATGTGTCTTGACTGCAGTGTTGATTACATGAAAATACACTGAGTGAATTTTCCTGTATGTTAGTTAACACAAAAGAGGTAACTAGAATTATCTTTGAAGATAAAATTCTCCCCAATGCCAATTAATATAGGGTGGTTACTAAAGCAAACTTCAAAAAATTCCATACACTGATGAACTGAACATTATAATTGAGCACAAAAGTTAGTTGGGGCATAAATTCACATAATTTAATGAAGCTGCTTAACTGTTTTTATTTCTAATAAAAATGTTCCCTTTCTGACGTATCTTTTCAGTATTTTTTTCTTTTAAGTAAGTGTTTTTGTTTAGTTTTATCACTAGTGAATTTAACATGATTGACATCTTCAAACACCTTTCTTACTATGTCACCTAGAAATGAATGGAGTATCACAGACACAGTTAATGTACCACATTCCTTCAGGAAGCTCAGTAAGAGTCCTACTTTTTCCCACTTGGGTCTTCGGATCTCCACATGTCCTCATGCCTCTCCCCCTTCCCAGGAAGCAGACATCACTCTGCATACCTCATTTCCTTCAAGTCCCAGGAATAAATACTAATCTAACAGTATGGGCATTGTTTACTTTTATACTAAATACACAAATACACAACACCCTAAAACTTTCCAGCTACTTATAGAGTATCCTGACAATGATTTTGCTATTGACCTATGGTAACTAGACTAGACATAAATGACACTAACAATTTCGAAGAAAACCCAGCAAGTCCCCTTTAAAATCATCACTCTGTGAGGATGCACACTGACTTAACCTAGAATTTAAATGGGATGGGAAGGCAAACACCCACTCCAAGTCAGCCACTGACCACAGAGTGTCAATAACATGGCTTGCTATTTTCAAGCTCTGGCGTTTTCCGGTACCACGAACAAACAGCTCTAATTTAAGTTCCATAGCACTCTGGGCTAAGGAGAACATACAAAGAAAGAAAAGACAATTATTTCAATGCCAAATTTCATTCTCTCCAATAGTCTCACTCTTTATAGTCACATGCTTTCTCTGGATAGGGCTGTCGAAAGCAATACTCAGTTATAAAGAAATGTGTTCAAATCATAACCCCGTTACTTACTGTTGCCTGTGCAACTGTGGGTTATTTACTCAATTATTTAGATCACTGGTTTGCTGTAAACAAACAAAAAGTATTTGTTAGAGAGAGTGAGAAAGAGAGAGAAGGATGAGGGATAGAATAATACCTCCATCAAAAAATTATATTAAGTGAAGTAAGCCAGGCCTAAAAAAACATAGGTCCCATGGTTTCCCTTATTTGTAATAACTAATATATGTCTGGGACAAGTAGAAAAGGTAAAAAGCTATATACATATGACCAGATAAGATGAAGTTAAATGGAATGAACCCCAAGACAGGGACACAAGTGGTTTTTTCTTTCTTGCTAATGTTTCTAACGTATTTATAAGGTACCATGTGATTTTTTTTTTTGTTGCTTTGTATGTCCCTCACCCATAGTATGATCCGTTTTCACTGTATTTGATGTCGGTATAATTTGGGGAGGGGAAGGGAAAAAAAACCAAAATGTTTAAATAGGGATACAGGTTGACCCATTGCAACAATGAGAAATACAAGACACTATGCTGAAAAGCGAACTTCACAATTTAAGTGGGGGGAATGTAGCTGTGGAGGTGGGAAGGAAGGGATGGTAAGGGGAAAACAAAGAAGGAGGCAACAATGCTTGATAAGAAATGCACTCAAGTACCTTGCTCATGTAACTGTAACCCCTCTGTACAGTCTTTTCACAATAAAAAACTTATTAAAAAGAATAATACCTCCATTAAGAGGATAATGATATGAATATATGAAATGTATCTATGATAATACATGGCAGAAAAAGAAGTATTTCTAATTTTCAGTTCATCACACTACGTGACTGTCTGACACTGGGGATTAAGCTCAAAGGTCTTGTACTTCTTAGGCAAGTTCTCTACTTTTTTTTTAAGCTATTTAGGAGGCTGAGATCTGAGGATCATAGTTCAAAGTCAGGGACAGGAAAGTCTGCGAGACTCCTATTTCCAATTAACCACCAAAAAGCCAGAATTAAAAGTGTGCTCAAGTGGTATAGCACCTTGAGCAAAAACTAAGGGATAGCACCCAAGCTTTGTGTTCAAACTGAGCCTCAGTACTGCGGGCAAAATAAAATCACACAGCAAACTGTCATTAAAATTCTAAGATTTTGGATTTAATATTTCAGTTAACTGAAGCACAATGCAACAGAAAACAAACATTTATGAAGTGTGTAAATGCAGCACTTTCATGTAAATCCATACTTCTGTGGGTCCTGCCATTCGAAAATGAAAAAGAAATTTCCAGGTTTATGCCTCTCCTGTCAAATGCAAGTATCACAGAAAACTGTATTGTGCTTCTAATGAGAACAGATACAAATATATTTCTTTCGAGTTCTATTTATTCCTACCCTCTGCAGAAATACCACAGAGGACTACTGCTTTGCTGCCGGCCATTCAACACACACCAGCCTTCAGAATCTCACGGTGCTCTAAAAAGCTTTTGTTGTATGTTGTATTAACAAAGCTTTCAAATGCTTCTCAATAATAAGATGTAACTGAACAGCAGAATGAAAAGCTGTAAGCACATAAGGAATGGAAAACAGTTCCACCTGCACGGTTACTTTTTCTTCAGAAAGGCTTGGAGTACAAATACGATTTCCAAAAATATTAACATTTTTGGTGGAGTTGACTTTATGTGCAATTCACTCAATTATTCGAACTGGCAATTTAGTAAAATGTAAGAAATTGGATCAAAAAAAAGCCATGTTATAAAAAAACTAAACTAAAATGATGTTCAAATATAATTTGCTAATTTTGTCAAAACCATTATTATTGTAGCCAGAGTTGCAATATTATTGTAATGATAGCTGCCACAGAGCTAGACCACCACTCATGCTCAGTGGTGTTTACCCCAGCTAGGTTTACATAAACCCCAGTATTTCATCAGTGGTTCTTTTGAGTTCAGGAAAAATAACATGCTACACTGTTTATTATGACACACATTCACATACCAAAGAGAGTTATCCAGACAGGGAAGCCATTTAACTATGGTTCCCATTCTCATGGCCAGGGCATGCTGTGTTCACAGTGTACGCAGAGAAGCTCTGGAAAATACTCAAGGCCCACTCTCCCTATATGTTCCATAGAGTGTGCCCAGCCATCCAGCTGTTTTCTTGTTTCTCCTTGTATGTAGGAAAAGGAAAGCAGTTGCTTGGGGCTGTAATCCATGATCAAAATGGGACACTAAATTCAATGAAATTTTGTAGTCACAGTCACAGTCTCAGCAGTTGAGGTCCTCGTGACTGTAACTTATGACTTGTGTCACTTTAAAACAACACTTCCCCGTTATCAATACCATTTTGCAGGTAGCGTAATTGTATTGTGTGGTCTTTCGGAAAGCTATTTCATCTTAGCGCCAATGTAGACTACATGATAGTCCATCATCAGCTTTCTTGTTCCCTCCTTGCCAGGCAAACAGTCATTCAGTGCCTACGGCCCAGGCCCCCAGTGCGGTAGGAGATATGAACAACACTTGAACAGGCCATGGCCATAACCTCCTTGGAATCCTTCCATGAAACTAAGACTTCCATTATTCCCACACAAGTGCCTTCTACACTAGAAAGCCTTCACAAGGAAAGGTCTCATCAGAAGTGGTAAAACTAAAGGAGGACAAGGCCATTCTGGTTTGAAATGACTGAACACCAACAATAAAAAAAAAAAAACTATGTGTGACTATTGTTCAAGTCACTGTTAATACTTCCTTTGTATTCACTTTCATTGACATATACAATGCTACCAATTATATGAGTCCACATATGTGAAATCTCTAGAAGAAGGAAAATAAAAGAGACAGAAAACAGATCGGAATCTCTGTCTCAAGAGGAAGTGGATACTGGCTTAGGTGATGGTGATACAACTCCAAAAATTCACTCACAACTTAGAATTTACAATTGCATTCGAGACACTAATGAATCTTCACACATGAATGTTAATAGTGCGTAGGATATCCCTCCTCAACAAACTTGAGAAGGTTTTGACTTCTTAAGCACGCATGCATTAAATCCATTTATCCCACACTGTGACCAATCCAAACCCTGCCATGGGGATCCCAAGTACTGAGATTAATAGTTCATTCCTATATATCAAAAGTCTCACAAAAGATGGAATACATTCTCTCTCAATGAAAATATACTTCGGGGGGCTGGGAAGGTGGCTCAGTGATAGAGTGCTTGCCTTGCAAGCGTGAGGCCCTGGGTTTGATTCCTCAGCACCACATAAGCAAAAAGAAAAAAGCCGGAAGTGGTGCTGTGGCTCATGTGGTAGAGCGCTAGCCTTGAGCTGAAGAGCTGAGGGACAGTGCCCAGGCCCAGAGTTCAGGCCCCACGACTGGACCCCCCCCCAAAAAAAAAGAAAGAAAGAAAATATACTTCGGAATGATTTGCCTCTAGTTGTACAGACAGACAAAGGTCACTAAGTTGGACAGTTGTCCCTCTTCTGACACTGAAAGGTAGAGATCGGAAGTACATGATGGTTTGAAGAACAAGCAATCCAGGCCTCGGTGTTTAGGGTTCTACAAAATGAGAGGAAATGAGCCTCAAGAAGATTACATGAGTGCCAGACAAGCCGCAGCAGTGAGAAAGAAAGTGAGGGCCAACGGGAGCATTGTGGGGCTCATAACTCAGAAAGAGGGTACAGCAAACCCTGCTAGGCTCAAGTATTAGTGACACTTACAGGACAAGACAGTCAAGGGACACCACAGTCACAAGCCATGATGCTGCTGGTGCCAGAGCCACAGTGTAAAACCAGGCTGTCTTCTTTCATCTCCTCCCAGAAGTACTTTACCTATGTGTATCATTACCAAGAACTATGCTATTTTGAAAGATATTACAGATATTGAATAAAATCCACAACTTATTTACATGCACTATTTATCAAGAGAAAATATGTTTTCAAGCTTACAAAAGAAAGAAATTAAAACCACAAATATGAAAGGTGATTGTTTAATTCTGAAAAAAGGAAACCATACATCATTTTGTATGTATGCTATGTTTGAACAAGATAGACTTTATACAGACAGTGCAGTTTAGGCCAGTTCCCTTGAATAGTTGGGGATGGGCGAAGAGCAAAGCTCACGTAACGTAATCTGTGTTTCACTCAAATCCCCATCGGGCCATTTACTTAAGAAACCCATGCTTCCTGGCTGGGCGCCGGCATACCAAACCTGCCGGGTCGTGCATGCTTTTTATTTCTGTTACTAAATTAGGAAACCAAAGCTGGCGAAGTCTAGGCCAATAACAAACTGAAAAAGCTAGGCATCATTAGTCTGTGAGTCTCCTTAAAAGCCAGATCATTATAGGATATTTAATTTTTAATTAGACATACCAAAGTAATTTGGCCTAATAAGGAGCATTACTAAGAAATAATTAAATGAAGACAAAAGGGAGAGATTCCAATGTTTAGCATTACTCTTTGGAATAGCCTTAATTGTGAAGCTGAGAAGAAATTAGCTACCACACTTGAGGCTTAGTGTGCCCATGGCTGACACGGAGAAATAGCCATGCTTTTCCGAGCAGACAAAAGAAAATGTGAAGTTACCACAATTTTTACAAAGCTAAACTAACACTCTGCTCAGTTTAGAGAAACTATGTAGAATATTCAAGGAGACTTGAGTAAAGACACACAATGATTTCAAGTAAACAGTCACCTTACTTAGGATATATAGAGAGGAGGCTGAGATCTGAGAATCTAGGTTCAAAGCCAGCCCAGGAGAAAAGTCTGTGAGATTCTTAGCTCCAATTAGCCAACAAAAAGCCAAAGTAGAGGCGTAGCTTAAGTAGTAGAGTGCTGTCTTTGAGCAAAAAAAGCTAAGGACCCAAATTCAAGCCCTAGGAATAGCACCCCCCCCAAAAAAAAAAGCATGAAAGGAATATGTATGAATTTCCTCTTTGAAACATTTAACTGGTCTCTAATTAGTACATTATAAGGCTTTTTTAAAAAAGATAGCAGTCTTTTAAATATATCCTCATACTTTTGTCAAAAGTCAATGCTTAAATCCTGACAGTGCAGGGGAGGATTTTTCATTCCAGAAATATTTGGATATTTTCTTTTTTAAAAATATTATTATTTTATTTATTTATTTTGGTTGGTCGCAGGGCTTGAACTCTGGGCTTGGGCGCTGTCCTTGAGCTCTTCAGCTCAAAGCGATCTCTCTGCCACTTGAGCCACAGCTCCACTTCCTTGGATATTTTCTTATAAACATTTTGTTAGTCATAAATTTCAAGGTAGTATTTATTTTGGTTGTATGGAATAAAAAATTAAATGAGCATTTGCTACAAAATCTTCATTTTTATGTGAATGCTTATGCATTTAGAAACATTCTAAGTCCTGGTAGTTTATAAACGTTTATATGTATTTTTCAGCCATTTTTATCAGTAAACTTCAATTTATGAGAATGACAATGAACTCATAGTAAAAGCTATCTCATTTAAGGAAAATGAATCCGTATTTGGTTAGAACCTACATATTAATATAACATCCATAAAATTGATGATGCTCCTTTAAAAATAAATACCATAATACGAGTATTGGTTTAGAAATTCAAACTAAAGTGATGAATGACACATTTTTTTTGAAGTTGAAAAAGGAAAAAGACACCAATCCGATCTGTGTGTTAAGTCAGGTTTCCATTATTGAGACAAAGGACCTGAGAAAACAACTTAAGTAGGAAAGATTCACCGAGGTTTCAAAACACCGCCAGGTGCTCTGTTGTGTCTGGCTGAGGTGAAGCAGAACATGACAGCAGTGGGAAACACGTGATGGAGCAGAGCTGCTCACCTCATGGTGACTAGGAAGCAGAGAGCAAGTAATAGGAAGGGGCCCTTCAAAGGTAAGTCCTCAGTGATCTACGCCATTCAACAAGGGCCCACCACCTCCCAACAATGCTACCTGCCAGGGACCAAGTCCCTCAACACATGGACCTGTGGGAGACCTATGGATGGAAACTGTAACCGCTTGCCAGACTAAGCTCTTCCAGTATGTCAGGAACAGGGCCTCAGCACATCATCATCTAAGAAATAGTGAAGTAATATCTGTTATTGGCATATGAGGGCCTTCATTTCTGGAACCCTCGTTTGCACAGCCTCAGGTTTGATTTCAGATTTGCTCACTACCTACAAACAAATGCACAGTGAAAAGTACAACTCCTTAAAATTCATCAGCCTCTGCTTAAAATAGTAATTTAAAAAAACAATAAAAGGATTATTAAGATGAAACAGAATTGCAACACCCACTGTGTGCAGAGGCTTTAATGGGTAATAACCACAGTTCTTTAACTGCTTCTCATTGTGACAACCCCTTGACAAATTATAAAGCTTTTCATTCACTAAACCAACCATCATATGTAAAATTACTTACAGAATAGTCTTATTTAAATGAAAATTTTAATAAGGTTTACACAATTTACAGATGACAAAAATCACACTCAAACAACAAATGAAAAAATTTGATGTTTTATATATTTAAGATCTTAACTTATTCTTCTTTTCCTTTTTGGCAGTAGCAGAAATTTGAACACAGGACTCAATCACTTGAGCCACACCCCAACCCCATTTGTTTGGCTCTTGTTACTTTTCAAGTAAGGCCAGCCTCCACTTTGATCCTATTTACACTTGCTGAGAAATCAGGACAGGCAGGCACATGCAACCACAAGAGCTTTTATTCCTTCATAAAAAGACTCATGAACCTATTGCCTGGGCTGGCCCTGAACCTCCATTCACTCAATTTCAGCCTTCCAAGTAGTTACATTTGTGAACCACCACTCCTGGTGACATTACTTCTAATGACATATTGGGGGCTTTACCTTTGGCTTTACATTGTGCCAGCTGATTTTTTTTTCACAATTAGCTAATTTGACACAAAAGTATAATTTTCTGATCTTGTCATAAAACAAGATAGTGAAATCAAGGTGGTATCAATCTATTGAAGCTATAAAATAAACAGAAAAAAAATTCCTTTGTATCTAAAACTGCTTTCTTCCCTCAAACAGTGGCTAACTACTATTAACATAAGCATGTCTGATACTTGAAAGATCTTAGAAAAAATGAACTGTGAAGACAACTTTTGTCAATATATCCAAGGGTATGAAATTAGTCTATGCCATCTCTGAAACACAAGCTGATTTAGATACAAAAATAACAACTAAATCTCCGAAGCTTCATGAAAACTAAGAAGCTAAGAAAACATAGTTTGTAAGTTCTCAAGAAAGTTCATCCTGAAAGATAAAGAACCACTTCTATATTCATCAAGTTTTTTTTTTAAATTCTACTTCCTGGTATTCATCATAAAAAGAAATAAACATGTAAGAATTCAGTACTATCTTCTCTCATGGTGACCACACAGTTTTGGCAATTTATTTAAGTGAGGGACTTTACAGAAATGGTCCATCAAATGTATTTGAGAGAGAGAAACCTGGAATCCATGTGCGTGACAGACTAGGAAGCGGACACATTTCAGAGACAAGAAATGTAAATATCCAAGCCCCCCTTGTCCCTGCATGCATTGCGCAGCATCGCAGGTCTCTTGATAGGTGTGACTCCTTCAACTTCCTTTTTTTTTTGAAATGTGTGTGCCTATACTGGGTCTTGAACTCAGAGCCTTAGGTACTGTCCCTTAGCTACTTTGCTCAAAGTTGGTACCCTACCACTTAAGCCGTACCTCTCCACTTCCAGCTTTTTTGCTGGCTAACTGGAGAGAAAAGTATCTTGGATTTGTCTACTCAGGCTGGCTTTTATCCATGATCCTCAGATTTCAGTCACTTGAGCAGCAAGAATTACAGGCATGAGCCACCAGTGCCTGGCTTCCTTCAACTTTCTTTCTTGTCCTCTGTAGCATTTCTCTGTCTTTCTGTCCCCACATGGCACTGAACTTGCAACACATCCCAGTGTCATAAATTATTTGGATTCAGGCAGACAGAAGACTCCTGGCATGAGGAAAGTTTGGAAATGATGTCAGCTGCTTTTAAAGTTCTTCACAAGGGATAGTCCAAGGAAAAGGCACAGTGAACCTGTGCCAGAAGCCTGGTTGACAGCCTCTGCCATTCCAAGTCTAAGGGACCTACTTCCCTTCTCTTCTCTTTTTCAAAAATACGATCACAATGCACTTCTGTTTTTCAGACATTTGGCAAATTTCCTACCATTTCCCTTCACACCTTCCCTAAAAAGGAATATTTTCTGTAGTTGGCACTGAGGAGGATACAGGGTCTAGAAAACAAAACTTCTTTTTCTTTTAAAAGAATTTTATGGACATCTTTATTCTAAGGTTTTTGCCAAATTGTCAATGTTTATAAAAGTATATAAATAAAGTTTAAGGGCTAGGGCTGTGACTCAAGTGGTAATGTGCCTGACTACCAAACGAAAGGTCTTGAGTTCAAACTCCTGTACTGCCAATACTCAATACTACTACTACTAGCATTACTAGTACTACTACTATTACTACTACTACAATTTAAAAGGCTTAGCTCTATTTTTAAGCAGATTGTACAACATACAGTAATATATAGTAAAAGAAATATGTACTGTATTTAATCCAGAATATGAATTTATGTACACACTGAAATAGAATGTATGCAACTATAAAGTTACCAAAGTATATTACTTTGCTAATAAAGTACTTAAGTAGAACACATTTTATGTATGTTAATGTCATTGAAAGAACAAGTTCTCTTTTTTGTTTGTTTTTTGTTTATGTGGAACTAAGGGATCAAATCCAGGGCCTCATGCATACTACTAGGCAAATACTCTGCCACTAAGCCACATTCCCAGCCCCTGTAAAGAACAAGCTCTGAACATTAGCTTAGACTCTAGTAGACAATATATTCCTAAGTCCTTCTAGCAAGTAAATTGGAAGAGTACTTGCCTAACATGTGTAAGGCCAACACGACAACAAACAACACGGGTATCCCTAATCCCTTAGCACTGCAGTGAGGGAATGACTACCTATACTAGCACACTCAGTTCTTCATCTCTGTCTAGTCTCTTCTTTGGAAGTATATAGTTTAAAACATTAGGCAATAAATTACCATTTGAAGCCTGAATCCAGACTTTGTTCTCCTTCCTAGCATTCTCTTTTCTCCAGCATACAACATGGTCATGATATGTTCTGATCCAAGACATACTTTTTCATTAAGTGGAAGGAAGAGAGAATTTTTCAGGTCTCCTAGATAATGCTACAAAAGACAAAATAGACAAAATCATATACATTTTTAGCCACACACGTGTAGCATGGAGACTATAGAGGGGTGCTCTGCCAGGCACACATTCTTAGATATTTTTCCACAGAGACAAGAGCTGTCACTGGCACTAATGGGTAACCAGTGAAAAGCTAGTCTCCCAGAAGGGAAAATCACTCAGAATTACTGTGGCATCTGTCTAAGGAGAGGTACATGGTGTTTTGGGGTTAGTGCTAAACACAGAGGAACAAGCACAAGGAGATGTGAAGCCAGGGTTGATCCCATGTTCCTGGACCACCTCGCACTCCTAGAAACTGTGACACAGGGAACTCCATGGTAGCACACCTTGGCCATACCTGTAACTATGGGGTGACACAGGTACCTCTAAATCTCTGAAGAATTACTATAGCCTGAGCTACAATCCATAAGCCTACAGCTGATAATCAGTCTCCAGAAATAGGGTAGCAACAGAGCTGCTCAAAGGGACAAGAGTCTGGTTTGCCAGTAACCTCTGGAGGAAAAAAGTGATCTGCTCCTTTCTCCTGTCTCCACATTAAACCAGTGGACAGAGATTCAGAGCACTGGGGCGGGGGGAGGGGGAAGGATGTGACAGGCCTAAGAAGAGATGCTGAAGCTTATCTCAATAAAACAAGGCCTAACTGAAGAAAAAATATTTTAAGTAATAAATGTGAAGTCTGAGTTTTAGGAACAATTCTGTTGGTGAGAAGCAGGACACATCTCTGCGCTTGTACATACTTTTAACCATTAAAGTAGAATTCGTTCCTGTTTTTAATTTGGGCTAAAAATCCTTCCTTTTTTGGTGTATAAAATAACTTTTCAAGGATAAAAGCATTTAAAAAAATAACCAGGCTGATTTATATGCCAGATGTAAGCAACCTCTTTTCTGGCTCCTAAGTTACTTTTTGTTGTTTGTTTGTTACCACGATCTTTGTCTCCTGGGAGTTCACAGAGAGCTGACAGTCAAAACATCAGTCAAGAAAACCTGACTGTCCAGGATTAGCTTAGTGGATAGCACAAAGTAGTATTGGAACTGAAGACAGGTCAATAGATACTAACACACACACACACACACACACACGCACACACACACACACACACACACACACACACATGCACACACACACAAAAGGATTTAACAAAAAAAGTTAAGTTTTGGTGACCTGCAGAATAATAAATGACCTAATGTGTAACAGAGTTTGAGACAAAAAAGAAATGTGGGGCAGAAAATGTTTTAGGAAAGAGCAGAAATCTTTCCAGTTTGTAAATCAAGAAAACCCCAAGAAGGATATTTAGAAATCCTAAATTGAATGTATCATAGTCAAGCTACCATATGAAAGCCATCAAAGACAGAGAGGAAAGTTTCAATGCAGCCACAGTACAAGACATTACCCACCGGGCATCAGTGGCATGAAGGACAAATGAGAACAATGGGGACCAGGAGTCAATGGAAGGTCACCTCTGAAGAGCTAAAAGACAAAATCTGTGTGTGTGTGTGTGTGTGTGTGTGTTGGTAATGTGGCTTGAACTCAGAGCCTCTCCTTCCTGCTCAGCTTGCTGGCATTCTGATGGTAAATTGGCAGTGGAGTCTTAAGCACTTTCCTGCCTCTACTGACTTTGAACTTTGACCCTCTAGATCTCAGTCTCTTGAGTAGCCATAATTAAAGGTGTCCAGTGTCCAACTCAAACCAGAATTCTACACCTAGGAAAAAAATTATTCTTCAACATAAAACATATAATACAATAACACAAAGGAAGGAGAGAGATGGGAGTATACTACTGTCAGGTTCTTATTTATATGAAGCGGTACAGGTTTTGAAGTGTAATGTATTACAGGTGCATATTGTGAGCCCTGGAACAAAGCCAACAAAGGAAATGAAACGGAACACTAAGACAAATTCAACCCAGGAGGAGACAGAAAGGAGGCACGGGAGAACCACAAGCTAACTGTGGCAGGCAGTTGGGGGAAGCGGAAATTAATGCCAATTTAAAGTTAGAAAGTCCAAAAGAGATCTCACTGCAACACAGGCTGGATAAACTACACACTCACAGTCCTTAAAACCTGTCATAGAGATGAGGACACATACAGGAGAGCTAAACCAAGTCCAAAGAGTGATAGGCCCATTTTAAAAGGCAAGAGACCTACGCTGTTGACTGAAATAGAGGACAAGGAATCTGCCACAGCAAGGTTTAAAGAGAAGCCAATGCAACCTGAAAGAGCTGAATGAGGACAGGCAGAGCAGGGTAGAACTCAGAGGACCCGCAGATGCAGATAATCCCCCCCCCCCACACACACACCCCCTTCCCACCAGTCTTCATCCAAAATGAGAGCAAGAAAACAAGTCACTGAGATGTCTTCACTGTACTACAGGCTTTCAGCTTGGGAAGGCTTAGGGGACAAAGGCCACACAGTGGGAGCTGTATAGAGGAGCAGTGTGGCGGGAAAAAGCAAGGGGCAGAACTGTAAAAGGCAATGTGAATTCCTCAGTCACTAAAAAGTGGCAGCTGGTCCGTATAACAGGGAGGTCCCTCTGAGGATTCAAGACTATTTGCAATATCCTGTAAACATATGAGAAGCTACTGATGGCCACTAGCAAAGAGATGAACACAAATTAAATTAAATGCTAATTAAAAAATCATTGCAAGGGCCGAAGGTATGACTTAGCAGTGTCACATCAGCCTAGTGAGTGCAAGGCCCTGAGTTCTAAAAACTCCAGTAGTTCCCTCTCCCCAAAGAGCAATACTCATTAAGATTGCTAAATACAAAAAATATATATGAACAGAAAGTAACAAATGTTGGAAAGGATCTCTTACATATGGTTTGGAGGAATGTAACTAGTACAACCATGTTGAAAACTGCTGGACAATTTCTTCTAAAGGATTAAGTACATACCTACTCTATGAAGCAATATTCCTCACTGGGATATTTATTCAAAAGAAATAACATATGTCCACCAAAAGCCTTGCACAACAATGTTATATTAGCTTTACTCATATGAACACAAGTCTAGAAAAAATCTCAACAGGAAAATACACATTGCAAATTCATTGTTGAATAGTATACTGCAATAAAAAAGAATTAACTATGTTATGAGCAACAGCATGGCTGCACCTCAGATCAGTAATTCTCAGTGAAAGAAAGTAGACATAGAGAAGATACTAAGTGACTCCATTTATATTCAGTTCAACAAGTCATGTGAATCCCCAATGATAGAAGTGTCTTGCCAATGTTCTTCACGTTTCTCCTTGTCTCTGTGCCTCATTCAGGATAGCACTAGCACTCAAAAGGGAAAATGCACATCTAATGGACAGGCAGCAAGCATATTACAAAAAGGCCAAAAACTGGTGACAAGTAAAATGAATCCAGAGACATCCTGCCATTCCTGGCAGTACTTGTGAACTCAGGACCTAACAGTTACAGTAGAGTTTACTGTGCCATACATACAACAGTCAAGAAAATAGCGAAGTTCAGTACACAACCGATGCTACACTGTAACCCAGTTGTTTCAAGCTTTGGAAGTGGCTGGCATTTTCAGTTCCTGGAAGCCAAGTAGTATTAGCTTAAGCACAGGGACCTTAAGATCAGCACTGAACTGGCATGTAAGGAAAGTTTCAAAGTCCTCTTCCCCTTCTCCCTGCTTCATCTTTCTTTCTTTTTCTGTTTCTTAATCCACACAGCTACTTATCAGCCCTTAGCACAGTACTGCGCAGTAGTCCAGAGAGAAAGACAAATTCATTTTGCCTCTTTTTCCCCCTGCTTTCCTGCTCCTTCCCTTCTCTCCCACGGGTGTTTGCTTGGATCAGGCATTTACCTATGCCTGGGCAGTCAGATGAGCAGAAAAAGCAATGGTACATAGCACACAATGGTAGTGCCCAACAAGGCAACAGGACAGAGGAGAGGGAACGTCTGAGAAAAGGTAGGCGGGCAAACAACCCACTAGAACTAGATAGCAGCCCACATATCAGGACCTCATTCTGTGATCTATTCTGTGTGTGTGTGTGTGTGTGCGTGTGTGTGTGCGCACGCGCGCGTGCGCAGATTTTAGGGCTTGAACATGGGGTCTGGATGCTGTCCCTGAGCTTTTTTGCTCAAGGATGACACTCTACCACTTAAGCCACAGCCCCACTTCTGGCTTTTTTAGGTGCTTAATTGGAGATAAGGGTTTCCTGGACTTTTCTACCTGGGCTGACTTTGAACCACGCTCCTCATATCCCAGCCTCCTGAGTAATTAGAATTATAGACATGAAACACTGGCATGCAGCCCTGTAATCTATTCTTTTATCTGATTTTAAAACTCTGTATCTATCTAGACTTTTCAAATTTTTAGTAGTTGATATGAAATTAAAGGTTTAAATAAACATGCTAAATGGTATCTTTTTCAGGGAATGTAGGAAGAAGTATACATAACAGTACAAACTGTGGAGAAGGGGCTGCCAGTTGGGTATCAGCTGGTGTCTCCAGCATGACAATTCCTCAGATTTCTTTTCTACAGTTACAATACTTCTCCAGGGCATGTCTCCAAACACAGGCAATCATCTGGGAACCGTACTCTGTCCTTTGCCCATTCAAACTAAAGCAGTTCTAATTACAGCACAAGGAGAAGAGGTAAGCAGGAGGCTCACCAGGCCATTCATAAAGCCTACTTAGTTCAACTCAAAGCTCCTATTCCATAGAGTTGTTCCAGAATTAGTCTCAAAATGAAGCACAGACAGCAGTAAAACTAGAAAAACAAAATTTTGAGTAAGCCCCAACTCTACTGGGTAACAGGTCAGATATAAACAAAAAATGATGTGAAAATAATCAGGAAACACATAACCTGTCCTTAGTTATTGAGAAGCAGTGTTACTAGAAGTACATCACTAACCTCAGAGAATAGTGGAAGGAAATGACCAAACTCTACAACACATTGTTCTTTTTTTTTTTTTTTTGTCAGTCATGGGGTTTGAACTCTGGGCCTGGGCGCTGTCCCTCAGCTCTTCAGCTGAAGGCTAGCACTCTACCACTTGAGCCACAGCACCACTTCCAGTTTTCTGAGTGGTTTATTGGAGATAAGAGTCTCACGGACTTTCCTGCCTGGGCTGGCTTTGAACCGTGATCCTCAGATCTCAGCCTCCTGAGTAGCTAGGATTACTGGCATGAGCCACTGGCACCCGGCAACACATTGTTCTTATATAGAATGATAAAACACATGGGACAGAATTCTAGGTTTACATGTTATTTTATGTATATAAAAAGAGCTCACAAATAAAGTATTATAACCATGTACTTTGGCTCTCTAGCCTGTTTACGTGTCATATACAAAAACTTACGAGCATTATGTTTGTTGATACATTTTCTAGGTAACCCTCAAAAGAGAACCTAACTTTCTGGTATCTGAGGATATAAACTTGCAGAAGGCTAGAATGAGTACACACTGCTGAGTCTGCTCAGATACAATAAGCCCTAAAGCAACGATCTGATTCTAATCTGACTAAAAATTTTCACAGTAAACATAGTTAGAAATGAGACATTTGCAATGTAAGGTTAAAATCTTATTTTTAAAGTGAAGTCACTGCTAGATGAATATAAGTTGTATAAATGGCATCGAACCTATTAAGGCGAATGTATAAAGTCTAAAAATTAGTTACTACACTTTCTCTTGAAAATATCTATGTTTGGAAGAAATTCTGGAGATAGTTTTTCATTTACTTATTTTCCCACGGTACTGAAAACTGGACCTAGGGCCTCATGCATGCTAGGTAAGTACTTTACCACTTGAGCTACACCCTTGGCCCCAAAGAAAGGAAGTTTTTCATTTATGGATTTCACAGGCATAGATTTAACATTCTCATGCCCTGCCCCCCCCCAAATTCTATGACAGGTAGGAAACTGTAATTTTGAGTCACACACTTCACTTCAATATAATGAAAGACATTGATGTCCCTAAAAGAATTTGAGTAAACAACAAATCCAGCCTTTGTGATACCTGTATCTGTCTCTGTTCCCTCCATAATTACCTAGTAACATTCCCATGATACCCAACATATACTATGTTTATTCACACGCTCTCTATATTTACATAGGGAATGCTGTCTGACTGTGGAGACCATAAATGTGTGGAGTCACAGCAGAGGGTACCTGATACCCTCTCAAAAATGCGAAGTGTTTAATGGTGGGTAAAGCATGTGTAGAACTCACAGTTATATGACTCAATTCAAATTGTACTACTAAATTCTAGCATGATTCCTTAGTAAAGTAAATTTGATGGACACCAGTTACTTACTGAGATGTGGATACTAGGACAATTCTATCACAAAGTTCACCTTAGTCTCTTATGCGAATTGAGAACTGAAGTAGTTCTTTATAGAGGTATCAATAACCCCATTTAAGACATAAATGTGCCCCTTATGCTGACATCAGAAGAAAACTCTAAGTCCTATTTTACCTACATTCCTTTCTCTCATCTTCAAACAATCAAATACTTGCAAGTTACTTATGTCCACAACCCACTCCCTAAGCATACAGTGAGCAAGCAACAGGGATAATTTAGGATAGACAACAAACTACTGTATGCTGTAGACTAAGATTACCTGGAGGTAGGAATTGCAGCTGGTTATTAGCTAATCGAAGATGACGTAAAGCTTTCAGACGACCAATTTCTGGGCAAACAATTTCTAAGGCATTGTCACTAAGATCCAGACACTGGAGTTTTACAAGAGACCCAATAGCTTCAAAGAGAAGAGAACGGAAAGGTGAAATTAGTCTGACTTGAGAGTGACATCGAGTTCAAGTTGAAACATTTTAATTCTTTACATTCCCATGTTGGTTGTTCTCAAAACACTAAAAACACAGGTCACACTGAGTTCTACAAATCTGACAACTATTTCTTACCTTGAAATAAGATAAACTAATTTTTAAAAAGAAACAAAGACAATGTAAAAGTTGTTTGACTAAATAAGAAATTCAAGAAGTAGCCATGTGGTACATGAACGTAATCACAGGGCTAAGGAGGATAAGGCAGGGAGGACTCAAGTTGGAGGCCACCCTGGGAGGCCACTTAAGTTGGAGGCTACCCTTGTATAGGAGACCCTACCCCAAACAAACAAAAACAGATACACAAAAAATTTTCTGGATTTATTAAATGAAAAACTTGCTTTGTTATTTACCTAATATTAATTTACCTAATAAATTACCTGACCATTAGAGCCAATTTAGATTTAGTCAAAATGCTTGTGTGTGTGCAACACATTGTGTGGTTACTTGATATTTATAAATTAGTTCTAACTTCCACATGAGAGAAAACATGTGTCCTTTGTCTCTCCAGGACTGTATTGAGTCAAAATTCTTAACAGAACTTATTGAAAGTAGTTTTGAAGCATGTATATTTGCTTTATAATTAAAATTCCCTAATACACCAACTAAAATAGGGTTAAGGAGATGAGCTGTTCTATTCAGAAAGCAAAGCTTTACTTATGTTGTCTTCTAAAAAAATGTAAGTATGCTTACCTTCTGGAACCACAACTATGTTATTTGAATGGAGGTACCTGCGGGGAAAGGGAAGATAAAAGTGATTATCTAGTATCTCTGCCAGATAATCAGTTACAAATGCGGAGTGCGAATTTCATCAAGAATAAATGAGACAAAACTTGCTTGCACACCCTGCTTTTAAACATCAACACAAAGTAAGTCATCACAGCTAACTCATGGTCCTTTGCAAGAAATGTTTTATGCTAAGATCATAAATATTTAATCTATTGATATTGTTGTATTTTCCAACACCATAAAAATTATTTTTTCAGTCATGTAAGTTATTCAGATTTTTGCAAATTCCCCCATTGTATATTAAAAAAAAAACCAATATCAGTTGTATAAAACCAGATACAACTTTTCATTTCTAAAGGATAAATTCAGATAATAAAGATATTGTTGGCTGGCTTACTGAGAACCAGGAAATAAAAGATTAAACATTCACCATATAAGTAAGAATAGAGACCTGGGGTATGGCTCAGAGACAGTGTTTCCTCCCAGCACGGCACTAAATAAGTACTAAATATGTACTTATGTATGAACATTCATATATACATACATACATTCCTAATCTGCAGTAATATACAGCTGTCAAGGCACAGAATTTATTTCACAGCAAAAGAACTTCACAAACAAGCTATTAAATTGTTCCCTTTTAAAAAATGAAACACACATACACACACACACACAATCACTGCCAAGGCTGGCAAGTCTAGGCAAGCCTGCAGTCGCTGTTTCCAGAAGTGTCTTTAGCACACTCTGGTGGACGTCCACTTCATCGGTAACCAGCAGTTCAGAGAAAACTACATAGTAACTGTCAGAGATCATATGGAAATTTGAGAAAATAAGTTTGTATCACTCATTTTTGGACAAAAGAACTAGGTTTTAATAAATTTTACTTTCAACCCTATCAGTAAGTCCTCATGAAGTATATTTTATGTCTAAAACTTGGTGCTATTGTCAATGAACAGAATGAAAGAAAATTTCCTGAAGTCTAGGACAGATTAAATCAATACTGTAGATGATATTAATGTCATGGGCACTGAAATCAGCCAAGATTAGATATAGCTGGACAGTAATACCTGAAGTGTTTCCCCCAGGAAAAGCCTCCAGGTCTTTTACTGATAATTTTTATGGTTTGCTTTTCAAGAGTGGACATGAGTAGAGGCGATGTCACATGCTTATTATCCCCACACAGCACTCCCCAGGGAAGAAAAGCAATCATCCCTTCGTGCCACTAAACCAGGAGTTTCTTGCTTCTGGAGGAAGAAGCAGGTTTTAGCTATGGCTCCTGGCCTCCTTGCAAGTTGGCTCTGCAATAATGCCTTTTTTTTTTTTTTTTGCTAAAGCCCAAATCCACAGTTATGGTTTGCATGCATACTGGCAGTGAGCCCTTACTGGCAACAGCTGAACAAAACAGAGTCAAGTACCTGATTCTCTGATAGAGGCTATTCCTTGCTTTGTGTACATAAATTGACTGATTTAAAATACTGACATTTAAAAATCAATATTTTTGTTTTTGTTTTTGTCAGTCATAGGGCCTGAACTCTGGGCCTGGGTGCTTTCCCTCAGCTCTCCAGCTCAAGTGGTAGAGGACTAGCTCCACTTCTGGCCTTTTCAGCTTATGTGGTGTGGAGGAATCGAACCCAGGGCCTCATGCATGCAAGGCAAGCACTCTACCACTGAGCCACCTTCCCAGCAAAAATCAGTATTTTTGAAGATTTAATTGTACAAAGGAATATCTAATTACCAGGTGATCTTATAATTCTTTGAGCTAAAAGACTATAAATGAGTATGTGTTAGGCACACACCATATAAATGGCAAATCTGTATTTGTTACACAAAAGCTAGAGTGCCACCACATAAAAACTAAACGGAATTGACTTAAAACATTATTTTGTGCAGGCACACTGGTTTCCACCCAGCTACTTGTGCAGCAAAGATAAGAAGGATCACAGTTCAAAGCCATGCTGGATAAAATGTTAGTGAGACCCCACTGAAACAATATAAGCCAGGTCTGGTGAACACAAAGCAAGGTTAAAAAACAAAACCCCACAAAATCTAAAGCAAGAAGGGCTGGAGGCATAGCACAAGTGGCCAGCACTGGCCTAGCAAGTGTTAAACCATGAATTCAAACCCCAGTACTGAAAATAAATAAAATTATTTGCCTCAGCTCAAGTTCTACATATAGAAAGAACTACAAAACACCCAAATAAGAATAAATCAGTAAAGTACTCACTATTATGGTTGAAATTTAAAAGGGACTTTTTAACATACTAAATTTAAGTTACACTGACAATGCAGAGACTGAATGAGGTAAGGGTCTTCAAGACCTTGGTGCCCAAAGCCATCATAAACTAAGGAAAAGTCCACTGTGCAGATGACTGAGGATCATGCTGGCACTTGGCTGAGCCCTGCACCAGGCTGCTGTATCTACCCAACCATGTGGCCACAGGAAATTACTGCTCTCTCCCGCCCTCATTAAGGAGAGCCCTACACCAGCATGGGGGGATGGGGGAAAAAAGGAAGAATATCAGAAGGAGCCAGGGGAGGGAACCCAATTCTATGTACAGACTCTGTTTAAATCAGTGACCAGACTCAGAATCATGCCTACCATGATACTACAGCTAAGGATGAAAGAACTAGACCAAGACTTCAGTTGCTTTTGTTTCAGTCATACAAGGTGAAGTACTTGTGAAAACAAAAAGTATTAGACAGAATCGATTCCAGTTTCTAAAATGCAACATTCCCAACTTCTAGGACATAACCTAAAATTAAAATTACTCAACATGTGAAAACTCAAGAGAATGTGATCTATTATCAACACCAACAAAGATAAACAGCATATTAACCTAGCATAACTCAGATGTTGGAACTGGAAAAGATGTAAAGACACAGTTACTATAATCTACTTTAGATCATTGAAGTGATCTAAAATAAAATACCCTAATATTTTAATTTAGGATCTTTACAAGAGAATACTTTTCATGATTGGGAGAGACAGGTGGAAATAAGGATTGTGTTATTTACAGGTGGGGGGGAGCAGCACCTAGTTCAGCTGGAGGTCATATATGAAGACCAGGAAGTGCAAGCAGGAAGAGATGGGGGCCTGTGGGAACGTCTTTATTGCACTCCTTGACATTACCCCACAGATTTCTCACAAGGAGCTTCACTGATGCAAATATTAGCGTTATAGAGGTGACCAACCGAAGAACTAAAGCCAGTGAATTAAAACCTGGTTTTAATGCAGGGAAACCTCCACATGTATCTGAAACACTGTATGCCACTTAACTGTGTATATCAATATCTCATATAGAAATAAGAGAAACAGATTTTCCAATATACAGATTATCAGGAAGGATTCTGACAAAGCAATGGACCTATAACATCCTTGTTATATGAACTGAGGCATTTAAAACAAACTTGAAAGTACTTTGTAATACTAAGTAGTTTGACACAGCCACAGGTTGACCTGATGCCCCAAAGTAACAAATCAAACACATTAAAATGATATATTCTATTATTTCAAATAACCTTTAAGTAATTCCCGTTCTTGTTTTTAAAAAAAATGAATAAACAGACTCACAGTTCCACAAGGTTTGGAAGCTTCTGAGCAAGGTTTTCTGGCTGAAAATTAAAAACTCAGAATTAAATTTTATCTTTGGGGGGAAAAAACATATAAACATTTCTAATTAGCTTAAACTCAGAGTAATATCTTCCTGAGGGGTGGAAAAT
Source organism: Dipodomys ordii (assembly GCF_000151885.1). Lineage (NCBI taxonomy): Eukaryota > Metazoa > Chordata > Mammalia > Rodentia > Heteromyidae > Dipodomys > Dipodomys ordii. The sequence goes on along the minus strand of NW_012267231.1, from coordinate 7,795,350 downwards.
GTTAGGAAAGTATGAGAGGTTTGGGGTTTATGCTTACATAGACCATAATACAATTTACTAACTCGAACAGTTAATATCATTGTCCCTTAGAGCAATCTGAGGCTCATATTGCATGGTCATGGAAGAAATAAAAAGGTGTTTAAGAGACACAGACAGAAGACAAACACCATGAGACAACAGAGCCAGAGATCGAAGCCACACAGCTGTGCAGAGGAGTGCCCAAGAATGCTAGTGAGAAAGGCATGAAAGAGATTCTACCCAAGGGCCCCCCCAAAAGAACCAATTCTGATGAGGTACTAACTGTGTGCTGTGGCCTCCAAAACTGTGAGAAAATAAACGTCTGTTATTTAAGCCACTCATATCATGGTGTTTAGTTATGGAGGCTCAAGAAAGTAACAAACCTCTGACACCCAAGTGATGCGCCAGAAGGGAAAAGTCCAGAAAATCCCGAGGGCTTCCAGGCACTAAGAATGAACAGAGATGGGGCTCAAGTGATCCAAGGGAGGGTCAGACCTGACCAAAGGTCCTGAGGTCAGTGAATCGAGGTGACAGAGAGAGGGAAATGATTAAGAGAAGTGACTTTCCTGGCAAAGAATCCTAGAACAATTCTACTCACAGGCTGAAAGCTACAAGAGGCCCTGTAGAGAGCTGAAAACCAACCTGCATATACAACTAATCACACACACACATGCTCACACACACACACACAAACACACATATACATACACAGATAAAGAGTACAAATTTACAGGTACAGTTAAAGCAGCACGGAGTGAGGAAATATTTCTCATTGTATATTCGTATATACTATCAGGTGAGCTAGTTATCAGTGACAAAGAATCGCAAATGGCTTTTTAGAAAACACTGGATCTGACTTGAGTTCTGAAAATCAAATGTAAGTTCTAAGAGGTAGGCAAGAGGTGGAGAGAAAGAGTCTGGCCAGCCTCCCAAGTATAGGAGGTACCTGAAGGCCAAAGAGAAGGTATGCTTAGGAAGATGAAAAGTGTACCTTTCTAGATGTAATGGCTTAACAAAGTCTAGTGTTGGAGATTAGAAATCTTTAATTGCAGTAACAAAGTAAGTTTTATATATAGAGAAAAAATTTTTAGTGATTACCATCAGGGAAAGTACCAGGAATGCCACTCTTTACCTTCTTGTGTCATTTCAATTTTTAGCAATAAAATGTCTTTTGTAATTGGAAAATGAAGAACTTTAAATCTGGTAGCAGAGTAGAAACTGCCACATTACTGATTGACCAATCAATCAATCAATGACATACATTTTGAGAAACAAACACTCAACAGGACCAAGGCTATTATTTTGTTATGTCTAGGCCCTTATGTTTAAAAGATAGACAGTGACTCTGAAGGGTGTTAAAAAGGACATCATTACAGTCATATCTTATGCTATGGAATTACTTTCTTAAAAATCCTTTACAGGGTGCTGGGCTGGTGAAAAGATAGACTACGGTTAAAATTGGTTACTTGCAACTATGAAAACAAAAACTATGAGAAAACAAAAATCTGTGAAAACAAAACAGGGAATCTTTTGGGGGATGATATTTTGTGGGGGGAAAAGGAGAGTGACGGGGTGATATACTGATTTGGAATGGAGTGTAAACCATGTGTGGAAATATAACAATGAAATTCTCTCCATATAACTAAGCTAATGAAAGTATTTTTTTTAATTCTACATGTAATAGAAATCCAGTGAACCTAGAACAAATCATGCTAAGTGAGGTAAGCCAAGCAAAGAGTGACAAATGGTGCATGTTTTCTCTCATATGTGGAAACTGATCTAGAATATAACTGGACATGATTACCTACAGAGGACTCTAAGTATTCACATGGACTGAAGGAAGATTCTCTTAGGGGAGGAACACAAAAATGTAAAGTCTCTGTACATTTAAAATACTATCTATTGAAACAAACTCCAGGAAATGAAAATATGTTGTTATTGTTATTATTGGTTGTGGTGGTGTTTGTTTTTGCTTTGAGAGGCTACAGAAAGGGAGGGAGGAAGGGTGAACAATTATAATCATGATATTTAGTATATATTATGTAGAAAATGACCTATGTAACTTGTGGACAAGGATGGAAGGGGGAGAAAATGGGGGGAAGTAAAGGGTGACACTGTCATTGTACTCATTACCTGACAGCTTAATAATAACAATAAAATTATTTTTTAATCCTATAAATTTTAGCCAAATGACACTGTAAATTTCATATTGACATACTTAAATATTTAGCATCACTATCCCAAGCTGGCCTATTATGTGTGTTCTTGCTTTTTTAAATAACCAAATATCACTGAATATGGTTATTATTTGGGGGATGAGTAAGGCATTTATTGAGTACCTACATTTAACAGAACCACTTGCATTTAGTTTTAAGATGATGGAAGCAATGATTCTTTTTCTCCATGTTCTGATTATTATATATATGATGAAGTCCTTTAAAAGTCCCTCACAAGGGCTGAAAAGGTGGCTCAGTGGTAGAGTGCTTGCCTTGCATGCATGAGGCCCTGGGTTTGATTCTTCAGCATGACATAAGCAAAAAAAAAAAAAAAGCCAAAGTGTCACTGTGGCTCAAGTGGTAGAACTCTAACCTTGAGCTGAAGAGCTGAGGGACAGTGCCCCGGGGCAGAGTTCAAACCCCACCACTGACAAAAAAAAAAACAAAAAACAAAACAAAAAAACTCCCTCATACGCCAAGTCCAATGGCTCATGCCCGTAATCTTAGCTACTCAGGAGGCTGAGATCTTAGAATCACAGTTCAAAGCCAATCCTGGCAGGACAGTCCCTGAGACTCTTATTTCCAACTAACTACCAAAAAGCCAGAAGTAGAGCACTAGCCTTAAGCACAAAAGCTCTGGGATAGCACCCAGGTCCTGGGTTCAAGCCTAAGACCAGTACCCACCAAAAAAACAGTCCTCACAAGGAGGTCTATCCAAATCTTTGCCATGTTTCTTGTAGCACTGGTATTTTTCCTACTGAGAAGAGCATGGACTTCCACTTATGGATATACATACCAAGCACTCTGGGAAAACTAGAGAACTACAAGGCACAAGTACAAAAAGGAAAGTTGTGAGCAGGAAGGATGCTGTAGATGCTTACCTCCATCTGCTACAGTATCAGGACTATGCCTGGCTAGTGCACATGACCTCCCTTTTGCATACTTACTTGGCCCCATTGGATGGAGTTCTACTATTTCAATGGCAGACTAATTCCTTTGAGTTATAGCTTCAGATATAATTTGGCTCTTAAAAAAAAAAAACTCCTGCTGGCAATACAGAAAATCACTATGCCTTTATTAATAGGTAAGTACACTGTTTTTATTTTTAAATTGGCACAATGACCTTGAGAAAACTGTAGTTCATTGGAATACTGTCTTTTAAATCACAAATTAAGCTACTTATCAAGAATGCTCAGGCAGCCTTATGATAGGCAGTGTGATGGAGAGGCCGTGACTGACACCTACTGGTGTTCTGTAGTATCTTTTTCTGCTTCCCACCATCACATTTTCAGCAATATAGTTCTGTCATATATGGAAACCACTGCACATCTTCACTTTCACACATCTGTGATTCAGGTGTAGTGCATATGAGACTGCAGCTAAGTTAATGTCAGATGGTGGAAGCTTTGCTAAGTGCATCCTTGATAAGGACACCACAAACATAAATCCCTGTGCAACTTGAGACCGCAGTACAGGTGCAACTAGAAACCGTCAGCACCCAGGATTCAGCACTGCTCTGTCCCGACCTCTAACAACACTTTTCAAAGAGGTCACATAGTAAATGCATTTTGGTTCTTATAGCAGTTATGAAACAGAATCAACTAGAATGAATTTGGACCCCTACTGCTTCACACCATATAAAGAAATATAGTGGGTCAAGCAAGACCTTAACATTTAAGAGCTAAAATCATAAGTCATAGAAATAAATCTCCTTAACCTTTGAACTGACAATGGATTCATAGATACTACACCAAAAGTATGAGTGACAATAGAAAAAAAGTTGGACCTTACCAAAATTTATACATTAAAGGACATAACAAGTAAAAAGACAACATGTAGAATGGGCGAAACCCTTACAAATGATTTATCTGGATAAGAGTCTAACATCCAAAAATTAAAAGAACTTTTATAACTCAACAACAACAACAAAGGCAAATAACTAAAAATGAAGAGCAAAGAAGACCTGCTATAGCATAGTTCTTGAATGTCCCCCAAGGCACATGGGTTAAGGAGAACAAGTAACTGAAAAGATATCAATATCCGCTGGAATTGCGATCCTAGCCACCTAGCAAAGACTGGAGGAAGACCAGGCCAAATAAAAAAAGAGTTCCCAAGACTCCACCCAGTGGAGTACGATAGTACTGGGTACAATAGTAGATACCTGTCATCCCACCAACACAGGAAGCACAAACCAGGGATCACAGACCAGGACGGCCTAGGCATAAAGTGAGACCATATCTCAAAAATAACGAATACAGGGGCTGGGAAGATAGCCCGGTGATAGAGTGCTTGCCTTATATGCATGAGGCCCTGGGTACGATTCCTCAGCACCACATAAGCAGAAAAAGCTGGACATGGCGTTGTGGCTCAAGTGGTAGAGCACTTGCTTTGAGCTGAAGAGCTGAGGGACAGCACACAGGCCCAGAGTTCAGGCCCCGTGACTGGCAAAAAAAAAATAAAATAACCAATACAAAAAAGAGCTTGAAGATTGGCTTAATTAGCAAGTATGAGGCCTTGAGTTCAAATCCCAATACTGTCCCAAAAAGATGTTGGCATCAGTTTTAATTTAATACAAATAGAAATGAATTACCTATTTTAATAGGTACCTATTAGGATAACTATAACAATAAAGAAAAAAGAAAGAAACTATCAAGTGTTGGTAGGAACATGGAGAAACTAGAATGCTTGTTTATTATTAACGGTAATATAAAATGGCTCAGCCACAATAGAAACCATTCAGCAGTTCCTCAGGAAGCTAAACATAGAATTGCCATACAGTCTTCAAATCCTCCCTACATATATTACAAAAGAATTACAAATGGGTCTTCAAACATGTGCATGAACATTCCTGTTGAGAGCAAGACTATCTGCAATAGCCAAAGGGTAGAAACAGCCCAACTGTCCATCAATGGATGAATGGATATACAAATGGATGGCACAGCCATACAATGGAATCTTAGTCAGAAAATTAAAAATAAAAATGTATTAAGTACAAAGTGTAATTTGGATGAACCTTGAAAATACTCTGATACATGAAGGAAGCCAGATACAAAAGGTCGCATGGTGTTGACCCCACTTATATAAACTATCTGGAATAGATAAATCCCTAGCAAGACACTGGTGGTTGCCAGAACTTGGAGTGGGGACTGGGGAGAAGAAAGAGAACCTGGAGACAATGATGAATGGGCCAATGTCCTGCTTCAGATTAATGAAGTAGCCAGAGGTCCTGCCACGTCAACTGTGAATGTACAAAATGTTGCTCAACTCTTGACCAAAAAAATGATTAACTTTTCTGTTATACCAGTTTCACCCCAATAGATTGATTTTTTTCAATTAAAAAGAAGTTGATGAAATTTGAGTACTGAAGGAAAAAGTACCTCATGCACAACTCCCTTCACAAGCTTCCTAGTTGAGTCAGTGATCTGAAGTCATTGCTTCTAGGCCAGCGGACATCATGAGCTAATACCACATGTCTATATGAAAACAACTGAAGCTGGGCACTGGTGACTCACACTTGGAATCCTGGCTATTCAGGAGGCTGAGATCTGAGGATCACAGTTTGAAGCCAGCTGGGGCAGGAAAATCCGCGAAATTTCAATCTCCAATTAACCACCAGAAAACTGGAAGTGGAGCTGTGGCTCAAAGTGGTTGAGTGCTATCCTTGAGCAAAAAAGCTCAGGGACAGTACCCAGGCCCCGAGTTCAAGCCCCATGGCTGACAGAACAAACAAACAAAACAAACAAACAAAAAACCACATGCTGGACTTCTTTCCTACCAACAACCATTGTTCCTTTCCCTCTGTAATACCCTCCATTTTTACATAGTTTACAGAGGAACCTGAACCCCTAGTAGGCTGGAGCCAGTAGAGGGATAATGAGCACAACCTTTCTTCTACTGTAGCTTAAATATTCTCCAGTCTCCTCACCATTTGCAATCCTTTGACATTTTATGCCTTTGCACATGATCCGCTTCCTCAAATTACCTCCTTTTTGGGGCTGGGAAGGTGCTAGAGCACTTGCCTTGCATGCATGAAGCCCTGGGTTCGACTCCTCAGCACC
>NW_012267231.1:7762076-7787703 GCF_000151885.1 Dipodomys ordii | reverse complement strand
CCACTTCCGGCTTTTTTCTATTTGCTTATGTGGTACTGAGGAATCGAACCCAGGGCCTTGAGCATGCAAGGCAAACGCTCTACCACTGAGCCACCTTCCCAGCCCAGCAGTGGGTTTTTTTTTAAATCACTTGTCCCGTGCTTTTGTCATCTATATTCTTATATTATTTGCCTGTTCAGTTCCATGTACAAAGTCAGGGACGTTTTCTCCTCTGCCAATGGAAAAGAAAACACCTGTGTCTCACTCCCCGTCCCAATTCACAAAGGTGATTGAGCGCTCTCCAATTCCCTCTGATCTCAGCAGAAAATAATTTTTAATTTAAATTCTCCCTTGATGCAAAGATTAACTGCTTAATCAGAAGCCAAGCTCCCTTGTAACATTAAAATGTAGGTGCCTCTTCTGTTTTAATCCACTCACAAGTATAAATAAAGTGAGAGCTCTATAGCAAGTCACTCATTCCCAAGAAAGCCAGCAGCCCCCATTAAAGATCCAACAGACTTGTGATTCAGCTTCCCGCTGGTGGACTTTCATTCTGCAATGAGGGAAATGAGGTATAACAGGCTAAGCACATAGAATCCAGTCTATTACCTCAGTCCTAACAAACCCCTTCCTGGTACTTCAGTCTTCTGTTTCTTCCATGGCTAATTCCCTCCCTCAGTGAGCTCCAGAGCTAAGACCAGATGGACAGTGACTATAATCCCAAGATGTGCTGCTGCTTCTGCTCACAAACACCCAGCTGGGAACAATAAAAAATATGAAGGTTACAACCTTCATACCTTGGACAGCTGCATGCAGCAGAGAATGTTCTAGGGACAAGCAAATCTTTCTTTCTGAGCTTAGCTACCAAATGCCCACTCAACAATGAATGCCTAGCAGCTCTACCACCTTTCTCCAGCCTAACTGCCACTGAAAGTGGTCCCCTGAAACCTGCGCTCTGCACAGATCAAGTGAGATCTAGAAACCAGTAAGAAAGAAAAAATGTAGTTGATGATATAGTCATTGCTGGTGCCCTGAAAAAGGCTGGGTTACTGATTTACAGTAAGCAATCAATGAATCCATGTTGAAGGGCTTCACGATTCTTATCCTCTAAGTCAGTCTTTAGCGTCATGTAGATGGGATCTATTTTAAGTCTTCCATAATCCTGCTCTACAAAATTAAATTACGTGCCCCAAAACATTAGAGGATAGGCCAAATAGGGACACATACATACTCAAGACAACTCCTGTCCATAAGCACTCTCAGTCTTTGCGCAACTCTACTTGACATCACTTATTTACTTGGTCTACAATTGCAAATACCTGTCACCTCTATCACATGATTGTGAATACCTAGCTTCCTATTTGTACTTCCCTTCATTACTGAGATGACAGGCATGTGCACCATGCCTAACCATGATGCTTCCCCCATACCTAGGAATGACAGGCATGCAACACAGTGCTTAGCCACTGATTTGAATTAGGGTCTCTCCAACTCTTACACTTGGGATTGAGATCCCCTTACCACCACCTCCCAAAGAGCTAGGATTTCAGGCTGAAGCCACTACACCTGGCTCCAAAAGTTTACTTTAACTTTTGAAAAACAAAAAACTAATTTCTTTAAATAAAACCCATTTCATTGGGCTATGATTACTACTCACCATTTTTGGGGACATAAATAAGAAGTATGGAAATCAGTTATTTGCCTTGACAAAAATATTTCTTACACTACTTTTTCCCTAAAAGGACTAAAATAAAACTCTAGGTAAACATACAATTTCATATTATGCAATGATGATTTTGCAAAAAGGGCATATGTATAACTATACAGACTTTTTAAGCATAAGAACTGAAAAGTCTAACTTTAAAAAAAAATATAAATAAAGCCAGGCACCAGTGGCTCATCCCTGTAATCATAGCTACTCATCTGAGGATCTCAGTTCAAAGCCAGCACAGGCAGACAAGTTCATGAGACACTTATCTTCAATGAATCACAGAAAAAGCTGGAAGTGGTGCTGTAGCTCAAGTGGTAGAATGCTAACCTTGAACAAAAGAAGCTTAGGGACAGTGCCCAGGCCCAGAGTTTAAGGCCTAGGACTAGAAAAAAGTAGATACAAATTGGCATTCAACATAATATATACACCAATATGCCAAAACTATAAAGATTTATCCAGGTACAAGAAAGATTAACTTTATAGTGCTCTCTGCTATGACATGCATATAAAACCAACATGAGATACTTTTCAGATACTTGGGAAAGTCTGATACAGAAAAATGAATTTAAAAATGGAAGATTTTACAATGAAAAAAACAAAATGTCCTAAATCATTAAAACTGAGTAAAAACTAGAAGTCAAGAGTCAAGTACCACATTCACACCAGGCTAAGTGAGAACCAGAAAAAGCAAACTCATTTCAAATGCAGACAAAATTTTATAATAAGCATAAAAATCTCAACTAGGACATTCTCTTGAAAAAACATTTTAAAGTTTATCTTGTATGAAAAAAAATCTAGGTTATAATGAATACAATGTGCTTATTCTTAAACTATAAAAAGGTGAATCAACTGTTGCTTCTGTGGCAAAAATATGATACCCCAATTCAAAGTCATTTTGATTTTTGCAAAGCAATCATAAAGAAGGTTTTATTACCACCCAGAGGTTTCATGATGCTTGTCAGATGCCTCTCTATATACTGTCAACTTTAAATCATTTTCCTTTTAGTGTTAATGACTTAAAGTAATCCTTGTTAGAATTGCTCTTGTCTACTTATTTATATTTTTTGGTAGTACTAGGGTTTAAACTTAGTAGAGCCTTGCATTTGCTATTGGAGCCAGGCCACCAGCTCTTCTTGTTTACTTTTTGACTAGTCTGTTGGGAGCTATGACATTTCAAAATTCACCCATGAAGCTTAACAAAAAAAGCACAAGCTAGGATAGACACACAGGCTAAGTAGAGTGAGGAGAAATCTTTTAAGCAGTACACTGCAGAACACTTTGCTTTTCCTACACAGCTCCTCATGTAACATCACCTAACTTCAAGAACTTGGATCACGCAGTGAGAGCCCTTTACAAATATTCCCCATACATATATAACAAGAGAGTATACATGTTTTAGTCTGAATGTCTGGGGACAAGTACGATATCTGGGTCACAACTACATTTGTAAATTATTGTAAAGCAATGTAATACTGTACCAAGGTTGTAAGGGAGTTTCTTTTCATATAGAGTCTCTCCAAGTACTGTAGTCCTTCATCTTTCAACAACTCCAGTGGGAAATGGTGGAGATTCCTGTAATTTAAGAACAAGTTCTTGTGCTTTTCAAGCCTTGCCACAGAGATCGTCTTACAAAGTTCGGATGCCATGACGGTACATATCCCATGAGGCGAATTGCAGCACTACATCTTGTCAAAATTGGTCCATTTCTACAAAGACAACAATTATAATCATTATGAGACTTCCCACACACATTACTATACCATCATATTAGCACATAAACACAGACATTAGAAGGATAATGATACATCCACCCTGTGCCCTTTTGACAGATGAAATTGTCAGACATACTCAGGAAATTAAAATTAATAACAATCTAATAAAAATATTCCGATTGAGCAATATTTACCACTATAAGAAATAGGTCTAATAATGACAAGAAAGTAAAACAGTTTGGATGATGGGTAGGTGCCACTGTGAGGGGGGAGGGATAATGAAGAGGATGAATGGAGATGAATACAGTTGAGACAGTTTATCTGCATGTGTGAAAACAGAACAATGAAATCTGCTGAGATTGTTTTACAAAGGGGCAGTGGGAATGAGGTTCAAATCCTAGTAGGACCAAGAAAAGAGAAAAAGGAAAATGTACATACAATTACCCTCACTCCTATGTACATATCTTACTAAATACACACTAAATAAAACATTCAGGAAAAAAAAACAATTTAAAAAACAAGCTCATATCAAGCTTCAGAGTTCTTCACATCAGGCCAACCCATGTCACCAGCCTCCTCTCAAAACTGCCTGGCTTCTCACCAAGTTCCTGGGCTTTTCTTTGGAACTACCCAATTCTTCATAGCACCTGCTGTTACCCTTCTAGCCTGGAAACTAAAATCTCCAGTTTTCAATATAAAAATCACTTTCCTATCTCAAACTAATATACTCCTGGAGTAGTCTTTCTGAGTGACCCAGCTGTTGCAAATAAAGTAGAAATGCTGTTAATAATCAATAAGAAATGCTGTTAATAATCAATAAAGCTCCTGGTTTTCCAGGAGGCCCTGAAGCCTTCCACAGGATTTCATAGGACTCTTCACAATTTGTAATCTACGTACTTATTGGTGTACTTGTAGAATCCTGAGGGCAGAGATCAGTTGCTTTCTTCCACCTTGCAAACCTTCACTTAGCATAGGATCTAAACCTGTCTTCAAAGAGCTATAAGATAGATAAAACTAGAATGTGTGGAATAATGGTGGCACTTCATCTACTCACCTCAAGACCACTTACTGATTCTACAGGATTGGTAGCTGCTATAAGATAGCTAATCCTCACAACACTGCAACAGACATTACTTAGCCTACTTTATGGATGAGAACAGAGTTTCTCAGAAGGTACCTTGCCAAAATTGCAATGAAGGTGGTCTGTGCACAACCGTACCATGCCACTTTTTATGTGTTATCATCATTTATATGTTGGACAAAGCTCACACAAATGGAAGCAAATGGACAGCCAAAATCCACATTCAAGGACATCAGACAGAATTCACTAAGGTTTTCCATCAGGTTCTTGGGTGCTTGGGCTGTAACTGGGTGCTTCGAAAACACTACATCTTTTTAAAATGAATCTTCCTAGGAAAGCAGATTGGGAGATGAAAACATAGACAAATGAAACCAGAAAGCTGTCAATAATCAGCAATGCTCCCGGCTTTCTAAGAGGGAAGCCACTAGACCTTTTCACAGGCTCGTTTTCTTACTCCTTTCTCTTAACCACTTCCTGTCCATATAGCTAAAGAAAATGTTTAATATTAATTGTATACAGTTGCACCTCCAACATGAGCTTTCTGACAAAGCACTACTCTTATTAAAACAAAGCAAATAGAAAAAAAATGCACCCATTCGATAATGTCTACCCATTTTAAGCAGGCGTATCATAAGAGTCCTTAGGATGGATTGAATCATCCTGGATCTGATAGAACATCCATCCCACCTTTCAAACCCTGGAGATCAGAGGATTACAAACTGAGTATTTACAAACTATTTGTAAACCGGGCGCCGGGTGGCTCACGCCTGTCATCCTAGCTACTCTAGAGGCTGAGATCTGAGGACTGAGCTTCGAAGTCAGCCTATGCAGATCAATCTTTGCGACTTCAATTAACCACCCAACAGCCACAAGTGGAGCTGTGGCTCCAGGGGTCAGAGCACTACCCTGGGGGGCGGATGGCGGGGAGAGGTGGACAACGTCCAGGCCCCGAGTTCAAGCCTCAGGACCGGCACCTACCAAACAAGCATTTGTCAAATGATTTCCCAGCTCTAGCAGAAGTCTTAGCCATAACTCGCCAGATCCTAGCTGAAGTCGTTACGACTGGGCAGCAGGGAGTCAGGGCCACGGAGACCCGAGGCCCGAACCCGCGGTGCCTCCGGCCGAGGCCCAGATGCTCGCGCGGCGCCCGAGTATGGCGCATCCCCGGCCGGGCCCCGGGCAAAGCGGAGGCGCGGAGGAGTCCGGACCCTCCGGACGGCAGCACTCACCCGGGTACCAGGAGAACCGGCGCTGGGCGCGCAGGCGGCGCTGGAAGGCCGGCCGGGCCTGTGAGCGGGGCGGGACGGGGCGGGGAGGGGCGGGGAGGTGGGGCGGGGCCGGGGGGCGGGACGGAACCTGCACTGCCGGGAGTCCTGCCGGAGAGAACCTGTGGCGAGCAAAGCCTCGCGGTAATTCACCCCAGTTCTCGCGGTGAGACGAGAGGCCCGTGTGTCCCCCAGCAAGCTGCCTGTTCATTGGCCGAGAGTGCTGTTTCCTCCGGATGGCCCCACCCACTGTTCCGATATTACTTCCGGCTCCGGCTGTGGACTTCCTGTGGATGGAGAGGCCTTTGACTTAGATACCTATGGCGGGTGGTTTAGGAAGCGTCCGCCCCTGGGATCGATCTGTTGCTGACTGTAGTTCACTGAGCGCCTTGACCTGTGCTGGGGTGATCTATTTGGGTCTCTGCAGCAATCCCCTAGCTCAGGTGTTAGCGCACCTGTCTGAAGGGATTCTGACCACCACCCCTTCCACCCCTTAAGGCCGACAAGGTTAGCAAACGGGGCTCAAACCCTGGATTTAGGGGCTCACAGCACCGATTAAACCCCGGCCACGGCCCGCAGGTGCCCCTGGCACTTGTGAGGCTCAGAACAGTTTCGTTAAGATATTGTGGTAGTTCCTAGCACGACTGGGTAGGTAGAAAATGTTTCTTCAAGAAGAAAATTGCATCAAAAGATAGAGCCAAGGAAGAGTTAAAAAAAAAAAAATCTGCCAGGCACCGTGGCTCATTCCTGTAATCCTGGCTACTCAGGAGACTGAGTTCTCGAGGCAAACCAGGCAAGAAAGTTCTTGAGACTCCTACCTCCAGTTAACCACCAAAAAGAGCTGGAAGTGGAGCTGTGGCTCAAGTGGCTCAACCTTGAGCAAAAAACAAAAAAACAAAAAACTGAAGGGACAGTGCCCAGGTCCTGTGTTTAAGCCTCAGACCCGGTGCACGTGGGCGCCAAGCACGTGTGAACACCCTACCAAAAACAACAACAAAAATTACATATATTAATTTGCTAGGGCTTCATTATCAAGCAACCTTAACTTTAAAATGAAGCACTTATATTTTGGCTTACTCTTTGGAATAATCTAGAGAAAAAAAATGAAATAGCCTAGAAAACACAATCATAAAATACAGGCTATGACATAATAAGAATATATAAAATATTGTGGTTACTTATTAAAACTAGTCTTCAGGAGTTACTGAAGTATATGGCAAAGATTTGTCCCGTGATTTTAAGACTTTTTATAGAATTTCCTAGTACCTCAGAATTTTTCCCCTTGGGTTTAAAATAAGGGAAACAGTTTGTGTACAAAGGGAAAAAAAATAGAGTATTTAGGATCAACCCAAATGAGATTTGCTGCTAGTACTGAAAGTCACAAAATAGGCTAGCAATAAATAAATTATTGTAGCTTCTTAGTTTTTATTTTTAAAAAAATAGAAATTGGCATATTTTCATATATTAAACTCTGATACTTGATTATGAAAAACATTAAAATGTGATCATAAATATGATCACAAAATAACATTAATTTTTTTTTCTGGTCTTGGGGCTTGAATTCAGGAACTGGTCACTGTTCCTGAGCCTCTTGGTGCCCATGGCTAGCACTCTTTCTACTTGAGCCACAGCACCACTTCTGGCTTTTTCTGAGTAGTTTGTTGGAGATAAGCGGCTCATGGACTTTCCTGCCTGGGCTGGCTTCGAACTGCAATCCTCATATGTCAGCCTCCTGCAGAGTGAGACACCACACCGGTGCCCAGCCTAAAATAACTTTTAACCCTTGTCAAGTTGGCACAAAAGTTGCCAGGTAATTATATATAATCATACATATCACCACTTTTAATATCACTATTACAGTTTTATCAAGTTTTAGAGGGTCAATTTACATATTTTTGTTTCACTTAGAAGAGGGAATTCTCTCATTTAAATTAGTTTTACTGACGTTGACTGACTTTGCAAATCAACAGGCAGTGCATATCACTTTAAGTAAATTCCAAGGAAAAGACAACCCCATTTAAAATTCCCACCTCTAGTTCCCAAGGATTGGGTTACAAAGTTTGACAAAATCCTGTTTCTGCACTTGCGATTGGTGGATGGGATGCTCCATCATTCAGTCTGTCTGGAGTTTTGTGAGGTACCCTCAGCACTTTACAGGAAGATTGTTCTGAAAGCTACTGTACCTTAGACAAATTTATGGTTATCAATCTATACGAAGAATCACCATACAGATACATCAGGAACCAAACTGGTACGCTCAACTGTCAGGACCGCTGTGATTTGCTCGAAAAAGGAATGGCGATGTTCTCAACCAGACTGGGTGAACTGACAAAGGATTTTACCACATTGTTGGACGTTTGAGAGACTTTTTTCTGGTGTTCGTTAGTTGGCAAGGAGTGCCAAAAGGAAATCCAGAGAAAACACAGGCACAATTTAAGGATAGCAGGAGGAAGAGTTTTCAAGAAGGCATTTTGTTTTTCTCTTTTGAAGTTGGATACCTTTTCCCCAGATTATCAATGGAGTTTTTGAAAGGTAATGCAAACAAGTTAGGATTCATTATAGATTATTCTCTGTTGTAAGAAGCTATGTTTTGTGGTTTTGTTGCTTAAATATGTGTTTATATACTTAATAATACTGTAATCTTTAAATGGAATGAGTTTTTTGTAGATTATTATACTTGGCATAATAGGTAGTCCATCTGTTATATGAGGAATTGAACATAACAGTACATGCCTGTAATTCTAGCTACCGAGGAGGCAGATGCAGGAGATTTCAGAAAGTCTTCAAGGCAAGACTGGACAAAGTTAGCAGGACCCTATCTCAACAGCAAAATAAAACCAAAATGTCTCGAGTCATAGCTCAAGTGACAGAACACTTGGTGAGAATCTGGGTTCAATCCCCATATAGAGAAGAAAAGATAACAGTAGAAATGGCTTTGGGCATTTTATCAAAACACCTATAAATAACATAAACCTTGTTGCATTTCTTTGTATCTTTCAAAAACACTTTTTTTTTTTTTAGTTTAGCACTGCCGTATTAGGTAGGTATGGTGGTGTTGGTGGTGTTGGTAATAAGTAGAACACACATGGTAAAAAAAAAAAATTTGTCTTTGTGAGTTTGGCTTACTTCATTTAACAATATGCAGTTTATTGCAAATTCTTCTTTGTGGATGTATAAGAATACTCCATCGTGGATAGCTACCTTATTTCCTTAATCCAGTCATTCATTGATGGATATCTAGACTGATCTAGTAAGGTGGCTACTGCGAAGAGTGCAGCAATAAACATGGGTGTGCAGGTGTCTTTGTAACCCACCAGTGGTTCTTAATTAGGTAGAGAGAGAAGGAGGAATCTCTAGGTATGGAAAACAGGAGACAAGTTCTCCTGCCACCATTGGCTGACGTTGTACGTGGCCAGGCTCATCAGATAATATCCTTTTTAGCTCTTTTTGGTAGCCCAGCCCTCTTGATGAGAAAGTAAAGGAAATATGGTGTCATTGAACTGACTTGTTCCACTTCTCAGCAATGGCAGTAAAATGCCTATTCACCATTTCTGATCTTTCACTAATTCTGCTATGAGATCTGTTGGTGTGCAGTTAAACCTTCATAGGCATGGGTTTCTAGGGAATGAGCCTTTCCACCACTCCATATCTCTAACCTATGCAGACCTGCAACTTGAAGAAGTTAATATTTTCTTTATATAAAGCCCACCCACCCCGGTACTACCTACCCCAGACCTGACTACCTTCAACTATTCACAGGGTTTTCCCTACAGATTGTTGACATTTCATTTGAGGGCAAAGTCAAGAAACATTCTTTTTATAATTTAAGGACTCATTTTTTAACAATAAAATTACCCTTAAAGGTAAGAATAACTGTCAGTGTTTCTCCAACTGGATTTTTCTATCAAAATGTATAAATAATATTTTTAGTGACTGGACAATTTATATGTTCCTAAGAGCAAAGAACTCCAGTGGGAATGAGATGGTGGTAATATCCGAGAGCAGAGATTTCATGTGGAGGACTTGAGGTTACCTTTGTGGCTGTTAATTCCTCGGAACTGGGGAACCTTCTGTGTGAAAATCTGTAACATCATTTGTATTGGTGGACCATACAAATTTATCAAACAGGCAGAGAGAGCCCATTCCATTGATATCCCTTCTGGCTCCAGTGTTGGAGCCCTGTAAGGAAACACCTGCTAGTATTGCAGCTCAGCCTGCTGGTATTATAACTTTACTGCTGGCTGCTGCCGCTGTCACTCTCAAGTTCTTGTCTGACAAATTCCAGAAATGAAGCGTCTGCATTGAAGGCTGTTGCCACTCTGCTCCTGTGTTCCAGTGGCTGTGTCTAGGCACTTTTTATATCCTGAGCTGTGCTCGGATTGGTTGGCCCTATGCAAATAAGGCACAGGACAACCAACCAATCAGTTCAGACTTGTGATGTCATAGTTTGAGTGTGACTTTCCCCCTATTATAATTAGATGCTTGGAAGGTGACATTTTATTGGTTGAGCCTTGTGACATTCTGATTGGTTACTAATTCCAAATCAGCTATGTTCTATGGGTGGGAAGGTATTCAGAACTTGAGGAACCAGAAGGAACTAGAGAAGGGTGCTGGCAAGATGCTTTGTTTCCTGATGGTACTTTTTTTGAAACAGTTTTTAATCTTTTCCCATCTGGTCTCCATTGGCCAAGCCAAGATACTCTCAAGGAACCCTGAGCCCTAATTAGTCTACCCTTTCACAAGTTTTTATGTGAACATGAGTTTTCAGCTCTCCAAGATATCCGCTCCGAGTCCAAGGAGTGGAAGTGGTAAGTCATACAGTATTCTGCATTTAACATTTGAAGACTATCAAATATTTTCCAAGACAAGCAAAACCACCAGTGTTTTATGATAGTCCCAGTTTCTCTACATTCTCATCTACATTTCTATGGTCTGTCATTATTATTATTATTATTATTGTCATTCTGGTAGATGTGAGGTAGTATCTTGTTGCAATTTTGATTTGCATTTTTAATGACTAATAATATTAAGCATTTTTGGCCACACATATATCTTTGTAAAATGTCTATTCAAATATTTTCCCTATTTTTAATTGAGTTTTTGTCATCTTATTATCGAGTTGTAAACATTATGTATTCTGGATAGGAGTACTTCATCAGATATGTGACTTGCACATATTTTATTCTATTCTGTGGGTTGTCATTTAACTTTAGTATTGATAAACTTTGAAGGAACATATTTCTTTTTAATAAAATTCAGTTAATATACCTTTTTCTTTTATTTTTTATCCCTTAGTTCAGTACTTGGGAAATCTTCTAACCCAGGCTCATGAAGATTTTCTCTGACGTATGCTAGTTTTATGCCTTTAATTACTTTACATCTCCATTTGGAGTTAAATTTTATATATGGTTTGAGGTAGAGGTCCAGCATTCTTTATTTGAATGTGAAAGGCCCACTTGAGGACTATTTTCTTAGAAAGCTAGTCTTCCTCCATTGAATTATCTTGGCACCTTGTCCAAAGCATAAGTGATATAAAATGCCTTGGATTTTTATCCCCAACACTGGAAAAAATGGGAAAAAATATTGGCTGTATATGTAAGGGTTTTTTCTTGGAGTCTCACCTCTTTCCTGTTGTTCTATATCTTTATTTCCATAGTTGTGTCTGAGACCAGCACTGCAATATTTTGTTGTCCTTTGCTCTGTGGACTAATAAATATACACTACTAATAAATATATACTGTCAAATTTATATTCGAGAAATAAAAATGTGCATAGATTGAAGGCACGCAACATGATATTTTGATGTAAGTGTACTTTATGTAATGATTCCCACGATCTGGCTCAGATAATCACCCGACATGATTACCATTGATTACCTGATGAGAACACTTACGATGTCTTCTCTACCAAAGCCAATCACCACAAAGTTTCACTCTTAGTTTTTATAATTTCTAACATTGGGAAGTTTGAGTTCACCAACTTTCTTTTTCCTTTTTTTTAAATGTTCTATTTTGAGTCTCTTGCATTTTCTATATAAACTTAAAGCTCAGTTTGTCAATTTCTACCTTTTTCCCCTCTCCCCTGAAAAAGCAGTTAGGAGTTGGATAAGGATTGTATTATGCTTATAGATAATTTGAGAAATATTGTTATCTTAGTCGTTTTGAGGCTTCAAATTCATGAATAGAAGATGTCTCTTTATGTATTTAGATGTTTCACTTCTTTGATTTTCAGCATTTATGTCATATATTTCTTTCATTATATTTATGCCTAAGTATTTTACTGTTTTGATGCCATTATGAATGGAAATGTTTTCTTAATTTTATTTTCAGGTTATATATTTTTAGTGTATAGATGCATAAAATTCCAAGCCAGATATGTCAAGTCATGTCTATAATTCTAGCACTCAAGAGTCTGAGAAAGGAGGATTATGCGTGTGATGGTGACCTGTGGTATACAGCAAAGCCTTAATTTGGAAAAGAAGGGAAGAGATTTTTGTTGACTTATTCTGTATCCTATAACCCTCCTGAACTTGTTTAGTAGTTCTAGAAGGAACTTCTTTTATTCACTTTTCCTGGATTCTACCTACACGATCATGTCATCTGATGATGAAGTTTTCTTTCTTCCTTTCTGTTCTGCATGCCTTTCTTTCTTTTTCTTCCCCTGTTACCCTAGCTAGAATATTCTTTATGCTCTTGAATATAGTTTGGTGGGAGAAACTATCCTTGCCTTATTTCCAATCCAGAGACAAGGGCATTCCCACGTTCACAACTTAGTATGATGTTAGCTTTAGGTCTTCTCATGAGATTTTCATCAGGTTGGGAAAGTTTTTCTCATCAGTAGGCATTTAAGTGTCTCAGATGTTGTTTCTATACATATCGTGATGAACGCATGTTCATTAATCCAGTAGACCCTTGGTATCTGAAGGTAAGTGGTTCCAAAGAGACTAAATGTTTTTAACAACACCTCTTAGACCGACCTGCAAGACTCAAACCCCGTATTCTTCCTCTTCCTCTGATCTGGGGCCTATCATGTGTTTCAGCATTCTACTAGGTAGGTCTGGCAGAAGGAACATTAATTGATTGGATAAGTCTGACTGGCAGTTGTGGGTGCAAATTAAGAGAGGCCTGGGAAGCCAACCCAGGGCAGGCAGGAAGAGGATGCTGTAGGGAGCCACCCACACTGATTTCTAATGAGATTTTAAACTCTAGCTCTGCCTGTTACAAAAAAAAAGGAGAGTGGTTGATGATAGGCATGTACCTCAAAGTAAATGAACTGAAGAGTAGGCTTTTGTGCTGCATGATGCAACACACATTGATTATTTTTATATCACAAAATTCTTTTTATGAATACATTAACATATGTGTGTTTGTTATATCCTTTGATCATCATCCCTCAGTACTCCCTCTTTCTCCCTCTGCTGCTGATCCCTTCCTACACAGTCTGCCTTGATTTTGCTTTGTTTAAAAGCTTGTCTCAATCAATAGAATGATGCGTACTTTAAAGAGGAAAAAGTTATTATCTTTAGAAAGATGTTATTCTGAAGTAGTGGAGGCATAACTGAGCTATAGAGTGCCTTCCTAGTTTGTTGTTGTTGTTGTGTGTGTGTGTGTGTGTGTGCGCACGCGCACATGCGTGCGTGGTGATTTTTACTGCATACATCACTCCAACTATTCCATTTAGCCAGAAGTAAAGGGTTAACATTTATTTTCTGACTGTAGATTAGTTGAGGAATTCATTAGGCTTACTTGGGCTCAGCAAGTATAAGTGAGAGATAGCTAGCTAGCTAGATAGATATTCATTCTTTTAACCAAGACTGTTTGGTTTAGCTAAAACTGAAAATAAGCCAAAACTCTTTTAAAGAAGTCATAGGTACAGTGTTGAAATTTTCCTAGATTCTAACCTCAATTCTAAAGGAAAAAAAAGTGAACCCTGAAAAGTAGCAGTTGAAACATTTATTTATTGCCAATTCTGGGGCTTGAACTCAGAGAGCCTGGGCACTGTCCCTGAGCTTCTTTTGCTCAAGGCTAGTGGTCTACCACTTGAGCCACAGGGCCCCTTCTGGCTTTTTCTGTTTATGCGGTACTGAGCTATTGAACTCAGGACTTCATGCGTGCTAGGTAAGCACTCTACCACTAAGCCACATTCCCAGCCCCAGAAACAATCTTTTAACACCTTTCCCTTCTGTGTTTAACAATCAGAGGACAATGCAAGTGAGAATATGCAGGAATCGCAAGACACCCACATTTCCAGCCATCTAGATGAAGTAGTGGCTGCTGTCAGCATCACCTCTAGAAAAAAGTCTCCTAACAAGCTGCCCCAGACCGCGCTGTTCCAGCCTCCGAGAGAGAAACTCCACCTGTGTGAGGAGAGGGTGAGGTCCTACTTCAGCAATCACCAGGTAAGGAGTCTTCCCCTTCTAGACCTGTGCCCTGGGAGGCAGGCTCTCAGGCGCAGCCAAGAGAAGGATGGTTTTGAGGTTACACTCCTAATCTCAGGAGTGACATAGGAAGAAACATGTAAGTGAAAGAACTTACTATAACCCAAGTAAGTGTGGCCCAACCAAGCCATGCCCAGCAGTGGACACACCCACAGTAAGTACAAGTGAGCTGAGGACTAAGGAGGAAAAGGACCAGCATGGAGGAGCTGAGGGAAGGGTCCTCAAGAGAGGGAAGGGTACATGTAATTATAATCTACAAGGTAGGTGTGCAGGAGGTGCTATGCTTGACGTGAAAGAGGGAGCTGTGGGTTAAAATGAAATGTAGTCTGCAAAATGATCAGTTCATTGAGGCCTTGCATGTTGCATGTGAAGTAGCCAAGGGCTCTTGGAACTTTCACGTGGTAAAAAGTAGATGCTTTTTAAATATTCACTTTTTTTTGCAAGTTTTTATTTTAAAATAGTTTCAGACTTACAGGAAACTTATGATTCACCAGTTGGCAACATTTATTTTTATTGCTTGTGTGTGTGTGTGTGTGTGTGTGTGTGTGTGTGTGTGTGTGTGATAGTGCTGGGGCTTGAACTCAGGACCTAGCTTTTTTACTCAAGGCTGGCACTCCGCCACTTGAGCCACAGCTCCACTTCTAACTCTTTGCTGGTTCACTGGTGGCAAGAGTCTCATGGACTTCCCTGCTTGGACTGTCTTTAAACTGGAATCCTCAGATCTCAGCCTTCTGAGTAGCTAGGATTCCAAGCATGAGCCACAATCACCTGGCTAGAACCCTGCATTTAAGAGAATGGACAGATATACAGTTAGATTTTGTTTCATGCTTTGTGATTCTTAAATGTTTTGGCTGTCGGATCGTAGGTAACTTCACTTTCTTCTCTGACAGTACAAACAGGCGATCCAGGAGCTTGTACGTTGCCTCGCATTGACCAGAATTTGCTATGGTGACTCACATTGGAAACTAGCAGACGCACACGTTAATCTGGCTGAGGGTTACCTCCAGCTGAAAGGTGAGCTCATCTCAGATCCAGCAAGATCAGTGGGTTGGCTTCTGTTGTTCATCCCCCAAATTTGCTTCACACTCAGCTAGAAGGGTCAGGATGTAGGATAGTCTTCTTTCCAAATGGTGATAAGCCAGCAAGATACATCACAGAGGAGAGGGAGAAGGAAGAAAGATTGTAACCTTCTAAGTATTTGTTTATTATCTTTTTTATTTTTGCCAGTCCTGGGGCTTGAACTCAGGGCCTGGGCTCTGTCCCTGAGCTTCTTTTGCTCAAGGCTAGCACTCTACCATTTGAATCATAGTGCCACTTCTGGCTTTTTCTGTTTATGTGGTACTGAGGAATGGAACCATGGATTCATGCATGCTAGGCAAGCATTCTACCACTAACCATGTTCCCAGCCCTGTTTATTATCTTAAAATTAAGATCCTTAGGAGATAGTTCATCTGTGAGCTTATGAAAGGTATTATAAAAGAACCCAAGACAAGGGAGAGCAGCTTAGAATAGAATATCATTCTTGATGAAGAAGAGTTGTTTGACTATAAGTAACAAACAGTCAAATTAAAAAGGCTAACACAAGTTAGAAGAACTAAAAACACATTGGCTCATATTTAAATGTCCAAGGGTTAAACTTGCTTATTCCTTAGCTATGGCTGATATTTGAACAATATGACCAGGTTTCAGTTTCTTGCTTTTCTCATCACTTGGATCTGTTTTCTTGGCTCCATCCTTAGTCAGGCTTTGTACACCTGGCAGCAACAGTGATGCCAGCTGCTCCAGAAATTCCCAGGAGACAAAGAATACCCTGCTAAACATCCCAGAATTTCAGTACATTCTAAGTAGGCTAACTTGGGTCTAATCCAAATCACCTGGATTAGATGTGCAGTAGGCAAGGATCGCCTGTTTTCCTCAAGAGAAACAAGAAGAGAGATGGTTTCAGGAGGGAGAAAACAGTATCATTTCCTCTCCGGCTAGGCAAACTGGGATGACTGCATTTTGTTGGTTGGTACAATCATGATGCTCTTTTCCTGCTGCCCAGATATATCATGTATCACCAGACAATAGGTGGGGAGCTTGTTAGATTCCCTGGCCATGAAGATGTTTCTGTCATGCTGAGGTTGTAGAGAAACTGAGACTTCTCTTTCTTTGTAGGATTCTCACTGCAAGCAAAACAACATGCAGAAAAAGCCAAGGAAATCCTGGTCAGCTCCATTGTGTCTCCCTATAAAGACAACACGGACATTTTCAAGTGTTCTATAGAGCTCTTCTGCACCCTGGGGAAAGCCTTACTCTCTCTTCAAAAGTATCCTTTGCCTCTAATCTGCACTATTAGGTATACTGCTCACATAATACTTAATATCTAGTCCATAAGGCCAACTAAAAAGTTGTTAGATGACTGGGAGAATGATAGGAAGCGTAAGAGCCAGATGAATTCCATAATCTCCAAGTCCTAGAAATCTAGAACCGAGTGAAAAGTTTCCTGAACACAATCCAGATATAAGGAAGCCTCAGAGAATCTGACAAAAGCAGACAACATTTCCAAGGAGCTCCTCCAGTGTGGAAAGATTATAAAGGAAGAGTGGACAGAAATCCAAGCACGGATCAAATTTTCATTTGCACAGTAAGTTTCAAGATAAGAACTTGGTGTGTGTGGTGACTGACTGAGGGTTCTTAGCCAGGGGAATCTGTCTTCAGATAGATGGTTCGTCTTCATGGGGCACTGTCCACAGTTTCTAGTCCAGGAAGGAGAGGAACACAGTTATATCAAAGCAGCCCCAGCACCGAGATGAACCCCAGTGGCAAAGGTTGTCCAGAGCCCTCCTATCCAACCTGGGCCCTTTATTTACATTATCCCCTCGACTTTTCTTTTCTACCTGATCTCCCTCCCACCTGCCTTCCCATCATCCTGTCCTTTGTCTCTTCCTCCCTCCCCTCCCTTCACTGCTCCTGTAGAAGATGGAGCTTGAGTAGATAGATTTTTCTGATGAGGGCCTCAAAGAAAAGTCACATCCTGGTCTACGATAAGAAGATTGGCCTTTCTTCCTCATTCGCCACGCAGACCTGGCTGAGGGTGATAGCACGTTTCATCATCAGGTGACACCCCGAGGAGGCAACTAGGCCCTGTGACCTGGTCATGACACCTGTTACCCCGTTGCTCCTGAGGGCTGATTCCACTGATCTGCCTACTCCCCACTCCTGAAGCTGCCTCCCCCCGTATAGGAGGACTGACTGTCCTCCAGCCAAGGGCACAAAAGTAGCTGTGCTCCCCGCTGGGACCTCTCCACAGGCTCTTAAGGGAAAGCAACGAGTACCCAGTAGTTTCTACCCTTATCCCATCCAGAGGCCGGTCCTTCCCTGATTCTCCAGAACACTGGGTGGCAGAGTGAGCTCCTTTGAAGGAAAGAAAGTGGGGGAAAGAGGATGGAGAAAGTCTCGTTCTGGAAGAGACCGAGAATCCCAGATGACCTCACTTGGCTTTCCTTAGCCAAGCCAGAAGAATCCAGTTTACCTTTGTTAACACACTTTGCCTCCCTCCCAATATCACATTGTCCTGTTTTATAAATCACCATGTGTTTTGTGCCATAAGAAAGTACAGAGATGAAGAAGACATTTAATATATATTTACATATATAAATATATAATATAAATACTATATAGATGTATAATATATAGATACATAATTATGCATAATTGTATTTATATTACATATATTATATTTATGTATTATATATAACTATTATAATTGTGTATATAGCCCAGCTACTTGGGAAATAGAGTCAGGAGGTTTGTGAGTCCACAGACAACCCAGGTAAAATTGCTGAGACTCTTATCTCAAGAATGAATACACTCCACTTATGGGACACACACTTATGGTACATTATTTGCAATAGCCAGGAATTCAAACCAGCTCAAAGGTTCATCCAAAGCAGAATAGATAAGATTGTGGTCCATACATGAAAAGAAAATGGTCAAACCACTCCTTGCTTAAAATCCTTGGGTCGGTGGGTGCTTCTCACAAACCGTGTGTTCAGTGAAAGAAACCAGGCCCCAAAGAATCCAGGGATTCATTCCACTTATATGACTGGGAGAGCAAGAGGGTTGTCGATGATCTGGAGAGTCACACACCTTCCCCATCCAGATCTTCTTACTGCTCAGAACTAGGCAGGAAACACACAGATCAGAGGCCCAAAATCTGGTATTTGTTGCATCTGGTAGAGACTTGACAAATGCCTTCATTCTTCATGTTCAGCAGTGTCGCTACAAAACAGGGATCTTGACTTTCCAAACTAGCAGTACTGAATCTCGCCTGCAGATGGCAGCCCTTGAACATGTCTGTACTGAAAACCCAGCTGTCGTTGAAGTCCATCTTGGGAGTTTGTTGTACAAAGTTACTTTTGTGTCTCACAAAGTTGTTTCAGACATTGCCAGTTCTTTTTTTTTTTTCCTCCCCATTCTGATTGTTCACCCTGACATCCCAGTGGGACATTTAAACTAAATGATTTTCATCTGATTACTTTGCCCACTGAAATCTGCCCAAGCTGATCTCCTTTAGAAAGAAGCAAGGCTTAGGTTTTGTACATTACTGTAGTGACACTTTTCTCCAGCCAGGTCTTGGCAGTAGAAGGCCAGGGAAATTTCTCAGACAGCGCTGGTAGGATTTATGTCCTTTTTAGAAGGATAGCTTTTTGTGTACCCACTTTAACCTCCATCAGCTTCTCCTTTTATGGTGCCTATCAAGGCCGGCTGGTGCCTTTCCTCCTGTCCCTACAGACAAGGCTGCAGGGGTGACTCATACTCAGGGGTGGGGGGAGGGGGCGGTGCTTCCATCCCCATCCTCCCCTCCACCCCAGTGCTCCTGCACTGGCAGGATTTGCTACCTTTGGACCGTGGATTCAAATCATACATCTTTAAATCTGTTAAAAGTTAACCTCAAAAACAGGCAGATGTCCCGCCCTCAGTGGCCATAGGTAGATTCTGTTCCAGTTACTGATAGAGATCTCCAGGGACAGAGTTGCCTTAATACATATAGGCATACGCCATTGCACACGTACACCACACACACACACACACACACACACACACACACGACCTTTCTATATGTCATCATGGTGACAGGGTGTTGGGAATTGCTGCTCCAGAGCACGTGACTTGTCCCCCAGCTTTCTCTGTGCCTTTGAAGTCTTCCACAACTTCTCCCAGTGAGTACTTGACTGGCACCGCTGTGCTAGACTAGCCCAGAACGAAACAAACACCATTTCCCAGAGCATCAACAGGCCACCTGGGGAACTTTTCTCACCACTGTGCCGTGGTACAGCCTTGTGGTCTTTGGAATCCAGAAGCCTGGGTTCGAGTCACTATTTCTTCAGACTCACCCAGTGGGACTTGGGGCGGGTTCCCTGCTTTCAGTCAGCTGCTCTGTCTTTCCCTGCTAATGTCCAAATAACAGGACCTCAGAGGACTTTTGAGAAGATTAAAGAGACACCAGATATAAACTCAGAACAACAGAAAGAGAAGGGAAAGAGAGGGAGAGAATGAGGAACGTGTGGAAAAAATGAGAGAGAGTTGGAGGGAGAGATGTGAAAAGGAAGAAAAGGAAAGGAGGGAGGGAGAAAAGGAAGGAGGAAGGGAGCAAGAAAGGGAAGGAAGGAAGAAAAGGAGGGAAGGAGAAAAGGAAGGAAGGAGGAAGGGAGCAAGAAAAGGAAGGAAGGAAAGAAGGAGGGAGAGAGGGAAGGTGGGAGGACGGTGGAAGGGAGAAGCTGCCAACTGTTGACACCCTCTATGCAGGTTCTTGTCCAGTGCTTTCCTCCTTCATCCATGTCAGCCCCATTGTCCCTGTGAGTTGGAGAAACCCCTTCCCATTTTCAAATGAAAGAACTGAGGCTGGAAGAAGGGGCACACAGCAGGGAAGTGCAGAGCAGAGCCTTATCTAGCAGTCTCTAGTGTCCGGGCGGCTGCCAACCACCACTGCAGAATGGAATTCTCACAATGCACTCTGCAGCAGAACCTTGCCTTGTATGTAGAGAAACGCACACATACATCTTTTCTCACGTTGACTCTAGAAAGCTCTAAAGCCTCCACGTGTCCTCTTTGGGGATGGGTTTCTCATCAGATTCCAATCCCCAGTGGCCTGCCCGCAGACCCTGGTTCACCAGTGCACCACATTGTTGCCAAATTCTAGCATGTTTAAAGAGGAAACACTCTGGTCCCATAGTAATACTAGAGGTATGGTGAGACCTCAGGAATTCGTCTGAGATGAGATGTCCACATAGACTCCCTGCAATTGCTGTGGATACACTTTCATTCAATAGAACATGGCCATCACTGAAATGTGCACAGCTGTCAAATGACCAGACTGCCACATTTTGCCATTCAAATGCCCCTGTTTTCGCTTCTGTCTAGTGTGTGTCCTAAAGCTACTGGACATATTGTTATGGGCACCCTAGAGAAGAAATCCTCAAAGAATCCTCCCCCTGCCCCACAGGTAGATAGAAACAGAAAGGAGAGAGTAGTACTCTCCCAAACGTTATATATGAGAAAATGGAAACAGACAGGATTACTGGAAATTGACTTGATGCTTTAAGTGAGCGGGAGATGGAGGTAAGACTGTAATTTAGTTATTTCTCAATGTAGTACTCTCGGTCTCTCTATTCCTTTTTGATTAAATATATTGTGAAATGAAGGTAAATTGTGTTTTCTGTTTTGCCCTTTTATGCGAGCAGAGTGTTCTCAGTGAGTTCCTGAAGGCTCATTGTGGAGCACATTAGCTGGATAGCTTCCCTTTCTGGCTGAGTTAGTGTCCAGATCCTGTATTCACAGACAGTAGTGTGTATGGGGGGGGGCAGGGCGTGTAGAGTGGGCTTCATCCTAAACAACAGCGTGGTGTACTCATCCAGCTTTTTAATAAGATACTAGAGGCATATGAAAAGATGTGGATACTGTTCCAGGCATGTTGTCACAGGTGTGTCATCCCAGCTACTTAAGAGCTGGAGAAGATTGTAGTTCAGAGTCAGTCCCCCCCCCAAAAAAAGTGTGGCAAGACCCCATCTCAACAAACAAGTCAAGAGTGGCAAGTCCCACTACATATGAAGAATAGGTGGAAGGAACATGGCCTAAGACTACTCCCAGGGAGGAAAAAAAAGCAAGGCCCGCTCTGAAAAATAACTGAAGCCAAAAAGATCTGGGTCTTTGGATCAAAGGGTAGAGGCCCTGAGTTCAAACCCCAGTAACACCCCCACCCACGTATACAGATACTGCTGTGCAATTTCGCATGTACACATCACCAAACTAACTCACAAAACAGATTTCATACCAGTGGGAATCTGAAGTGGCACTGTCCCCGGTCCTGTTTGTTTCCCTCCTATTGTGGAAATTGTTACACTGATTCAGTGTTTGCAATTGAGTGTTTTTGTGCAATTGTACCTTTCCAATGGGTGCATGTCATTGTATTCTTTATTGCTGTGTATCAGCCTGGACACTAGTTTTTGATTTTTGGCTTTCTTCCCAGACAGTTTCCCAAAAGAAATCATCTTGGTCTTTCTATTTGCTTTATTCCTCATCTGTGACTTTTGCAGGCAGCCTTGGAGACAAAAGATATATTCTTGCTCTTCTGGCGTTGCGTCATTTATGAGCATTAAAAGGAAAAATGATGAAGACTTTTTTTCCTTTGCTCAAATATTGGTGGTATTGTCTAAATTCACCAAGCTCAATTCAGTGGGAAAATGTCTAAAGTCATTTGGAAATGATGTGACTTTCCCTAGATTCTAAACAAGAGATCAACAACTTTTTTTTCTGCACATAACCAAATAAAGCAGAGATCAGAAGGATCATAATTCAGGGGCAGCTCAGGCAGAAAGTTAAGGAGGCCCCCATATCAACTAGAAGGCTGGCCAAGGGGGTACACATCAGTCATCCCAGCTACATGGGATGTATCAGTAGGAACTGCGCTTCAGGATGGCCTGGGGTAAACCACAAGATCCTACCTGAAAAATAGCTACGGAGGAAACATAGGAGGGATTAAAATTGCATTTGGTATTTTGTACAGAAAGTTTTCCACACAGAAGTTTCTAATAGTCCTCACAAATATTTTGGAGATTTTTTTTTAGAGGCTTGTTGTTCTGTTACAGAGCAGCATTGTTCACATGAGAGACTAACGAAGCCACAAGAACATTTTCCCGCTGCTACCTTATTACGCTTAAATTAGTATATTTTTTTCTGACATAATAATAATATAGTTTCACAGAAACAGGGAAACTTAGAAAAGCATAAGCAAGGAAAGTTCAGATGCCAATCCACCTGCTTATTAGATGACTACTGCTAACATGTAAGAGATCTTTTTTTTTAACATGTCTGAGTGCAGGTGTCTGTTAAAATTGGTTATAAAATATCAACATGCATGAGATGACACACAAGATAGCTTTATAACTCACCCTTTTACTAAAGAACAGAAGAAATAGATACATTGTTGGTTGATATAGGAAGAGCCACTGTGATGTATAACTTCACAGGAAATTGTGACAGGCGCTTTTCCATTATTGTAAAGAGCGCTAAGCTAGACATTCTCTTATGTTTCCAATTTCCCTGCCTGAGTATGTTATCAAGATAAATCCCTAGAAGCGACATGAGCAGAATTGTATGCGTGTATATGTATGATTTTGATTTTGAGAAGTTTATGCCCAGATGATAGTTTCTCCAGCAGTTAGTTGATGAGAGTACTTCAACCTCCTTAATATTACCGAAATTGGGCTGGGCAGGTGGCTCAGTGGTAGAGTGCTCGCCTAGCATGCAGGAAACCCTGGGTTCGATTCCTTAGCACCACATAAGTAGAAAAAGCCAGAAGTGGCTCTGTGGCTCAAGTGGTAGAGTGCTATAGCCTTGAGCAGAAGCAGCTCAGGGACAGTGGCTAGGCCCCGAGTTCAAGCCCCAGGACTGGCAAAATAAAAAATAAAAAAATATTACTGGAAATTTCTGTGATTTCTCACTACATCCAAGGTTAGCATCTCAAACATTCCTTGTGATTTTGCAAAACATTTTATATATTTATAAACCATCCCCTACCTAGCACTTGCTTTGTGTCAGATACTGTATTGGATGTTTTTGTGAATGTCAACAATCTTGTTCTTTCTAATAGCCCCAGCAAAGTGGGCACTGTTAGCATCCTCGACATTTAGGTGAGATCACTATTGCTTGAGCGGTTGCTACATTGAGCAAGTGCAGAAGCCAGCACTGGAACCTTCCCGTGGTTCCCAAGTTCATCCTCCTGAGCAGTGCCCAGCTACCACCTGGAGGAAAGGCTTAGCTGTCAAGCCAATGAATCAGGGAGTCCCACCCTCACTACCAGGCTGCCTATATTTTCAGACCGTCCTATGTTAATGATTTTTAAATGATCCTTTTGCTAGAATTAGAGCTAATGAGATAGATTCTTGTTGTTGTTGTTGTACCAGTCCTGGGGCTTGAACGCAGAGCACAGGCACTGTCCCTGAACTGCTTTTACTCAAAGCTAGTGCTCTACCACTTGAGCCACAGCATCACTTTTTCTGAGTAGTTTATTGGAGATAAGAGTCTCATGGACTTTTCTGCCTGGGCTGGCTTTGAACTGCGATCCTTAGACCTCAGTCCCCTGAGTAGCTTGGATTGCAAGTATGAGCCACCAGTGCCCAGATGATTTTTAAGAAGGGGGATGGGGGCAAGGGAGTGTGATGAAGAAGGGTTGCTTGGTGACGTACACTGGGTGTTCCTTGTACAACTCCTGTGTATGTTAATAAAAAAAATCATTTAAAAATCACTTGATTTTTTTAGGGTATATCAATGTCAGAAGAAATTAAAAGAAGCTTTGCCCCACTACAAAGAGGCTCTGGAATATACTGTGAGCAACAAAGGAGACAAGAGTATCGAGTGTGTACCCATACTGAGGGAACTGGCAGGCACCGAGCAGGCCCTGGGGTTCCACGACGAAGCCATCACACGTCTCTTACAGGTAAGGGGTGGCACATGGGACACTAGACCTGATGCTTTTCATCAATGCAAGGGCGCAGAAGCACTGGAAGTGGCTATGTGGTTAGCTCCAGATTAGTACAACACTTGGCCTAGAATAGATGCTCAGTCAATAGCCAGGCAGTAAGTACAGGGCCACTAGCCTTGGCTAGTGACTGTACATTCTGCAGAGACTGAGGCTCGCTAAGAATAGCTTTGCTCATTATAGACATGGCTTAAGCAGTATTTCCCAGATGAGGTTTCTTTGTCCTGTACTATTTTCTATAATTGTAAGATTTCTTGGTGAGTCATTCAAACATCTCCAGGGATGATAACTAATAGATAACTAATAGATAGGTACACACATACTCTCACACTCTCTCTCTCTCTCTCTCTCTCTCTCTTTCTCTCTCAGAGGAGAGAAGAGAAAAGAGGAAAGAGGAAAGGAGGGGAGGGGAGAGAGGAGGAGAAATGGGTTCATGTGTGTTGGGGATTGACAAGCCTGGAGTCCATGGATAGACTAGCCTAGCAGTCTCGAAACTGGGCCAATATCAGCGGTTTTGTGCCTTAGGTCATTGATTGACTAGGTGAGTGGACTTATTGGATGGAGAGTGGATGCCTTCACTTAGAGTCATAGCATTACCTACACACCTACACACACACATAAGCACACACACACACACACACACACACACACAGCACGAGTTATCTGGTATTGAACCAGACAACTGGGCACCAAAGTTGAGCAAGTTGACACATAAAATTAACCATCACAATGAGTTTGATTGATGTCTTTGTATCATGTCATCCACTAAAAGCATTTTAATGTTTCCTTGAGAATTTAAAGGATCGATT
Organism: Dipodomys ordii; assembly: GCF_000151885.1. Taxonomy (NCBI): domain Eukaryota; kingdom Metazoa; phylum Chordata; class Mammalia; order Rodentia; family Heteromyidae; genus Dipodomys; species Dipodomys ordii. The sequence continues at coordinate 7,762,688 of NW_012267231.1, read as the reverse complement.
AGCCCATTCCTGTTATTTCAAGATATGATGATATGTCACTTAGAATACACTTTTGCCATGTCGCTTTTAATTACTCCAATCGTTTATACTGCCACATGCAGAGTGTTAGAGAGCCCTGTTGGCTCACTGTATTTGGATCATCTCTTGTAATCACTATTAACACTCTCTAACACATTATTTCCAGGTTATAGATAAGGAAGGCAAGAATTAGAAAGGTTGGGCGATATGCCCAGGAGGACATAGCTAATAAATGACACAACCTGGGTTCAAAACTAGTATTTCTTTAATTAAGATTCTTTAGTGTGATAGGTAGAGGATGGGGTGGTTGTGGCAAGAGAAGAAGAGGGAGGGACCAGTCCAGGCTGTGGAGGAAAAGCAGAGTGGCTCTGAGCAGTATGGATACTGGCTGAAGACATGAGATACATTGAAGAGAAATACTAGAGGCAGAATTGATTAAGATGTGGAGATTGGCAAGGACCTGAGGGAAGGGACTCATAATTAGCAAGGAAAGCTCTTTTGTGGTTTTGTATTATTGTCAAACTCACTGAGGGGTGTGTGTGTGTGTGTGTGTGTGTGTGTGTGTGTGTGTGTGTGTGTGTGTGTGTGTGTGTG
>NW_012267231.1:7731323-7759426 GCF_000151885.1 Dipodomys ordii | reverse complement strand
AAAAAAAAAAAAAAACACCAGCCCCTTTTGTTTAAAATTTTAAAAGCTGCAACTATGATTTTATTCATTATACAGTTTTTCTAAGAAGGACATAAATTTAGGTGTCACAGATAAAGATGACTTTTTAAAAATACCAACTACTTTTTATAAAAATGATTTTTCTTTAAAAAAGAAAATCAAGCCCAGCACCAGTGGCTCACACCTGTAATTCTGGCTTTTTAGTAGGCCAAGATCTGAGGATCATGGTTGGAAGCAGTAAAGTCTATGAACTCTCATTTTCAATAAACCACCAAAAGCAACAACAACAATTAACAACAAAACCTGGAAGCAGAATTGTGACTTACATGGTAGAATGCTAGCTCTTAGACACACACACACCATCAAGACTTAAAAAAAAAAAAAAACAGAGGGAAATGAGCCACAAGTCACCTAGTCCTCACTGTACAGAGGAAGTTAGAGCAGAAGACAGGATGAAGAGGAGAAAGCAGCTGATCAGTGAGCGTGAGAATGAAAGACTGTTCTGCAACACCAAACATGAGGGAAATCTAGAAAGAGTCCTTTCAAAGCTAGACAGAAAAGAAAATCCACTAGTAAGTTACCCTAGAGACAAGAACAAACACTGTACAGGAGAGGAGAGGAAAGGAATACCTAATAACTTTGTAGAACAATCCTCAACCTCCATCATTACTAAAGAAATGTACATAACTGTGCACCCATTGTGCTGGAGGCCAGAGCAGGTCATGTAAAATAGAGCTGAGAAGGAGATTGCCTGTGTGTGTGTGTGTGTGTGTGTGTGTGTGTGTGTGTGTGTGTGTGTGTGTGATAGAGACAGAGAGACAGAGACAGAGAGAAACAGATAAAGAGTGATAAACAGACACAAAGATAGAGACCGGGAAAGAGTGATGGAGACAAAGGATAGAGATAACAGAAAGAGTCTCAGATAACCAGAGACAGAGACTAAACTGCTCATCCCAGTTAGCTCTAAGGAATCAGACCAGGAACAGGGGACAAGAGGGTAAAACATACAATTCCAGTGTTTCTTCTTTCCCATCAAAAGATAATTTTTTTAAGTATATGCATTTAAAAATCCAGCTCAGCTTTAAGAAAACTCATACGTGCGGTGACAAGAGGAAGAAAGAAATAGAAGTCCCTGACGCATGTGTTTTGATGGTAGGCCTTATAAAGAACAAGGCTTTCTCTGCCCAGCTAGAATTGACATCTGGAGAAGTTGTCACCGCGGACTTTGCTCTATTAAAAGAAACGAAGCCCCATCCAGGACCACGGTGCCCTCTGCCCGAAGTGACTTCCCAGTCATCTAATCCCTCAGGGATTCCCAGCTCTACCTCTCTCCTAGCCAAAGCCCTCAGCTGCCCCTGCCCCCCAGGAAAGCACTTCCTACTGGGCAGATGGAGAGAAAAGGAAGTGCCCACGTTGGACTGTAACAGGATCCTGTCTTGCATAAGAGTTATCAGCCCAAAGCTGGTGATGGTGGCATGGCCAGGAGGGAACACTCTGCAGCTCATCAAGTCAGTTGTAAAACAAACCCAGCAAGCTCACGCGTCACATGACACATGGGCTGGAGCTTCTGTTGGCTAAAGACAGGAACTTGAACCCAAACTCCATCTACTTGAACTTAAACTTGAACTCTACCCGCTTGCTCCCTCCCTCCCCCACCCCGCCTCCCCACCCCACACTTCTCCTCTCGCCCCTCTGCGGGGTCGCTCTGAAGCTCTCAGAAATTATTTGGTATCCATTGCTCTCAACTCTCCTCCGAGTCAGTCTACCCCATGGGCAGAAAGTTTTGGGGGTTTGTTTTTATGCCAGTCCTAGGGCTTAAACTCAAGGCCTGGGTGTTGTCCTTTAGCTTTTTCATTCAAGGCTGGCTCTCTACCACTTGAGCCACTTCCAGCTTTTTGGTGTTCAACTAGAGATAGGAGTATCCTGCCTTCAAAACATAATCCCCAGATGTCAACCTTCTGAGGAGCTAGGATTACAAGTGTGAGCACCAGCATCCAACAGAATAGTGGACATATGTGTGTGTGTGTGTGTGTGTATATATATATATATGTATGTACACATACACACATATAGAAGAAAAGAGAGAGAGAGACAGTGCTCATTCATTGTCTGAGTGATCCACATATATTCTTTTCTGCTGATGGGTACTTAGAAGGTTTCCCATTCTCACCATTCTCAAATAACACTTTGATGGAGTTTCTTGATTGTGTGTGTGTGTGTGTGTGTGTGTGTGAATTCCTAGTGTTAGGACAGTAGGTGGCATGTAGAAAACACTTAAAATGAAAACATATTGAATCAAATAGGAATGAATGAACAAGCTGAATGGAATGGAATTTTACTGACTAAATGAGATGCTAATTCGGCACATTTCAGACATGTCCTCCCCACCCTGCCCTCCGACGAACAGTTTTTAAAAGTTACATGGACATCAAATAATAAACCAGATCAGGCATCGAATTTCTGAAGTGGATAATGAATAATAAATGTTTGCTTATACAATATTAGCATCTCACACAGGAAAATGCTGAGGTCACGGAAATTCTGTGATAAATTCGGATTTGCCTCAAGCCTCCGGGACACACTTCCTTCGGATCACGAGCATTTCTGGTTATTGGAAAACCTTGCTTTCTGTCTCGAAGGCAGAAACAAAGCAACTTACATATTCTCAAAGTGAAAAGTATTCACTTGAAAATAATTTTGGTAGACACGTACCTATTGACTTTCTTAGAATTCTAAAATTGTGTAGAAACAATCGAATATAAAATCAGGAAAAGGGAGGGGGGAGGTTGATGGCATTGAGGGTGGAACTCAGGGCCCTCCACTTCCCAGCCAGGAGCTCTGCCGCTTGAGCCATGCCTCCATCCTTTTCCTGTGCGTTATTTTCTAGGTAGGAACTCTCTCCATGCCCTAGCCAGCTTGGGTTGTGATTCTCCCATCTGTGCTTCCTCCATTGCTAGGGATGACAGGCATGCGCCACTATGGCCAGCCACTGAGTGAGATGAACTCTCCAAAACTTCAGCTGACCGCAAAGCTTTCAATAACTGATATGTTTTTCATGCTAAGACAGCTCCGTTGGCCAGGCAAACGGGCCTGTAGATGTGAGGTATGATTACCTGCACCTGTGTGTAGGACCTTTCTATGCCAATAGACAGTGTTAGGTTGCCCATTTTCTCTGTACAATATTGTCCCATTTTTGTGTATGTGCCAGCAATGGGACTTGAACCCAGAGCCTTTTGCTCTTACTTGGCTTCTTCCACTCATGGCTGTTGCTCTACCCCTTGAGCCACACCTCCACTTCCAGCTTTTTGGGGTGGTTAAGGTGGTGCTAAGTCTTGGATTTATCTACCCAGGCTGGTGTCAAACTGTGAGCCTTAGATCTCAGCTTCCCAAGTGGCTGGGATTACAGGAATGAGCCACTGTGCCTCGCTACTACTTTTTTACTTCTTGAAGCATCAAGGTCCTCAGGGTGACTCAGATGATCCTGACCTTAGACGTTGTCCTTAGCGGTAGGTCCGGCCACCAGCAAGCCAGGTGGGTTGAGCGTCCAAGCATTCTCTCATCACTCAATGCTTTTAAGATCCACTCATCCACCAGAGCCCGCTGTGCTTCCCCCGTCGATCAATTCTTCCATTTCCGGACAGTTCCTTGGCTCTCTGCAGATCACTGAGAGGACGATGGGTTCCTGGCAGCGGCTGCCAAGCATGTAAACAAATAGTTTCTTCTTTCTGCGGCGACAGGCGCATGTCATCGTCCAGAGTAAAACACCTTCCCAAGAGCAAGCCTCAGAATCTGCACACTTCGTGGCCCGGGCTGCGGTCGCTTCTGGGAAGCCTGAGTACCACGGTAAGAACCCAGTCTTTTTCCCCTCCCGGGTGGGGGACGGTGAATGGGCTGGGTCAGGCCCTTTGCGGCCTCCTTTGCTCCTTCCAGCGGAGGCTGTGCTGCTCTGCTGCCTCCCAGAGTCCTTTGCGTTCCACCCTCTGACTCCTCTTCAGTTCCACAGGTCATCCAGCGCCTGCCAACCCCAGCTGGCTCCCAGGCTGAGCTCCACTTTCAAAGGCAACTATTTTTAAAGATTGTTGTAGAGCGATGGACGGCCCTGACTCCAGCTTGCTCTCTTTCTCAGGGCAGAGATTTTTCTTTGTTCTTAACAAGGGTGAACTGCCATGGCTCCAGGGTTCCCAAAGAAAGTTGCCACTCCTGACTCATAGGTTGTTTTTGTTGTGTGGTGGTGGTGATGGTGTTGGTGGTCACGGGGATTGAACTCAGGGCCTGGGCTCTCTTTTGCTCAAGGCTAGCACTCTACCGCGTTGAGCCACAGCGCCGCTTCTGTTTTTCTGGTGGTTCATTGGAAACAAGAATCTCATGGACTTTCCTGCCTAGGCTGGCTTTGAACTACCATCCTCAGATCGCAGCCTCCTGAATAGCTGGGCGGACAGGGGTGAGCCATCAGCACCCGGTGGATTCTTCTCCTCATCCCTGAGTACTAGGAAGAACTTTGGGAGTTCTGTGTTCCATCACCCCAGGGTCAGAATATTCCACGAGCTTCTGCTGTCAGGAAACACACATGCCAGTGACGTGGTTGGGAGGGTTGTAACATTCAGAAGCCGAGGGCAGCTCACAAAGAAGACCAAAGGTATACGCTAAGATGGCCAATAAAATAGTTCTTTTCCCAGTAAAAGCAGTAAATCAGTGTCTGGAAGCGGCTCAAGAAGCAGGAGTCAGGCTTGCACGATGAGCCCCAGTATCTGCCCCAGCTCCTACCTCTGAGAGGCTGGGCAGAGCCCTCTGGAAGTAGGGGGGGGGGTGTTACTACCCTCCCCTACCTCTCTGTGCTGAGCCCAAGGATGCTGGGATTTGCTTTTGGAGCAGGAGGACTTTCATGGAAACAGCACGGGTGGGCACGACCCTAATGCACACAGAGCACTGCTGGGCCGAAGCGGGCGCTGAGGCTCAGAGCTGGGGCGCACCCCGGTGTCCTGGGCCGCCCCTGCATTCTTCCTGCAGGCAAAACTGCCCTAGAAGTCTCCGGATCCCAGGAGGCCCGTGAGCACTCCAGCTTCTCCACTCAGACTCCTGGAATGTCACTAACCTGAGCCTGGCCAGACGCCCAGAGCAGCACAAACTTGGTATTCGCAGCTCTCCTGACCCTGCGAAGTGTCCAGGGCCTTGGCTTTGTGTTTATAGCGCTTGTCCTAAAGGATATTAAGATGAAACGGTCTGTGTAAGGCTCTGGGGCAGCAGAGCCTTGCTGAGTGCAGGCGGCCTTGTTTGGAAGTGGCCCCACGAGCAGCCAGGTCTCCAGCAGGCTGGGGAGTTCTACCCTGTCCAGGGAGAGCAGGTAGAGGGCAGGGGTCCCTGACCAACTTCATTCCCGGCCCCCACCACGTAAGTCTCAGTGCTCAGATCTATGGCTCTCCCCAGTGCCCACCCCACGTTCTGGATCGGTGTGAAAAATGGAGGTATGGAAAGTTGGCATCTCCTTCTGTCTTCCACAATCCCGTCTCAGCTCTTCCTCTGTGACCTGTCTTGTCAGCGGGTCCTGTGTGGGCCACACCCTCGCCCTAACCCCTCATTCCCCCTCACCAGGGCTCCTTGGTACCTGGCTGTCCTGGCACAGGTACCCAATCCTGCAGGCTCCTGGCCGGCAACATGGTACCTGGGGGGGGGGGGGCGACCATAGTTGGTGTCCCTCACCTTACCACCTGGATGTCCACCTCGCTGCCTTCCTCCCCTTCCCCTCTGAGGCTGTGTGGAGGGGGAGGGGGAGTGAATGCCAGGGCCAGGATTCCAGACTCCATTTTCAATTTCCTAAGGCCTTCAAGCCTTCGCCGTTATTAGTATAAAGACGATCTTCTGTCACAAAAAGATCATTGTCACCTGGCAGCTGAGGCCTCTCTCTTAATGAAAGCTGTCCCTGGCCTGTTCTGCCCACTGCCTCAGGAAAGTGAGCAGAGTTCATTTTAATGAAAAGTCTTCAGACCCCCTGTGGGTGGTCCTACGCCCTTCATTCCTCTCTGCTTTGTAGGAAGCTTTGTTTTCTTTAGCATGGGCATCTCCGTGCAAAGTCTGTCTGGGAAGGACGTGGCTTCCAGTAGATCCCAGACACAGCCGTCTGCAGAGACAGTGAACTTCCCCGACCCACGGAGCCACCCATCCTCCCACCCCCACTGGAACTCAAAAGCAACCTGAACGCCCTGTTGGGAAGATACATGGTCTTGGAACACCTCTGCCCCCAGGGTTCAGATTTACAAGCTAAGTCATGTTCCTATGTTTTAGAAAATGACTTCATCTTTTGCCCGGGCCTCTGGGGCATCAGGTTGCAGAGGATTCTAGAAGTGCTTTTTAAAGCTAGGGATGGCTGTGTACAAGAACACCAAAACTGCTGGCTCTTCGTGACCGCCACACCCAGCTACAGGATGCAGAGACATGATGGGAGGTGGCTTCCTGTCCTGGAGGGTTATGGCTTCCTGTTCTTCCGGAAATGCTGATTCCAAGATAGACCTCAGGTCCCCTCCTCCCCCAGGAGAATAAACTTCCCTACTGAGCTGGGTACAGGTGGCTCATGCTTATAATCCTAGATACTCAGGAGATCTGAGAATCATGGTTTGAAGCCAGTCTAGGCAGGAAAATCCATGAGATTCTTATCTCCAATTAACCACCAGCAAACCAGAAGTGGTGCTGTGGTTAAGATGATAGAGTGATAGCCTTGATTGGAAAAAGCTCAGGGACAGAGCCCAGCCCTGAGTTCAAGCCCCACAACTGACAAAACACACCTGTTTATTGGAAAATGACTCCTTGCTATGTTAACAAGGCTTAAAGATTACCTGTGTGGATTGTCAGAGTTAACTTGGGGGCTAGGTTGGGAGAAATAAGTAGGGGTCTTTCCATAAAGAAGCTGTTCTGGATTCTAGATAAAATAAAAAAAAATGATTTTGAATTTATAGGCAGGGAAATGACCAGGTTGGGTGCTGGGAGTGGAGGTATAGCTCAGATAGTAGAGCACCAGACTTGAACAATAAAAGCTAACAGATAGCACCCAGGTCCTGAGTTCAAGCCCTAATGCTGCCACACATAGGAAAAAGGGTTCCTAGTGTCCCAATGTCAGTGAGGAGGGATGGAGGTTATAGGAAGAATTAGGATGGATCATTATAAAAAGTTTGGTGAGTACTTTTCCTTCCTTCCTTCCTTCCTTCCCTTCTTTCCTCCCTTTCCCTCTCCCTCTCCCTCTCCCTCCTCTCTCTCTCTTTCTTTTTTTGTGGGTCAAGGGGCTTGAACTCAGAGCCTGGGCACTATCCCTGAGCTCTTTGGCTCAAAGCTAATGCTCTAACACTGAGCCACTTCCTACTTTTTCCTTTTTGCATTGACTTTGCTTTCTACATCAGCAGGAAAGCTACAGTGGCTGAAAGTTAAAAGAAGTAGTTTGCTGTATCCTTCTGAGACCTAAATCTTTTCTGATAAAACAGGTGGATTAATGGGCGAAGGGCAGTCTCTTTAACTGTTTTCCTCTTGTGCAGTACTTATGATTTTCAAATGGTTTATCGCTGCTAAGAAGCCTATTTACTCCATTTCCCTTTCAAGTCTGTGAGCAGTTTTCAAAATTGTTGTTTTGATGCTTTTCTACAGAGGTGGCTGAGAAGTATTTTCAAGAGAGTATGGGTCATCTTAAGGACTGCGAAGGGAAAGGGAGAGCCAAGTTCCTTTCCATTCAAGATGAATTTTGCCATTTTCTACAAAGTATTGGACAAGAAGAGGTAAATGATTTCGATCACAACTGCCTGGTTTATTCACAAGTTAGCCCAGCAGATACCCGAAGGGCTACCTCTTCATGCTGCAAGCATCCATTATGCACACTCTATCCACACGACATGTCTTGGCCTCTAGGGACACAGATAAACCATTCCTAGATGCCCTAGATAAGAATGTAGATGTTGTATCTGGAAACCTCGAGAAGCTAGGGCACCGAAGCTTGTTTCTCTAAGCCTGTGGTTTTGGGCTGGAATAAGAGGGTGGCAGTGAGTTTTCTCATTCTCTTGGCTCCTTTTGAGTAATCAGTGGAATTTGCATAGCTAATGAAAGCGACACAGTAGAGCGCCACTCACTGTCTTTCAGTGATCCAGACAGGCCTGCCTGACATGGCAGGGTTCATGGTCATTGGCAATTAAACCCTTGGGAACTTGTTCCCTACAAAGTCCATTGGCTGCCGGCATGCCTCAAAGTGTAGTTCAACGGCTACTCTTTCAGTCTAGTATGGCAAATCTTGAACATGAACAAGGGTTTTCCTTTGCTGTCTGCCAACCTCCTCCCCAGAGCTTGTTCCTCACCCTTTACCCCCTCACTCCTGTTAGTGTACAGGCTTTTAGTGCATCTATGGTCCTCAGGCCGAAGAACAACAACAGTCACAATAGGAGAGAGGGGCCTTGTAGAGGTCTTTTGTTCCCAGCCCAAGTCCAATGTCTGGAAGTCTTGTGAGGACTCAGGTCAGAAGAGGCTCCTCAGTCATTTTTTTCCCCTCTAAAGTTTATCTAGAATCTATCTCCCCTCCCATCAGACATCCTCTCTCACTTGGGCTACTTTAGTAGTTGCTGTCTCTTAGTGGCTTTTTCCAGGGTTGACCTTGCCTAATCATAAAGCACATCTGCCCAGCTGTGCAGGAGGCAGAGGTGGATGGGAGGGCTGCAGCTCCAGGCCAGCTGAGATCAAAACAAGTTAGTGAGACCCTATCTCAAAGAACAAGCCCTTCCTTCCTTCCTTTCTTTCTTTTCTTTCTCTCTTTCTTTCTTTCTCTTTCTCTCTCTCTCTTTCTTTCTTTCTCTCTCTCTTTCTCTTTTTTTCTTACTAAACACTGCAGCTTAAGCTTCTGAGGGAGTGTAAGGCCTAAAGAAAATAGTACTTGTGCTTTTGATGCAGCTACTCATTAATACAGTTATTTGTCTCCGAGTTCCTGACTGCTGTTTCCCAGACCTCATTTTCTCTGATCCACCCTGCCTCTGTCCCCTCCTCTCCCCCCCCCAATATGCAGCTCCTGCCCCTAAGTCCTGCTAGCAAAGCCCATCCCAGCACTCCCTGTCTGTGGGCCACCCTTAGGGTTGTGCTGTCTGGCTTTATTTGGCTGTTGGAAATCAGCCTTCACATTATGCAACTTGAATTGAGCTTTTATGTGGAAAACTCTGGAAGGATTTCAGAACATGTAGGAAATGGACATGCTTTAACCGGGCTCCCCCAGGGTCTCCCAGTGACTGAAGAAATCAATACTACAGGAAATACTGTTTTCTGACCAACTCATATTGAAATTCCAAGTTGGTATAAATAAGCTGGTTAAAAACCAAACAAAATGTCACATCATGTCAGAATGTTTACTTTTGGTTTCCTACACTACTTTCTGTGAGAAGAGAAAACCCCAGAGCATAGAAGGTTGTTTCTGTTTCTGTTTATTCTTTGCTATGTAAGAACACCAGCCTGCACAGAGAAAGAAAGAGAGCGATGTGGACCTGCAAGGTGTTACAATGACTGGGTAAACAGACCCTCACCCCACAGTGACCCGCGCTGTCTACCTCTCCTCCTGCACCCTGCCTCTGTTTCCTCCTCTATCCCGCGAGGATTAAAACTGTGCTCATCTAAAGACTAAGAATTGAATGTGATTACACACATCCAATAGAACCTATCTGATACATGAACTTCACATATACTTGTTAGCTTCCCCCTCCCCACCACCCCGGGTACTGAGGTTTGAACAGCAGACCTCATGCTCACTAGGCAGGTGTTCTACCGTTTTGAGTGGTGCCCCATTCCTGTTTTTGTGGTGGTTTTTGCTTTACTTGTTTTTCAGGTAAAGTTGTTGGGCTGCTGTTGTTGTTGCTGTTGCTTTGTTTTTGTTTGTTTGCCAGGGCCTGCCTAGACTGCGATCTTCCTACCTATGGCCTTTCATGTAGCTGGCTGTGCAGATATGAACTACCATACCCTGTTTACTAATTGAGATGAGGTCTTGCTAATGTTTTTACCTGGGCTGGCCTCAAACCGTAATCCTCCTGATTCTGCATCTCCTGAGTAGCTAGGGTTATGAATGTGAGCCATCATGCCTGGCCAAAACATGTTAGCTTTTGTTCCTACTGCCCAACTGAATTGGATTTCTGCAACAGCCAAGGTGGGTTTTTTTTTTTGGTCCTTAACGTCATTCTCTTTTCATACTTTACACCTTCTCTCCAAAACACATTGCTTCTTGTCTCTTGTTTAACCAAAGGAGAGTATCCCCAGCTCATGAGACCTGCCAGGCCCCAAACGTGAGAATGAACATCACTTACCTGATTTCCTTAGGAGATACTATTCTTAATTAAACTTTGGGCTTTTTGTTTTTTTAACCCAACAGCCTCTTGTCTCTTTCTCAGAGAGCAACCTTGGTCCAGAAAGAATCCCTGGAAGCCAAGGTGGGAGCATTTGGTGATTTCAGTCCCAAGGTGGCAGAGACATACCGGCTTCTGGGCAGAGCAGACCTGGCACAGGGAAACCCCAGTGGAGCCCACAAGAAGCTGAAGAAGGTAAACGGGGAGCCAACATTGACCCAGGGCGGAGCCCCTGCCCTCTCAGACAGTGTCTCTCAACCATGCTCCTTTTCCATGAAACTTCAGAGTGCCTTGTTTAAGTGAGGTAATATCCCTTTTGCAGTCAATCTAAGCAAATGCTTCCAGGATAAGGGACTTTTTTCTCTTAGACACATACATTTTAAAAATTAATTATCACTTGTTTTTTGGCCACGCATTTAATTTTAGCTTTGACGTGGTATAGAGTATCAAGCCTCCCTATCTACTGTATACCCAGCATGGAGAAGAATGCTTTTATGTTTTCTTTTGTCCTTTTCCTTTAAAATTGATGTTTATATTGTGCAGGGAGTTTGAGGAATGGATCTAATGCTATCTTTTTGCCGAAAGGCCTACCCAGTGGCCAACACCATTGCATTAATTAAGAGCCCATTTAGATGCCAGTGCTTAAAGATAACACCTTTACCATATAGTAAATTTCCATCTGTTTGTAAATAATTTGTGGATCTCCATTCCATTATCCTTGTCTTCATTAGGTGACAGTGTCTCACATTTTCTAACTGTAGAAATTTTATAAAAATGGTTTAATGAGGTAAGACTAGCCCTCCTGGCTTTGATAGCTCAATAAAAGTTTCCTGGTATTTTACTCAGTCATTTATAAATTAGTTTTGGGAGACGCCACATCCCTACTCAAGAACAAAGGCTGACTTTCCCTTTTCACAAATCTACTTTTGTATCTTTCAGGCACATTTGAAACTGATTGTCCTATAGGCTATATATATTTCTTCTTCTTCCTCCTCCTCCTCTTCCTCCTCCTTCTTCCTCTTCCTCCTGCTCCTCCATCCTCCTCCTCCTCCTCCTTCTTCTTCCTGTTCTCCTTTTGTGCCAGTCCTAATGCTTGAACTCAGGATTTGCGCAGTAGCCTTAGCTCCTTTTGCTCAAGACCAGCACTCTACGACTTGAGCCACAGATCTATTTCCAGATTTATTTTTTGGTAGTTTAGTGGAGATATATGTCTCACAGAGTTTGTTGCCCAGGCTGGCTTCAAACTGCATTCCTTAGATCTCAGCCTCCTAAGTAGCTAGGATTACAGGCATGAACTACCAGCATCCAGCTCTACATATACACTTCTTATTAAGTATATGTCTGTGCATTTTCATCACTACTGTTGTAAGTGGAACTTCATTCATTATTACGACTTTTCTTTTACTTGTGCATACATAAAGGAATATGGGTTTCTCTATGTTCATTTCATATCCAGCTAGCTTCCTTAGTTCTTTTGTTACTTGTGTTAATTTAAGCATTATTGCTCTCCAATATTCAATTTGTGTTATTGTGCCATCTTCAAATCCATGTAATTTTACCTCATGTTTTCAAATTCTATGCACCACCCTTTTCTTTTTGGCTCATGCCTCCAATGCGATCATGAGTAATAATCCTTGTCTTGCTTCTGATTGTAGAGGAATTGTCTCTAACAGATATTAGATATTGTCTAACAGATGTTGACTTCATAGCTAAGATGTATGTATGATATGATGTTAGGGATGGATCCTCAATTTCTAGTTTCATGAGTGTTTTGAAAATTGGATTTTATTAAAGGGTTCTTCAGCATCAGCAGAGGTAAACAGATGTATGAGTCTTAGGTTCACTTAATATGGTATATTTTATTGTAGCATTGAACCAACCTTGCATTCCAGGAGCGAATCTTCTGTCATGCTGTGTTATTTTCCTAGCATGATAATGTCTTAATCGATAATTTGCTGCTATAACAAAATACCAGTGACTAAGTAATTTATGAAGACTAGAAATTTATTTATCATTATGCTGAAGGCTGAAAAGCCCAAAAATGAAGGGGCTAGCATCTGGTGGGTTCATGTTACAGCAGAAAGATGAAGTGGGGTGGGGGGAAGGGGAAAGGAAAGAAAAATGGATCTGAACTCAGACCCCTCCTATGACAATGAATCACTTTCATTGAGGAGGGCAGAGCCTTTATGGCCTGATACTTCTCATTAGGCCTCATTTCCCAACACTGTTGCATTGGGAATTGACATTCTAAACCATGCTTTATTAGGTTCAGATTTAAATCATACCAGATGTTTAATCTATTTGTTAACATTTGTTTTAGGATTTCCGAATCAATATTTATATGTGATAATTAATATCAAAGTTGTATTTGTTTCAGAATAATCAGTTGGAGTTTATGTAGCATTAAAACTACCTGATGTTTGAAGGATTATACCTTTTGTGAAACCCTTTAAACCTGCTGCTTTTGTTGTAGGGAAATTCCTTTAATTTAAGCAGGGCCTGTGCTCTGAGCTCTTTTGCTCAAGGCTAGTGCCCTACCATTTGGAGCCACAGCACCACTTCTGGTGGGTAATTGGAGATAAGAGTCTCATGGACTTTCCTGGGCTGACTTTGAACTGTGATCCTCAGATCTCTGCCTTCTGAGTAGCTAAGATTACAGGCATGAATCACCAGTGCCTGGCTCTTTTAAATTTATCTCTGCTTATTTTTCTATAGAAAGTGGTCCATTGAAGCTTTCTGTCTCTAATGGGATCATTCTGGTAAATTATATTTTTCTAAATACTTGTCCATTTCATTTACATTTTCATATTTATTTTTATAAAAGTTTGCAAAGCACTGTCATAAATCTCAAATTCTACTTTTTAATAGCTATTAGTCAATTGTTATCTTTTGGTTTTTATAATTGGATTTTCTCCTTCTTTCCTTGCCTGAGCTACTTAGTGGTTTGTCTGTTTTGTCAATTTATTATATCTGTCCTTGTGTCTTATTTTGTTTTTCTTTGTTGAATTTTTTCTTATGTTTATGATTAGGAATTTAGTTTATTTTCATTCTTATTTATCTAAAAGTGTTTATGAATTTTCTTGTTCCTGTCACTTTATATATGTCTCTTAAGTTTTGTCATATTGTATTTTCATTACGTTAATTAGTCTTAGAATGAGGAAGCCTGGGTCTGAGTAGCATAACTAGCCAAACCCAAAGACTCAGTTCTAAGTGGATTGTCTTGTAGGATAACCCTTTTCCTCTTCTATGACTTTTCTGATTCTGTTTCAAAAGCTGCCAGTTTTGGTAACAAGTGTGGTACTAATTTTTAATGAGTTGACACTATTACTTAATCAATAGTTATTGGGCACTTTTTATGGACCAGTTCCTGTGCTAGCTAGATTGGCAGGAAACAGGATGAAGACAAAAATAGTTTTGTCTTTGTTAGTTTCTAATCAGGCTAGGATGACACTTGCTAAACTGGTGATTTCCAATAGCTTAGTCCCGACCCAGGTTCCAAGATGCTAGGGTGTGGTGAGAATGAAGCTGAGGGTGGCAGTTGCTGTGTCTCCCCACCCTGCACCCCAGGTGCTAACAACCAACACTTGCAGTTTGTTGAGAGATTCGTGGACATTGACACATTTAAACCCCGTGACCATCCTCATAGTTGGGCATCTCCACTCTCCACACTCTATGGGGAGGAAACAGGCTGTGAAGCAAGAGCCTTGGCCTTCATCCCATCACTAAAGGGGTATGACCAGGCTGTCTACACTCTATACCATACTCCCAGCTCATGCTCATGTGCTCTCTCCCTCTCTCTCTCTCTCCCCCCCCTCCTCTCTCTCTCTCTCTCTCTCTCACTTTGTGACTTTCCAAGTGAGCTTTGTGTTTTAGGACAAGGAATTCCTAAGCTTAAAACAAGCTTAGCAACCACTGGCACTATGGAGAAGATGCCAAGATCAATACAGTGGGAACCTTTGTGTTACCACTGACAGGACACAACTGGAACTAGCTCAGGTATGCAGGGACCTTGATTATCTATGGTTTCCAAAGAAGGCAGAACAGCCAGATGCCCATAGGCAAGGATGTGGCCCAGCATCAGGAAGAGCTACAGGGCCAGGCTCTAATGCCAGGAGGGCACTCTGCCCAGGTTTCCTCCCTGCCTCTCTCCACACCACACTACACCACACCACCACCACCACCACCTCCTCCTCCTCCTACTCCTCCTCTTCCTCCTCCTCATCCTCCATCATGCCACACTGTCTTATCCCAAGATGGAGATCATGGCTGACATACCCATGAGGTTTACCCCTATCCCTGTGTCTTTTCTTTGTTTCAGCTTGAAAGACCTCAGGGAAAGATTGCCAGGCCCGGCTGGAATCCAGTGCCCACCCCTGGACCAGTAATCGAGGCCACAAGAGTGGTAGGCTGTGAGAACAGGGCATTTCCAAGGTAGCTGGGTGGCCAGGGGGAGAGGGAGGGCCCAAGGAACATGGCTCCCTAGTGAGAAGGCAGGGACAGCATCCCTAGAATCTCTCCTTGGTTTTAGCACATGAACAATGAACTCAGCTCTCCATTAAGAATGCTCCAGATGGGTGAGCGTTGTAAAGATACAAACTCCCAAGCACTATTGGGCTCTAAGGGAGGGAAGGGGTTATGGGTTCCTGAAAAGTGTTGGGGGCCAACTGTAAGGGGCAGCAGCTGGCAAAGCCCTGAGGCAGGTCTCTGAGGCCACAGATGTGCAGAGAAACCTGAGCTACACAGGACCCCTGCTGGCTCCTACTGGGACCAGGCTGGTACCTTGCACCCCCACCACAGGCTCAGAGCCAGCTTGCTGTTGTCCAGGCACCTGTCTGCCATTCATTCCCACATCCTCCCGGCTGCCCTGTCGGTCACACTTGGTCTACAGAGAAGGGGCGTGAGGCTCACGGAAGTTAAGCTGATTGTCTCTGGGCAGGTACTCTAGGCAAAGGCCAGCTGCATCCCCTTGTGCCAGTGGTTGGCCAAGTGGGGGTCACCTGAATCACCTCTGAGGTGGAGATTGAGAGCCTTGCCAGCTTCTGGGGTAGCTCTGGCCCTCACCATCACACAAGGAGCTGAGACCCAGCTTTGCTTCAAGAAACTCTCAGTTTATAGCCCCTAATTACTACAGCTGCAGGTTGTTTTATTTTCTCCCTTTAGTTTGGCCTCGTTAACCACCAGTCCCGAAACAATGGCTCTGACATTTTAAAACCATCTGGCCTTTAGCCAGCCCGGAGAGTGAAGTCTGCAACTTGTATGTCTATAGGCTGTGCAGTCTATGGGAGGGGCAAGTTCTGTTTTTGTTTTTGTTTTTTTTTCTACATGTACCCATCTGCCCCCAGAACGCCAAGCCACTGACGAGAATATCAGACCTGCCTTTCATATCTGCTGTTTGACTAGGGTGTTTCTCAATGGCCATATTTAGCATGGGCTTTGTGCAGTCAGCAGCTTTCTAAAGTGATTGGCTAGCAGAGTAGAGCAGCCAAAGCGTGCTAGGCCCATAAAGCAATTGGCTGAGTATGTTTCTCTTGTTTTTATTCTAGTAGCTGCACCCCCGGTTTTCAAATCAGTAGCAGGAATTCACTGTGTACTGACTTTTTCCAAATGCACACACATACACACACACACACACACACACACACACACACACACACACACACCCCATGCTGATTGGTCCAGGCATGGGCCTGCGGGCATGAAAACAGGAAGGCCCCAGAAACAAAGCAGACAGCAGGATTCAATTACTGGAAAGGAAACCATATTATTGATCTGTCTTTGAAAGGCATCTGCCTGCAGGGGAAAAGCAGAGAACTCAATTGGCTCTGGCTGGAAATTTCCACAGTGAAAGTTCATATCCTGTCACATAAAATCCTGGTTTATTCTAGGATGGGCATCCTTGCCAGTGAACAGCTTCAAAACGAGTTCCTGATGACTTCTCCTAGTTTGGTATTATGGTGGGCCTCTACGGGAAGTGCAGTGGGGTCGGGGTCCAGCTTTAATCTGACCTTCATATTTGGTCTTGTCCTTGGCAGGGTTCAGACCATTGCTTCAGTATGTTCCACCAATATAGGCATGGAAAGTTTCCTTAAGAGCAAAACAGCATTATCTGCCCCCTGTCCTCCCCTAACATTCAAAGACCCCCTATAATGAATCTTGTAAAGAAAGGAGCTGGACCATAGTTTTTATTCATAGATTGCAGGCAAGAGAGGCGTTGCCTGGGCCCGGGTCAGAGCTGGAGAACAAGCCATCCCACCTTTCCCTACCTGTGTCCAGTTGTTCTTTGAAGCAGCTGAATATACAACCATCCTAGAGACAGCCACATTTTTGGTACATTTTGCGGTCTCCAGTGCCCTGCATGGCTCCTGTCACGTGCTGCTCTTCCTGTAGCACACCTGGAATTTTCCTTGTTACTCTGCCAGATGCCAGGAAACCCAGAGACACAGTTAAGAGTCCCCAAGGAGCCACTACATGGCTCAGCCACGTTGCTTTTTTGTGCAGAGCAACCCTCCCCACCCCCATTCTCCTTGCCTTGACTGATCCTGATTGGACCACAGCAGACCCACGTTCCTTAAATGAGCGAGGTCATATGATACTCATTCCATATAAAAGCCCGGTTCCAGAGTGGAGGGGAATTCAAGCCCTTTATCCCTAGAAGCTGTGTATCAACTGGCTGTTGGGAAAAGGAGAGCGGATCCTGACAGGAATCAGAAGGCATGCATTCCTGACCTCCTGCAGGACACAGGGAGCTTGCTGTAGACTAGAAGGGGCTGGGGGGAATGAGAATCCCAGGCCCCCTGGCCACAGGCTGCTGCTTAAAGGAGGTATTCTCCCCCCCCCCAGGTCACACCCTGCTACTACCTTTGCCTTTACTGTCCCTTAGAAAACACAGATGAGCAGTGGACACACCCTGCCCACAGGACCAGCAGCCCTCACTCCTCAGGCCTACCCAGTGCTTTTACAGCTTAGCAAGGGCATAATGCCCCAAGATCTGCTTCAATTGTTGCCAGGTCTGGAGCAGCCCAGGGCTGTCTGTACAGGTCTGGACAGACTGGTTTGGCCTGAGGTTACCTGGCAGCGAACCAGGCTGGATAAGGTTGAACAGTGAGCCGAGGGGTGGATGGCCAGGCACAAGGGTGAGGCCAAATCTTCCCACCCCATGTATCGGGCAGCGTTAAGTTGAAAGAGAACCATGAGGTTCAGGAGCGGCTTGGGAGGGTGGCGCACCCTCCAGGAGACCCTACTGATACCGCCACGCCCCGTCACCAGGGAAGGGTGCCGAGGAAAGGCTCAGCTTCAGGAGGCTGCGGGTCTCTAGCTTGCTGGCTTGCAGCGATAGTCCAGTCCAACCTTTATGCGGGAGACTGGCTCTTCATTTCCAACCAATCCCTGTGGGCTCCTCCTTGGTAGCCAGCCCCGCTGATGCCCTGTTTTCTAAATACTTGTGTTACAGTTGCCCTGGAGAACGATGGTGGTAGCTTATTCCAACACATTGGTCAAGGGATGGAGCCAAGTCACGGGGGAGTCGAGGGATGCCGATAAGGACTTAGAGCCCCCGGCATTTGGCAACGTGGAGGTGAGGAGAGAGGAGGCAGCAAAGATGGCGTCCACCCCCTAGGGCTGGCACCCAGAGACACTCAGGGACAGTTTTCTGAAGAGTCAGCTTCAACGCTGCTGTGTGGGTGGCTGTGCCAGGTCTCCCTCGAATCCTCCCTCATCTCCCATTTTCCCCCCATCAGAGGGAAGTCTCTCTTCCTGTCTTATCTGTGTTTCTCCCACAGGAGGCCCCCTACCCACCTACCAGCCCATCGGTCTCAGGGCTTAGGATTATGGCCCTTCTAGGAAGGGAGCTGCAAGGGTGGGGGGGGGTGTTGGTGTGGGTGTGAGTGTGTGTAAGAGAGAGAAAAATAGAGAAACACAGGCAGACAGACACAGAGACAGAGAGGAGGATATATGGGGTCTGTTTCCCCAAACACTCGGACTCCCTTCTCCCTGGGACCCTGCCCCCCCAGTCATCACTTCCTCCTTCCTCCATGGTGGTCTTCACCTGTCTTACCACTGTCCTGCAGTCCTCAGATCCAAGTCCCGTCCTGACAAGGGCCTCCGTGTGCCCAGCTGCCTGCTACCACCTGCCACTTCCCTAGTGTCCTTTCTCATGGCTCCTGTGTGTGTGTGTGTGTGTGTGTGTGTGTGTGTGTGTGGTGGTGGTGGTGGTGTTATTTTTCTTCTTCTTCTTTATCTCCTCCTGTTCCTCCTTCTCCACCTCTTCCTCTTCCTCCTCTTCCTTTTCTTTCTCTTTCCCTCTCTTCTTCTTCATCCGCGCTTTTTGGTAGCTTTATCTTCAGGTGTTAGGATACATTTAATTGTGCACCGCGCTTTTTGGTAGCTTTATCTTCAGGTGTTAGGATACATTTAATTGTGCACATGTTGTTGCTGGTGTTATTGTTCTGTTAGGTTGAAACAAAGGTCTCTAGGTAGCTGAAACTGGCCTGGAGCCACGATGTGGCCCAGAGTGTCTTTGAACTCCTGCTTCTCCTGCCTCAGCCTCTCAAATGCGGAGGTTACAGGAGTGAGTCACCACACTTGGCCCTTCCTTGCATGTTTTAAGTGTCTTTCTCTCCAGTGACATTAGAAAGCCAGAGAGCAAGGCACACATCTGCCCATTCTCTGCCCATCTCTCACGTGGACCCAGGGTTGGCATATTGCCACTGCTCATTGCACAGTGGCTTCAGGAAGGTCGGGGTGTGGAAGCAAAGGCAGGTCTGGTGAGGACAGAGCTGGCTTCTGATTGGCTAGGGAAAACCATTCCCCATCCCCTGACTTGACAACTTGTGGAATGATCTTTGAATGATCTTTCCTATTCTGTGCAGATAACCATTTCTACAGTGACTAGTGATTGTATACATCATCTCTTTATTGTATATAATACTGTAAGCAATTAGATACAGTTTCCTTAAGCATTTCAGGTGTTTCACACAAGTGTTGCCAATTCTCACATTATATATATATATATATATATATATATATATATATAACTGAATTCACAGTTTGTGAGTTTCCAGGGCTCATCCATAGACTTAATATTCTGGTGTTGGAAAATGAAAGAGTATTGATTTCAGATCCTCAACATTAGAGTCATCTCAAATACTTACCTTTCCCCGACTTCACTGTCCCTTCCCATGAAGAAAACACAAGGAATAGTGTGACCGACTTGCGGAGGCCTGTTACCAGGAATGAACATTCTGACTTTCTCCACTGCCCATTGTAGAGCCATGTAGCCTTGCCACTGGAATGGCCGTGGCTGTTGCCCCCGCTTTACACTCTCTGTTCACAGAGGCTGTGGTCCAGCAGCGTGTTCCTCCGTCTGGAATTCCTTGGTAGAAATTAAGCTGTGCTTAGGCAGAGGACCTTAGGCAGAGGACAAGATGGAAGGGGAGGTGTCACCTACCCACCTCTGCAGAGGTGTTGCTGGGAAAAATAGCCGCTTTTTCAGAGATCCCTACAAACTATGTAGGAATCAGACTCTTACGGGATCTTTATAAAATACAAAGCAGTGTGGAGTAACTCAGCTAACATCCGCAGTCTAGCTGCCCCTGCACCTGTCCTCTGTCCATCCTGGGAAAGGCGTGAGCTCTTGTGAGCTCTTCTAAGCTCTCAGAGAGGTTGGAGACAGAAAAACCAATTCCAACCCTGAGCTCCTTAGACACGTGGCTTTCAAACTTCAAAGTCATGTCAAGATAATATGGAAAGCTTACATCCAACACTTGAGACTGTTTCTTACCTACCCTGGCTTTAGGGATGCTCCCCAAGAGAAAGCAGCCGAATGGCCTCTGTTTGCCTGCTTGACCACTTACTTGATCACTCAGTCATTTAGTAAATGTCACATCTCCATGCATGCAGTGCCAGGCTTGAGCCCTGACACCTGGCTTACACATGCTTTTTTAAAAAAAACATTGAAAAGGTATCTGTTGAAGGGTAGTTCTATTACTAGACAGGCCAGTGCTTCCTGTCTTGGTCCCTGCCCTGACCTCTGGAAGCTGGAATCATAAAGATATGGAAGTAGTACTGTGGCTCAAGTGGTAGAGCACTAGCCTTGAGCAAAAGAAGCATAGGGACAAGTGCCCAGGCCCTGAGTTCAAGCCTCAGAACTGGAGCAAAAATTGAAAATAAAAACCCTCCTCAAAATAACAAAAATAAGACCAGGCAGGGGCTGAGGGAGCCTCCCTGTTTTCGGTTTAGCATCCCTTAGCAACTCTTCTCATTTGAGATGGAATTTTAAGCAATTTTCCAGCCACAGTGGGGATAGTAGCCTTAGGGGGAAAATCTTTTCCTACCAGGAAGAGAAGTCTTGATAAGGTCTGGATGTAGGAAGGGGGCCTCCTCTCTAGGGCTGGCTTGAAGCTTGACCTGTTCTCCTGCACTGCTCCCTCCACTAACATATGGCTTCAGGAGATGACCAGCACACGAGGTCCAGAAGGAATGGAAGGGGCCGGTAGGGCCACAGAGAGATAATGCAGTCTTATCCATTTGCCTTCTCTCATTCTTCCCGGGAATCCAGGACTATTCACCAACTTGATTCCTCCCTAGGGAATTAAGGACCCAGAGAAGGTGCGTCTGTCACCCAACATGTAGGATGATGGGCATTCCTCTCATGTTGCAGATTTTGGATGCCACTTGTTAAGGCAGAGTGAGCCGAGACCTCTGACAGTCTCAAAGAATCATTACATTGTCAGGAAAATTCTGATGCCGCCGGGAATGAATTAGCACCAAGCCACCTTGACTTCAGTGCCTCGAAATATGAACCTCACCAGAGGCGCTCATAAATATGCACACAGGAGAGTCTGGGTGGGCTCAAAATTCGAGCTGGTCTCTCACATGGAGGAAAGGCATTTCCAGTCACAGAGGAGAAAACGAAGTCTGTTCTGGCAGGAAGAGGAAGCTGACTAGCAGGAGACCAGGGAAGCTCGCTGGCTTTTCCTGCCCTCCATCCAGTGCATGCTTCCCCTGACAGGCCTGTGTGGAATAGGCTTTGCCTCTTTAAGGGTGGGACACACCCAGGCTTCCTCTTAGGCCAAGGTCTGGAATAGCTGTCTTGGACTATTATGGACTATCAAGAATATATCCCACCCTCCCTCCCCTCAAAGCAACAGAACTTCCTCCAAGTCCAAGGCCTGTTGGACAGAAGGACTGGAGTCTTTTGCCTTTGCAAAGTTTGAATTATGTCCCCGTGAAATAGTACAGAGTCTCCTGCTTTATGGCGCTCACTGTCAAATCCAAATGAGGCAGAGTGAATATTCTGTTACTGAGACTATCATCAGATTCTCGTCTGATGTTGCCTTTTCTCCAAAGATAAACACATTCTCGGATTCCAGAACCACAGTCTCAGTTCCTCAGATTGAAACAAGCATTCAGACGGTTTTGGCATTTCCCATCGCTTAGAAAGACAGAGTATGTCGGCAGCTGGCATTCAGTGTTCTTGAAGCTCAACTGTGGCTGGGAGATCTGAAGGAACAAAACAATCTCCAGTGCTTCCACCCACAGGCCTTCACCCTTTTGTTTTGACTCTAGCTGTTAACCATGTAGGAAACTTCAGTCTTTGAAAGAACATATTAAGAAATACTTCAGACCTTCAGGAGAAAGCATGTGTAATACAAATAGCCATAATACGAATGATGCAACATTGTCCCTATTGTTGAAGATTAAGTTTGACATCATCCCATGCTTATTTTTACTCTTCTCTTGTTTTACATGTCTTAAAACTTTGTATAGTTCCGGATGCCAGTAGCTCATACCTATAATCCTAGCTCCTTAGGAGGCAGAGATTTGAGAATCGCAGTTCAAAGCCATCCTTGGCAGAATAATCAGAGAGATTCTTTTTTGGGGGGCGGGGGTTGTCCAGTTGTGGGGCCTGAACTCTGGGCCTGGGCGCTGTCCCTCAGCTCTTCAGCTCAAGGCTAGCGCTCTACCACTTGAGCCATAGCACCACTTCCGGCTTTTTTTTTCTGCTTATGTGGTGCTGAGGAATCGAACCCAGGGTCTCATGCATGCAAGGCAAGCACTCTATCACTGAGCCACCTTCCCAGCCCCCAGAGAGATTCTTATCTCCAAGTAACTATATTTAGAAAAAATCCAGAAGTAGAGCTATAACTCCAGTGATAGAGTGACCGCCTAGAAGGAAAAAGCTAAGGGACAGCACATGCCCTGAGTTCAAGCCCTACTACTGGCAAAAAAAAAAAAAGAGCACATCTTTAATTAATTCAAATAGAAATAAACTTTGTATAAAGTTTCATATTGTATTTATTCCCTTGAAATTTACTTTTTCCTCTTCACTTTATAATAATGGCATCTCTGTGTTTGGATATATATATATATGCATATGCATGTCAAGCATTTATATATACATATTATCCATATAATGCCATCTATGCACATCACTGTTTACTTATCCATTATGAAATATCACCATAGTGTCCTACAAAGGGCTAAGACCAATGGAAACACTCACTGTCCATCTGTAAAGTAGGTCTTACTCTTCCTGTCTTTGACAAAGCATGTTCTCCTCAGAGTATATTTTTACAATCAGATGGGTGAATGAGCACTCTTTAGGTTCTTGTTTGCATTTCTGGTTATTTGTGAGGCTGAATATGTTTTCTGGTCACTTTTCAACTTCCTGAATAATCTGTTTATTTTCTCGTCTCCAAGTTCTAACCAAGCCCCACCCTGCTTGGCTTTCTACAAATTAGATTAACATCAGCAACAGATTAGGTAAGATCTTGGATGATGTGGCCAGAGATATTGGCCAGTTTTTATTGGAAGGTGGTGGTTGCCGTTTATTACCTTCTAGGAGTTCTTTACGTGTTCTGAATGCTGGCCTTTCTCAGTGACGTGGATCTTGTGTCTGGTTTGTCTCTGGATCTGGTTTATGGTGCATTCCAGTGCAAAGAGGTTTGGCACGTTCATTTTCTTAATCTTTTAATTTTGGCTTATCCAGAGCTTGGTCCCTACCTTGGGATCAAGAGGTTTCTCCCAATAGCTTGGAATAGCTCTATGTCTTGCATTTTACATTTGAGTTTTCAGATATTTCTGGGGGTTACATTTTGTATTTGGTATGGTGTGAGGCTCCATTGTATTTTTCTGGAACAACCAAAAAATTTTTTTTTTTACAAACAGGTCAATAAAGCTAATTCTTCCATTCTTTTTCTGCAAAATTATTTCAGCCATTTTGGGCACATTTTTAATCTTTAATCCTTTCTTTTGACCTAATGCAATCCACTGTTAAGATTTAAGCAAAAGGCCGGGCGCTGGTGGCTCACACCTGTAATCCTAGCTACTCAGGAGGCTGAGATCTGAGGATCGTGGTTCAAAGCCAGCCCGGAGAGACCGTGAGACTCCTATCTCCAATAAACCACCAGAAAACCGGAAGTGGCGCTGTAGCTCAAGTGGTAGAGCGCTTGCCTTGAGCTGAAGAGCTGAGGGACAGCGCCCAGGCCCAGAGTTCAAGCCCCACGGCCGACAAAAAAAAAAAAAAAAATTAAGCAAAATGAGGCCAGGCACGATGGCACATGCCTATAATCCCAACTACTCGGGAGGCAGAAATAGGAGGATCATGGTTCAATGTCAAAAAGCACACAAAAAATAATATCTGAAAAATAAGCAAGCAGAAAGGGCTAAGGCTGTGGCTCAAGTGGTTTTGGGGGTGGGGGGGGAGGGAGACTTGAGGCAAAGGGTGACATCAAGCCAACATCAGTCCCAGATAATCAAAGATATCCAGATATAATCAGTGAGATATTTAACTCCTAAAACTAAGGTAGTTAACTCTTAAAACTCACTGTGAAACAATGAGCACAGATAACTCATATGCAATAAAGCATTCGTTGACCAAAACAAAAAAAAAAAAAAAGGGAAAACTTTGCTGGACTGTAGTGAGGGCCATTAAAAAATAGCCAAAGCTATCCTCCGGTCAGTACCACTGTTCTTGCCTCTACTTTAAAAATACCTCTCTGAAACCTATTTTTTGCATGCAGTTTTAGGAAACAGAGCTAAAACTGAGCGTGTTGTTTCCCAGTCATTCCTCAAATATCCAAACCCCAGGTCAGGCCACCCCGAGGAGAGAAAGCTCCAGAAGGGACTAAAATTCCATCAGGTCTAAGAGTGAAGAAGGCTTTCTATAGTTCAAGACTTCATGTCCCAGCCACACACTCTCAGGCCCTTTCCCTAACCTGCCAGTGACTCGTGGCTTTCTGCAGTGTCTTCAGATCCAGTCCCTCTTGTATGGACCGCAGGACAAGAGGACCTTGGCCACCCAGCAGACCGTGGACATACTATCTAAGTGAGTCCTGGCTTCTCGCCACTCTTTTCTTCTTCCTTTGCCATTCAGAATCTCAGTGGAGGTTGGTTCTAGAAAGCTCTGGGGACAGGTTAGCTGGATTTTTGTAACTTGCATAATGACACGAGAAAGCCAGCTGGAAAGTATCTTCCTTGCCCGGCTACGAAAAAGGAAGTTGCTCTTGAATTAGGTCAGAAACACATCCTGGGCCTCATCTTCCCACACATCAGCTCCCTGTGAGGTAGCCCTCCTGCGAAGCGGGCATTGCTGTGGCTTCCTTTAACTTCAGGGGTCAGCTAGGACCCCAGCTGGAAAGTTCCTGCCCTGAAGGCTGGTCCCACTTCCTTTCCCAGTCCGGTACTCTGGTGGGGAGAGACCCCCCACTTCACAGAGCCTGTGTCCTCCTTTCCCCCAGAGCTCATGGGCTCACAGTCAAGGCCAGAGCAAGCTCTCAGCAGCCCCCCGGAGCAGAGCTTGGGACACCCTGAGTCAGCAGGGAAGTTGACCTTGACAATCTCGTGCTCAAATTCTTTTCACTGACTTAACCAGCCCCGCAAGGATGGCTGCAAAGGATGAAAAGAGGAGACACACGCCTCATGAGTGGTCCTGTGGGGTGGTTCCCTTCTCCTTTATCTGCCTTCCTGAGGCTTCTCCACAGCAGGGAGAGAGCGAGCACAGAGGTCGGTGGGGCCCCACTCACCCGCCCTCTGCTTGTTTGCAGGAACCCCGAGGTTTCCATGAAGCCGAGGCAGTCTCTGAAAACCAAACTGGACATCTGCATCAACATCCCTCAGAACACCGCGCTGGGGAAGGCTAGGCCTCACGTGGTGGACTGAGGCCTCCCGAACATCCCAGGGCGAGCTGTGGGCAGGCCTGGACACTCTGTTTAGCGCACACATCTCTCTGAACAGAAGACAGAATCTAGCCGTCCTCCTGTGGATTTTCAAGGCTATTTGTCCCCAGCATGCACCAGGAGTGCCGTAGATTCCCCATGGGCCACATTTTCCCCCAGAGGATGTGAATCTGTGAAATCCGTGGGGGTGATCTGGCACTTTGATATTTTTCGTTATGTAACCGCAGTGGATTTTCATGCCAAGAATGTTTACACATCACGCAGGCTTGATCCTGTCACTGTAAAAGCCTTCTCTTCCAAAAATGCAGAACTTGTCGTGCTAGGAAGGTGACTCCACACCTAATTCTATATGTACATAGAGCCCCTTGCAAAGATCCAGAATCAGATTTGGAAAAAGCCCTTTTTTTGAAATAGGAAGATAATAGCAGATTGAATAAAATGCCAATAAAGAGAAACTTAAGAGTGCTATTGTTGGGCTATGTTTTTAAAAGAAAGGCTGAAAAAGGAAAGAAATGTACATATCACCCAATGTGGAAGAAATAACTGTCTCATCAAAGCTCATAGAACTCATAAACTTTATAGACTATGATAAAGACAATTTGCCCCATGAAGGTTAGAATGTGTTTGTGACCTTAACTAAGTATCACTATCCCACAATACTGTGAAATTTGTGAAATTTATGTAATCACTTAATCACAATAAAAAAAAGGCCAAAACAGGGGAGTCAATGATTGAGCTGCACAAGGCCCTAGGCACCATCCCTCACATCCCAAATCAATAGATGATGATAGATGACAGATAGATGATAGAAGATAGACAATAGACGTGATCGATGACCAATAGATGACAGCTGATGACAGATAAATGACATAGATGACAGGTGACAGATGGATAAAATGAAGACTGCCCTGGTGTTCCTGGGAGCTTGGGAAGGCCCCTGGGACAGTCAGCCCCTTCGTTCTGGTGCTCAGTCATTCATCCAGTTTTCCTGAGTGTCTGCAACATCCCAGGCCTGCGTTAAGAACTGGGGGAATCAACCATACACAAAACACAGGCAGCCCATCCTCCCACAGCTGGTGACCCAAGCTGGCATGGGTACCAAACCCAGGATGGTGGAATTCGTAAACAGCAGTGTAACCATTGTAACTGAGGACAACCTGGTAGGTGGTGAGTGGCGTTCACATGGCCCTGGGGAGACAGGGGAAAGCGGGACTGAGACACCTGTGGGGCTGTGGAGGAGGGGCAGTGACTCCGGCTGCCCTGCTTGCTTGTTTGGCGCCTACCCCAGACAGGACAAGCAGCTGCCTATGGAAATGGCCCAGGCTCCTAGTGTGCGTTGTCTGCTGTGGCCATCCTCCTCCTCCTCTTCCTCAGGGGGTGCCACAGCCGTGTGAGGATGTGAAAGACAAGCAGGAAGTACATGCGCCTCCTTCCTGTCCATCAATGAGATCAGGGCTGGAACATGATGGAGAACCTGGGGGGGGGCAAGGGGTGCAGGACTGGGCAGTGCCATCCCTTCCCCCGCTTCCCCTCTCCCAACACCCAGGCCGATGACACTGCAGGTGTGCACTAAGATGGCAGCAGGACGGCACTATACAACCCCTCCTCCCAGCAATGGAAGCCACAGCCAGGGCTGGTCCGTGTGTGCAGGCCAAATACCATGAGAACTAAAGGGGCAAATGAAAGGAGTCCTGCTATGGTGGAGAGGCAGGGCCCTTCGTCTTCCTCAGAAGTGTGACAGCTGAGCAGGCTGGCTGCCCCCTGCCTACTCCAAGTCACAGAGGGTGCTTCAGAGCACTGCTCCAGGTCCATTCGTTGAAGATGTGTATTTCAAGGTCGAGGGCAGAATGTGCATTGTAAATGTGGACCATACGGGAGGCTGCTATGCACGTATGTCTCCCTCAAGATGCATACTTAGAAGTCCTAACCTCCAAGGTGATCGTCTTTGGCAGTGAGGTCTTTGGGAGGTAAGGAGGTCCTGAGGGTGGAGCCTTGGTCAATGGGGTTGGTGCCCTTATAGAGACATGAATCTTTGCCACCCTGGCCTCCAGAATGATAAGGAAATACATGTTATTGAAGCTACCCAGGTTATCATATTATGCTTTTGATTGGTTTGTTGTTGTATGCCAGAACTGGGGCTTGAACTTAGGGGGTCCCAAATTCTCACTACATGTTTTCATTTATGGCTGGTGTTCTACAACTTGAACCATACCTCCAGTCCAGTTTTTCTGCTGGTTAATTGTAGATGGGGGGGGGGTCTCTTAGACTTTCCTGCCTGGGCTGGCTTTGAACTGTGATCCTCAGATTTCAGCCTCCTGAGTAGCTAGGATAATAGGAGTGAGCCAGGGACACCTGGTTTGTCAGTATTTGTTAAGAAAAATTTGAGTTCTGACTTGTTGCTTCATTTCTGTATTTCTTAGGAGATAGATCAGAAACACTTTTAAAAAAAATAGATTTTGGCAGATACCAGGTACCGGTTGCAGATACCAGGTACCGGTCCGCAGAACAGCAGATCGCCAGGAACAGAGAAACCTACCAGCCGGGATTCTCCACGAGGATCCCACCCCCA
>NW_012267231.1:7705105-7724728 GCF_000151885.1 Dipodomys ordii | reverse complement strand
CAATGGAGGGGCTAACAATGTTCAAGAGGAAGTGTACTCATTACCTCACTCATGTAACTGTAACCCTCTGTATAGTATCTTTACAATAAAAAAAAAAAATAGATTTTAACGCCCAGCTGGGGAAGTGAATTTAGGAATATCTTACCAAATGTCTTCTACAAGAGGAAGGAGGCTGCCATTTGTGTTTTCTATTTGGTGGTGGTGGTGGTGGTAAACAGCTAAAAGGTTACAAGCAGCCAAAGACATCAACAGCTCTGTCTCAAGCTAACACAATTTTTTTTCCAAAAGCCTAAGAAACAGTCATGATTAACCTTCCAATTGTCCCCATCTTTCCCAGGATGCTTTGGAAAAAATTCTCCATCCTGGGCAAATTGGGATAAGCAGGCCCATCCTGTAAACACCCACCCATCTTTGGGCTGTGATGACATTTTACCATCAACTGGTCTATGGTGAAACAAGTTGGTTGGTTTCTAACCTGTCACTTTCTAGTTCTGACTGGGGTGAGAAATTGAACCGGAACTTTTCACACATCATCTCCCCAGTAATTCGGTATTACCACAAAACACACAACCAAACAAAAAAAAAACCAGGCATCTAAAATAATAACCACTTTCGTTAGAGTTTATTACATAAAACTCAACTGGAAAACATTCATTCTCTTTAGCAAAAAATGTGTGTGGGGGGGGAGGGTCCCCTTTGCTTTTTAAATTTTTATATCCACGTTCTTGTGACACTTCCCTTTGTAGAGAACAGGAGGTGAACAAAATCAGCTGCTTAGATGTTTCCATTGACAAGAGACATCTTAAACCATCAAAACAAACCGGTGGGGAGTGATGAAACATTCAATCATACTGTTGTGTCTAAACAATCATAAATAACAAAAGACGGGCTGTATTTCCACCCTGCCCAATCCACAGCGCTGCTTTCTCTCCTCTCCAGGGTGATTGGTTGGTTTAAAGAACACAGAGCTTTGGAGGTGACCTGCCAAAAGCCCTGCTCCTGGGTGACCCAGCACTTAGAAACTGAAGACCACAGCTCATACTGGTTAAAACCCCTTGGGGTATTTCCTCGAATGCTTGCATTCCTACTTGGAGCTGGAAATTGAGATTTACAACATTTATTTTCAAAAAGAAACAGAAGAGGACCTGACATTAATAACTTGCTCAGATCATGAGCGTAAGTTCACCAGCTAAGGAAGGACTGGCCACACCTACGTTGGCCCACTTAGACTCCTAACAGACCCCTTAACATCTGGTCATTACACAAGCCGTGGAAATCGGTTAGTCAAACACCACTGCCAGTTATAGCTAAAGAAATCAGCATGTCTTTGACCATATTAAAAATGGCACCTCTGAAATCCACTCACCTGTATATCAGGGTGATAATCACTAGCTCCAATCAAAGATGGGAAAGAAAGGTCAAGCTTTGGACTTAAGTCATCTTCCTTTCTACACCTTGAGTTGTGATCCTCCCCCCCCCCCATAGACTGCCTGAGAATGCATGCTATACTCCCCTCTCTAACCTGCCTGCCTCCCTCCCTAACGGAGAGCTGATAACGGGACCCAGGGGATGTCACCTGCGCCAGGATGCAGAGGGGCCTCCCATGCCATAGCCCTACCACTGTCCTCATAACGTACCTGAAAGTTGTGTCAGTTCGGATCCTTCCTTCCCAGCGCATGGCGGTCAGGCCCACCATCCCGGGAGAAAGCTGCTGCTCTAGACTAAAACGATGCTGTGCTGCTAGAGAGGCTATTTTTAATGCGATGCTACACCCTTTAAAGACGGGAGCTAGGAAACTGCACTCCCCATGTGTGACGAGAAATGAATCCAAACGAACCTGCCTATCCTAATTTCATCTGCACAGTGACACACATCGGGAGACTCATATCTGCGGCCCATGAGCGGGGGAAGAGGGCCTTTGTCATCCTTCAGGGCCCATCCTGGGGGCTCTTTACCCCCCCCACACACACACACTGCATGATTTGTGTGGAAAGTGCAGAACATGCCCATGAAGTTGGTGTGAAGGAGTTGTTTCCCCTTTGTTCTTCAGGCTCAGAAAGACTTTCATCCCATGGAGGGGGGAGGTGTTCAGAATGGCTTCTTTGAAGGTCACCATCCACTTCTTTTCTTCTTCTTTTTTTATAATGTGCATGTACCAGTACTGGGTCTTGAACTCAGAGCCTGACACTCTTGCTTTTTAGTTCTTTGTTGTTGAAGACTGGCACTGTACCATTTGAGCCACACCTCTACTTCTGGCATTTTGTTAGTTAATTGGAGATAAAAGTCTCTTAGATTTGTTTACTCTTAGATTTGAACAGGAATCCTCAGATCTCAGCTTCCTGAGTGGCTAGGATTACAAGCATGAGTTGCCATCTGGGTAGCAGCTCTACACTCTCACTGCTGAATGGGGAGTCCTGTTCTACTGCTGAAGGCTAAGGCTCGGAGAAGCTCAAGTTCAAAGACCTTGACAGTCGTTGGCTACTCTAGAGCTTAGGTAAGAGCAGGAATGGAGTGTTCAGATAGGAGTACTTCCTATGACCCAACATCATGACGAAGAAGCTATAAGCCGTTCCCACCCTCCCCCACCCTGAGAAGAACCTCTATGAACACAGCAGGAAGGTAGATTCAAAAGGCCACATTAGACTACAGCAGTCCGCTCCACAAACTTTTTTTACACATAGAAAGCAATTCACTCCAGCCTTTAAAATGAATTTAAATCTCTGAAAAGCTGTCTCCCAAAGAAATCATTTGGTAGATACTTGTAACATACAGTATTGCTTATTTTACATGATTTCTTTTTTGAAAAGACACAGAAAAAGAGAAAAAGGTATTTTCCCTTAAATGTTAGTTTATTATTTATGACTATTATTTCACATTTAGCACATGCAAACAAGAATCTACTCTTGAATATATATTATTTCAATCTGGTTAAGGTTAATGTGGTAGGCATCTTGTTTATAGGTAATTAGAGCTTCAAACAGTTGCAAACTGTTTCTGTGACTGGGTGAGAAACTCCACACAAGTGGGGAGAAAAACTCAGAGAAAGGTGGATTTGTTGTTGTTGTTTGTATTTGTTTTTTTTTTTTTGCCAGTCCCAAGGTTTGAACTCAGGACATTTTACTTGTTTGCCACACCTTGAAACACACCTCCAGCCTAGCCTTTTGCTGATTATCTTGGAGCTCAGGCTGGCTTCTAATCATGATCCTCCAGATCTCAGCCTCCCTGAGTAGCTAGGCTTATGGGCATTAACTATACGTCACCAAGTTGGAAAAGGCAACTTTTTTAAAAAAATTAAAAAGACTAAGAAATATTTTGTAAAAGTTCCAATAGGAAAATGAAATTCCAAAGCCCTTAAGGGCACAAATTACCCTTGGAACCTTTACGGATTAAATCTGAAGTGAACTTGACATTGCCTGGAGTTCTCCAAAGAAAATGGAGAGAGAGGAAGTTTTGATCGTGAGCCTCTTCCCATGTCATAGATTAAGGGAAGTCTTTTAGCCGTGTCGGCACGCCTCCAAACAAGATGCCAGGTAGATCAGAACATGTCAGTTTGTCAGAACCAATGTCCATCACTCTCCTCCTCCCCCTCCTCCTCATTGTCTAGATAGAGGAGGGCCACTTTCTTTTCATCCGAAACCACCGACCTTTGGTCTACGATTCTTTGTAGCTGCACCATCTTGTCAAACCCAGCCTGCTCTGCCCCCTGCTCTGCAGGGGCCTGGCGCTCATCCCCAACAGAAGGCTGAAAGCTCCTGCCCGCTTCTTGATCGTCCCTATTGCCTGTGGCTCTCCAGCTACCAGAGTCAGAAGCGTCTGCTTCCATCTTTGCCCCTGGGGTTCGGCTGGGGCTCGCCCTTGCGTTATTCAGGTCCACCTGAAAGGTAAATGAAGTTTCTTTGGGCCCCAGTGCAATGGGAGTTAGTGGGCTATGACTGTCATCTCCCCCGCCTAGCTCTGAGGAGGCCACTGCACCACCACATGTGGATGTCTTGGACACGGACCCGTGGCTGACTATGTGTTCAGAGGTTTTAGTTTCTGCGGGACCTAGCCGAATGTGCCTGGAGGACACTGCTGTGCCTGCGACCCCTGCTCTCTGCCCCCCTGGAGATTCAGAAATGAGCCTCTGGAATGTTCTCTGTTCAGTCAGGAGCACTTTCCTACCAATGTCATGACCCTGAGTGGCCAGGATGGCGTCTGCTGAACCCTCTCCGTGGAAGGTGCACCCAGAGTCACTAAATTCCACCGGCTGGGAAACTATCTCCTCCGTGGTAACGTGAGTCACGGGTGTGCTGTTCCCTGGTGACTCCTCTCTGGTCCCCCATCCCACTTGGTTGGGGAGGGGGGCTATGAACTGGATTTCCCCCCTGAACCCTTCTTTGGGGCCTAACTGGAGGTGCCTGACAGAAGAGTGAGTACCCACTGACTCTTCCACTTCCAAGTTACCCCCAACATTGGCTGACCCAGAAAAGGGACCTTGAAAGTGAATTTCCTTTTCAGTGTGGAACTGCTGGAAACCATAGGGGCTGTGCCTTCCAGATGTGTCAACATCTGCAGACTGCCCGGCCAGGCCAGGCTCTTCCAGGTCAGGACCTGGGAAGATGACTTCCGGTGCTAACTGACTTTGACCGGAAGCTGAGGGAAAGAACCTCATAGAGCTGCTGGCACCCACTGAGCTGCCTGCTGGCCTCAGGTCCCCACTTACCTCTAACACCTCTGCACCAGCTGCTCCATGGGAGACCCGCTCGGTCCTCCAGACGGCAGTGGGGCCTAGCTTAACGTGCCTCCCAGACTGGCTGATATCCTCTACCACGTGAGATTGCACAAAACCCCGTGGGCTGCTGACTTCCACAGTGGCTGACACTGGGCCCTGGACGGTGGGCCGGTCAGTGCCGTGAGAGGCCTGGCTGGTGTCATCCCACTCACCGGATGGGCTATACAGTTCCCTGGTGGCCCAGCGCTTGAAGCGAATGCCCCCCACTGGCACCTCTGTCCAGTCCTCACTGTCCGGGCTGCCAGCTGTCCGGCTGGGTCGCTTGATCAAGCTCTCTCTGACCACTGCCTCGACCGTCTTTTCTATTTCCCCAGCATCATCTCGGCTCAGCTCCTCCAGGTCCAACTCGTCGGCATCCACGGTCTGTGACAGGTTGACCTCCGCGACTAAGGTCACGGCCCCGCCCCCGGAGGTGTGGACTTTCTTCACGTCCACCGACATGCTCCCTGGCTCGCCCTGGCCCTCCTTGGTGAGGGCGGACAGCTCCTCCTTCATGCGCTCTGGAAGGGTTTCCTCCAGCTGCCCAATCACCTCCACCAGCTCATGCCGGGGCTCCTTGGAGAAGACACGCTTAATGGAGGTGTGGAGTTCGTGGGGTATTTTGATTTCTTTCTCGATGACTGTGGGCTCTGCGTGTACTTCACCACTAGCTTCTTCCTTCCAGTGGGCGGAACCCAGGCCACCCCCTAAGGGGGGAGCCAGGATATCCACAGCTTCCACATCCCTGTCCTTCTCACCTGTCACGTGGCCCCTCTTTCTCCGACAAGTGCCCTGCACAATCTCGTCTTGCCAAGAGTACCTGATGGTAGACTCTTCTTCAATGTGGATCTGCCCATACACCGAGCCTTCGTCCTTGTCTCTGCCAAGCCCCCCAGGGTGCTCCTCGGGGGTCGACACAAAATAACTCTGCTCTCCCTCTGAGTCACCTGCCTCTGTCACTTCTTCCACGAGAGGTCTGTTTTTCCAGGCCTGCTTGGTCTTTTCAGGTTGGCGATCAGAGAATGGGACATCCGTCGTCTCTCCCTCCTCCTCCTCTTCCTCGACAATCCCCATGGAGCTGGGAGTCATGTCATCAGCCTCCTCCACTTGAAAGGGGGTGGGGGACTCCCCACCACCTATGTAGCTCATGGGCTCTTCCACAATCTCCACATTGACCACCTTTGCCTTCCCCTCCCTTCCTTGCAACCCCAGATTGATTATGTCTCCTATCATCTGTTCGGTCGATTTCCCCTTCAGGCCCACGTCCTTGACATTCTGGCTCAGAAGGTAATCTAGGCCGGCTTCTTGAGAAACATCTACGTCTTCCCTCAGTTTGGATTCCACGACTATTTCCGTCTTGGTTTTCTTGCCACCAGGAAGCTCCTGCCTGCCCACAAAAGTGACTTTTGTGTCTGGGAAAGAATCGGCAGATACTTCTGCATCGGGAGACTGGGTGAACTGCTGGAGGATACTGGTGACAATGTTTTCAGCGATCGTTTCGGTCATGGAATCACCTGGCAGAGAGCTGGCGGTGTGCCTGGTGTCCAGCCTGAACCTAGTTTCTCTTTTTACCGCCTCCGTGTCCTGGCTGTCACCTGCATCCTTCTTCCTGAGTGTCTGGAGACCTTTCACGGACACTTCCGGTCGGGTGACCTGGGATGTTTCTAGAGTTATTGGGATCTCTCTTCCTTTGTCATCTTTCTCCTTCAATGCTTCCTTCCCTGTGGCTTTCTCTCTCAACTGCTGGCTTTCTCTCTTTCTCGCTTCTTTATCCAACTTTGTTAGTTCTTCCCACCTTAAGTTTCTCTCCTCGGATGCCTTCTCTTTAGAATCGAACATTTTCCTTTCTGGTTTTATCTGGACAATTCCTGGTCTCTCTCGTTCCTGTTCCTTGGTGGTTTCCACTTCTATTTTCTTTCCCAGAATGACACTCCTCTCGTGTGACCGAGCACGCTCCCCGGCTCCCGTCCTGCTGTCTCGGCCCTCACGGAGTGACTCGTGGGCCGAATGAGCAAGGATGTCTCTGGTACCTTCTGATTTCGGTCTACTAGGGAATGTTTTCACGTAAGCATCTGTATCTCTTCCAAGACCGAGGGTTGGAGAGACAGTTCTGAAACTGGTCTGACTCTTGATGGTTTTTTCATAAGCGTTTTCCTGCAGGGTGGTAGCGGAGGAAGAATAGCCTGGGGTCAGGACTCCTCGTGTGGCTGCACTTCTGACAGGTGTGGCTGTCTGGGACCCCAGGTACCTGACTCCATTGGAATATAGAGCCGAGCTGTGATTTACAGATGCCAGGGGTGCTTTCTGTCTTAGAAGCAGATTTCTTTCATTTTTCCTCTGTAATAGTGAGTCAGTGTAGTGGTAGGATGTGTTTCTGAAATCTGCAAGAATGGAATGGAAGAGTTCGTTACAAGGATAGGCATCATTATCTTTTATGCATCTTAAAAGTCTACTGGGTGTGGTGGATCATACCTGTAATCCCAGCTACTCAGAAGCTGGAGATTAGGAAGAATGCAGTTTGATGCTAGTCCAGGCAAAAAGCAAGGGAGACACACCCCCTCCCCTACAGAAGTATGTGAAAACTTAAGGCCTGATAGCAAAGTTCACAACTAGAAATCTTGATCATAGCTTCTTTCTCGGGCATAGTATGCAGCTGTGAAAGTAGATTTAGTTTGCAAATATAAGGTCTTCACAACCCTTTAAGAAGCTTGAAGACTGCCAGCACCAGTGGCTCACGCCTATAATCCTAGCTACTCAGGAGGCTGAGATCTGAAGATTACAGTTTGAAGCCAGCCCAGGAAGAAAAGTCTGTGAATCTCTTATCCAATCTACCAGAAAAAAGTTGGAAGTAGAGCTGTGGCTCAAGTGGCAGAGCACCAGCCTTGAGCACAAAAAGCTCAAGGACAGCACACAAGCCCTGGGTTCAAGGGCCAAGACTAGTAGAGAGAGTGAGAGAGAGAGAGAGAGAGAGAGAGATCACATCTATACTGAACATGAGCAGACTGTCTTCTTGCCGTGAAGTTAGTCAGCTTTTCTTACATTTATTTACCTTGTGGCATGTTGGCAACTTCCTCTGTCCAGACGATTATCTCCGGATTGCTTTCTCCTTCCAACAAGGCTCTGCAAAAATATTTCTGAAGTCATTAAAAAAGCCATTGAAAATGGAAGATTGCGCCTCTATTATAAAATATCCTAGACAGTATTGGCCAGTGAGGACAC
Source organism: Dipodomys ordii (assembly GCF_000151885.1). Classification (NCBI taxonomy): domain Eukaryota; kingdom Metazoa; phylum Chordata; class Mammalia; order Rodentia; family Heteromyidae; genus Dipodomys; species Dipodomys ordii. Next base: position 7,716,759 of record NW_012267231.1, on the reverse strand, counting down.
TGTCACAATGCCATGAACTGTAGGGAGAGGTGGCTGGGCCTGGGGCCGCAGCTCAGGGCTGCAGCTGCTCCCCACCCCTGCCCCGCTCCACTGCTCTGCTCCCTGCCAGGTCTCTGGAACCCACACAGAGGTGCTTGCCTGGCAGATGCCCAACAGATACGAGCAAAGTGAGGAAAATGTGTGGGCCGTGGATGTATGTACAGAGAACCCCACCCGCCCCAGGAAGGGCAGGCACCAGGTGGCACTGATGAGATGGGCTGAGGAGGGGAGATCTTGCTTCTCTGGGAATCAGTGCTCAAGTCAGCACTCTACCTGCTACAGCATCCCGATACAGCTGCAGCCCTCCACCAGAAATCACAGGGGAATTTGGGAGCGGCAGCCTGCAGAGCTGATGGAGCAGAGTGGGGTGTGGCATTATTGCTCCAAGTTGGGCAGTTGGGCTGCATCTGTGGTTTTCAAACTGGAGTCTATAGGAATATACTGTGTGTGTGTGTGTGTGTGTGTGTGTGTGTGTGTGTTATGCTAGAGTTGGAATCTAGAGACCTGCACAAGCCAGGCAAGTGCTGTACCACCAAGCTATAGTCCCAGACCTATGAAGATATTGTGGAGATGAAAAAGAAAAGAAGAGAAAAGAAAAGAAAAGAGACAAAGGCAAGTAGGTTAAAAAGGAAAAGGAAGAACTAGAGACCCCCAGTACACACACACATACACACACACAAAATGTTGGGAAGTACCCGTCTGGGTGGCTTCTTCAGCTATGCCTAACTCCAACATTTTGAAAGTATCATCATTCTCCAGACTTTGGCATTGTAAAAGGAGTGGCCTGAAGGCCACAGCGTGGTGCTGGAGTCGGAGCCCTGGGGTGTCCATCAACAGGGTCCCTCCCAGAGACCTCAAGGCCGCCAGAGGCTGTGAGCTCTGTGGTTTCGTTGCTAGAGTAACAAGGGCGTCTGTTAAGTCCAGCTCTGAGAAATATACAGTGAATGGCAAAGGGTATCCAGAAGCACAGCCCACTGGGAAATGCTGGTTATTACCAGCGAGAGCCAGGCAGGAAAACAGAAGAGGAAGCCTAGATCCCCGCCGGGGCTTGGTGACTCAGGCAAACCATACAAAGGCTTATTTCCACTGAGATGATGATTCCCAGATGATGCCCACAGAGGCAGGACCCTCCTGCAGGCAGCTAAAGGAAAGGCAAAAAGCCCACAGGAGCTGGGCATGGGAGACTCATGCCTGTAATCCCAGCTACTCAGGAGGCTGAGATCTGAGGATCACTGTTCTAAGCCAGCCTGAGCAGGAAAGCCCATGAGACTCATCTCCAGCTAACCACCACAAAAGCCAGAAGTGGAGCTGTGACTCAAGTGGTAGGGCACTAGCTTTGAGCACAAAAACTCAGAAACAGTGCCTAGGCCTCAGGACTAGCACACATAGACCACACACACACACACACACACACACACACACACACACACACACACACACACACACACACACACACACACTCTGTATCTGTGTGTCTGTCTCTCTCACACACACAGTGCTCAAGGGGGTGCATTTAGAGGGCTGGCCACATCAGCAGTGACTAAAATGCACCCATGTGGAAAGACCAGAGGCGAAGGCCAGGGCCTCAGTCCTTCCAGTCAGGATGGAGGCCAGGAAACACAACACCCGTCCATTAATCCCACACCCTCATGACCAAGCAGTTTGGGTGCCAGGAGCACAAATAGCTTCCATCGCCAAGAAACCTCTGAGGCCTGTGGAGTAAGTGGAATGCTCTGAGCAGCACCAGCTCCACGGACGTGCACCCAGGACCGCTGAGGTAGCATCCTACAGCCAGAGGCCGGAACACAGCAAGGACAGAGGGCCAGTCACCACTCAGATCCTGCTCAAAGCAAGCCTCAGGTGCCATAAGCCACGTGGAACAGGCTCCCTGAGTCAGGACAGAAGACCTTTGGCGGGGAAAGGCCCCAGGGACTCAATGAAATCTGTCTGCCCACCATCCCACAGGGAATCGTTCTGCTCCTGTCTCCCTAAATCAAAGCAGCTCCAAGCTTCTACAGAGCCAGGCTCCTGAGTGGGGAGCCAGCTGGGGTGTGTGGTCTGGAGGAAGAATGAAACCCAGCCCTAGCCTCTCCCTCCAGCAGGGCTGGCCCTGCTCAGCTCCTCCTGTCTACCTCATATCCATGTGCTTACAAGAGCCAGGCTGCCCCCAAAGGGCCTGGCCTCCACCAGCAATGCAGGGGGGAAGCCTGGAGAGAGTTCTTCACCAAGGGCCCTGGGCTTGCTGGAATCCTCACAGCCTGCCCTCCCACGCTCTCCCCTGCCAGGTTGCAAGACTACCGTGAGGCCAGGGATGGTGGACATTGCATCCGAACGTCACAGCATGAATCCTGCAGGCAAGGCCTTCATGCCAGATTCAGGAAGAAAAATGCCATCTGCTGGATGTCACCCTAAATGTCCCTAACCACTCCCAGTCCCTCATCTGTGCCCTACCAAGAGCTAGACCCCACAAGGCAGAGCGCATGTCACCGGAACACCCAGCACCAGGCTTGAAAGGCACCCCTGGAGTGCCTGTGTGCCTGGAGCCAAAGGAACAGATGCACCCAACTTTTTTGGTTTTGGTTTTGTGCTGATTCTGGGGCTTGAACTCTGGGGCCTGGCTCAGCTTTTTCCACTCAGAGCTGGGAGCTCTACCACCTGAGCCTCGCCTCTCGTTGGGGCTTTTGTGCTGGTGAATTGCAAAGAAAAGTCGTGTAGAATTTTTCCACCGGGGCTGGCTTTGAACTGATTCCCCAGATCTCAGCCTCCTGAAACAGTAGAGGATTGAGAAACGGGAGCCTGCTTTAGATGCGGCCAACTTTCAAGAAATACAGGGAGCGTGCTCAGAGGCTCCCACCAAATCTGGCTATTTTGAGAGCAATGGAGGAAAACTGCCCCGAGGCCACAGAGAGAGAAATGCCAACCTCCTGAATCACAGGCTATTAGTGAGCATTTCACGCTGTTCCACAGGCTGGCAGATTGTCTAGCAGGCAAACCAGAGAAGTTATGGGAAAACCCAGTTCCCTGGTTTGGACTCCCACACAAATCCACAGAACAGAACTGAGCAGTAATGTGGCCTCTGGCCAGGTCCCAGGCTTTAATGGCCCACCCGGCGTCCTAACCAGCCCCACACTGGGGGCTGTCTGTCTAGGATAGATGATCCTAATGGAACTTCGTGGTATATCCGCTGTTGCTTGGCACGGTGGGATGCCAGGCCACCACACAGAATACCTCCCAGAAATGAGGGCAAGAGGGAGGGGAGAGGCAGGCAGAGGATGCTTCCAGAAGGGACACCTGTGTGGAGCTTGCTGTGGTTCCAGGGGCCAGGGCTGGTTCCCGTGGCATTTGCCTGCAGGTGTGGAGCTCTGAGTAAAAGAAGGGAGGCTACAGGATGCATCTGCCTCTCTGCGCCTCTGCATGGAACACATGGAAGGTGTGTCCACAGAGGGAGCCTGGCTTACTCCAGACTTTTGTTTTTATTCTACAGCTGGTTGGTCACATGAGGTACATCACAGGATGGGGAGGTAGGAGAGGAGAGACAAGCCAGGCCTCTCCTTCCCACAGGCAACATCAGGACCTGAACCTTGAAGGGTCAGAAGGGCCACAGATTCAGATAAAGAAGAATCCAGTGACGCTGCTGATCTCTCTCATGTTCATTTGGAACTCACATCCCCAATGCCATCTCTAGGTCAATACTAGAAACTGGGGGCCGAGGGGCGGGGACGGGCAAAAAATTATGATCAACAGAGAGACAAAGGCTGTTCTGCTATTCCTCAGAACATGAACAACGAAGCTTTGCCAGGGGCCAGAGACACTGGAAGATCTCATTCCCATGTTCACCTGCCAGCCAGGGCTAGCCTGCCATCCACAACGTTGGATGGAAAGCTTCATTCTTGAACTCTTTGATGTTTTCCTGGTTTTCATTCTATAATATCTTACTTACTCTATCAAATTCTCTGTTCATTTGTAAGTGAGAAGCCTGTATTTAGAAATCATGTTTCAATATTCTGTAATGATTTATGTTTCTCCTGTGAAGGCTGTAGGAAAAGTAACCTATCCAGGCTGGGAAAGAGTTCAGACCCATTGAGAACTGGCCTTGCTCGCAGATACACTGCAGCACAAAAACCCAGTGCTGCAATTGATGCTATCAGGGTATGGAAGTAGCAGGATCTTGATCCATGGCTGGGCACAGACACACACACACACACACACACACACACAGACACACACAGACACACACACACACAAAGTGAGACTTGATTTGCAGAATAATGAAAGCGCAAAGGACTGGATGTGTGGCTCACGCAAGGTCCTGAGTTCAAAACCCTGTTAATACTAAAACAAACCGATAAACAAAGCCAAACAAAAATCTGCAGCAAATATGCCTTACAATTTCAACAGCCATCGTCCTTTTCCTTTCTTCTATAAAAGATATTCAATCTAATGAGTCCCAGGACAATGACTGTCAACAAAGCAGTTTGTGTGGTCATGGCCACCACAGGGAAAGCCAGGTGGCAAATCAGCGTGAAGCCACTAGGGGGAACAAGTCTAGCCTCGTGGAGCTGATTGTCCTCGGTAAGACAAGGGTAAGAAGGAGGCCGACTTGCTTAAAGATGGTGGGTCATAGTTTGCAAAGACTACGCGGCATCAGATCATACACTGACATAAACACGAGTTTCCACCCCTGCTCTTAGAACCTGAGCCACAGCACAGACTACGGGGGAAAATAATCAAACAAAACACATTTATATAAGGAAATGAGTTAGGCTATTTAACCATCTATATACATCTTGGGTGGCAGGAGGTCTGGGGCGATGCTAGCCTTCCGACCCAGCCACCTGTACCAAGACTGGGCCAAGAATCATCTCAGGTTCCTAGCATAGCTCATTCCCCACCCCCACACGCCCCTGAGAAGCACAGAGACTTCTAAGTCCACAGGACATGGCCTGGTCAATCCATCACCGAAGCAGACAGGAACAATTTGCTCTGTCCCTGCCCACAGTCTGGCTTCTGGCCTCCAGCAAAAATGGCTCCCAGTCAATGTGAGCTCCTGGGAGAAGCTAAGCGGCTTCAGTAGGCTGTGAGCGCCCCGCAGCAAACGCAGGTCCTGACCTCGCACATAAGTGCCTGCTGAGCACTCCTGGCTTTTTTAGGATTGAGAACGAGAGGCCAGGCCCAGTGACGGAAGGAAAGGTCTGGACATTCCAGAGAGACAGAGAACAGAATGAGTCTCCATTCCAAGCCAGAGAGCCATTACTGTAAGGTCTAGCCTGGGGCGCGGGGGGGGGGGGGGAGGCAGACTCCTTCCTCCTCTTGGCTAAGTCTCCGCCCAGTACTTGTGTTACCTAGGTAACTGGCACACCTGGGCTGCCCCCATCACTCCCAACAGACTGTGGGAGGGTCCCAGGCCCTGAGGTCACATCTGTATCCAGTTGTGACTACACCTTCCCTCACCTGACCACACCTTCTCCCCGCCCCTTCCCTACCTAAACCCAGGTTGGACCTCAGCCTGAATACCAAGTGGTGTTCTCTTGATTGGCTACCTGATTAGAACTGGTAAATTTAATTTACCTTACAATTACAAAAAGGAAAAGGAAAGAAAATCCAACTCCCTCTGTGGGGACTAGATGTTCTAACTTGAGGTGTTACTAACACAGGCCCATCCCACCCACCTTGGAGAAATCTTCTCTCGAATGAGAGCTTCCAGAAGGAGATCACCTCTAGTCAAAAATCAATGGCCATGCAGGAAAAGCAAAGGCCACCCCAACAGGGGACAGCCGGCTGTGGAGAACTGACTGCCTCTGTGCCCTGCTCAGTGCCCAGCCCCTTCAAAGGCCCTTAGGACCTTCCCACCATCAGAAATGGTGTGGATAACCCAATACGTAAACCAGATGCCCAAGACCTCCATGGTGAGCTCGTGACACAGAGCAATAAGGAGAGTCTGTGCGCAGCCATTTGAAGCAATGGCTCAACAGGTAGATGGATGTCCTGAGTCCTGATCCTCCCTTCCTTCCTTCCTCCCTTTCTTCCTTCCTTCCCTCCTTCCTTCCTTCCTTCCTCCCTCCCTTCCTTCCTTCCTCCCTTCCCTTCTTTCTTTCTTCCTTCCTTCTTTCTCTCTCTCTCTTCCTCCCTCCCTCTCTCTTCCTTTCTTACTTCCCTCCCTATCTTCATCTCTTCTTTCATTCCCTCCCTCCCTTCCCTCTTTCTTTCTTCCTTCCTTCCTCCCTCCCTCTCTCTTCCTTTCTTACTTCCCTCCCTCCCACCCTTTCTCTGGGGCTTGAACTCAGAACCTGGGCACTGTCTCTGAGTTTTTATACTCAAGGCTAGTGCTCTACCACTTGAGTCACAGCTCTACTTCTGCCTTTTTGGTGCTTACCCAGAGATAAGAATCTCATGGACTTTCTTTCCCCTGAACCTCAAGCCTCAGAACTCAGCCTCCTGAGTAGCTAGGATTCTTATTCTACTTTCTAGACTTCCACTTTCTAGTTCTGTAACGCCCCTTGGCTATGTTTGTTCACCTGTAAACACAGCTTCTAACTCCCAGGATCCAATGAGTTGGCGCATACAAAGCCCTTGAACTGTAATCCAGGACACAGAATCAGTAGAGGAGGGTGCCCGGCTCAGCGAGTGCTGTGGCTGGGAGGTGGGGGGTTGGGGATCCTCCAATGGGATCTGAGCACACCCCAGCTCTTCCTCCCTTAGGCCCTGAACACTGTTATCTGGCCACACGGGGGAGGGGAGGGGGTTGCTCTCTGCTTTTCACAAGGCCTCAGAAGTGTCTGAGGCTGCAGCATCCTTACCTATAGGTCGCCACCTCCAGGCTGAGGCTGGTCTTCACCTGCAGAAGTTCTTGATAGTCCCTTAATCGATCAGCCATGGCCAAGGTGAGGGCTTCCTTCTCCTCCTCCAGACAGTCAATCACCCTCTAGAGAGAACAGAAGGGCTTTTATATCTGAGACCTGGATGGAAGACACCAAGAGCGGTCATCATGTGAAGATGATCTCAAAGACACAATCTCTTCCATCTGGAAGGTGGGTTGCATTACGCACGGAGGATTTTGGTAGGACCTGGCTTCTTCGTTGGGCCATTCTGATCATAACAGAGGCTGCGTTTATTCAGATTCACCTCTGTTTCAGACACTGGTTTGCTCAGAAAGCCAATATACCTAACCAGGCTATTAAAATACATCCAACTAGATGTGATGGGGAAAAAAATAAGCCATGAGTCACAACAGTGCCTGTCATCCCAGCTATTCAGGAGGAGGAGATAGGAAGACCCAAGTCCAAGATGGTGAAAAAACAACCTGGCAGGGAAAGGGCGGGGGAAGCTCAAGAGTGCTTGCTGGTCAGTGCACGCACTCTAACATGGCCCCTCCCACCTGGTCAGGCCCCTCATCTGGCTTGTTGCTCTCTCTGCATTCAGCCTCCGGTCCAATGATCTGCATAGCCAAGCAAATATGTCAACATTGCAGAAGTCCACAGGCTCTTTTGGGGGCGGGGGGGGGGTTGCCAGTCCTGGGGCTTGAACTCAGGGCCTAGGCACTGTCCCTGGGCTTCTTTTGCTCAAGGCTAGCACTCTACCACTTGAGCCACAGAGCCTCTTCTGGCCTTTTCTGTTTATGTGGTACTGAGAAATCGAACCCAGGGCTTCATGTATGCTAGGCAAGCACTGTACCACTAAGACATTCCCAGCCCTCCAGATGCTTTTTGTTTCTACACCCATGTTGGGGCTTCAACTCAGGGCCTGGGAGGTATGCCTTAAATTTTTCTGCTCAAGACTGGTGCTTTACCACATGAGCCACAGCTCCACTTGTGGCTTTTGTTAGTTAATTGGAGATAGGAATCTCACAGCCTTTTCTACTCAGGCTGGCTTCAAACTTCAATCCTCAAATCTTACAGGTGTGAGCCACCAGGGCTCCTCTCTAGTCCATAAACTTTTGTAAGGGGAACATAGTTAACTAAGCCACACTTATGAATGCTTACCTTTGTAGAATTTTAAAACTATAGGTCTAAGAGGAAAGGAATATATTTTTCAATGCTGCTGGAACTCCATCACTACTATTGGGCTCCCAGTAAGATACAAAGAGACCATAATAAATACAGAATGCCAGAAATCAATGAACGAACTCACGCTGGATCTTACAACTGGGTTGATTGGTCATTTTTAAAAAAACTGCATGACAAATGCAAATAGTTTGCATTCAAGGACACTTCCATCTCTAAGCCAACAATTATTCAAAGTTCTCATTAAACATAAAGAGTGTTAAGAATAAGCCAGACACTGGTGATTCACACCTGTAATCCTAGCTTCTCAGGAGGCTGAGATTTGAGGATTGCTGTTCAAAGCCAGCCAGGGAAGGGAAGTGTGTGAGACTCTCATCTCTAAGTAACCACCAGAAAACTGGAAGTAGCGTTGTGGCTCAAAGTGGTAGAGTGCTACCTTTGAGTGGAAAAGGCTCCAGGGACAGAGCTCATGACTGATGAAAGAAAAAAGAGTGCTAAAAATAAATGAATAAACAAATATAAGCAAAACTCACTTAGCTTTTAAGACCAAGGCATAAATTTACAGATGACTGGCTAATGTCCCAGGTCCCTTTACGTAAAACAAACCCCAAACACTGACCGAATCTGCAGATAAGTGGTTGTCCGAAGCCAGCCTCTTGCCAGCCCTTACTTTCAGCAAGAAGCCAGGACATTCACATCTTTTCTATAGTTAAGCATCACTATTAAAACTCTGTTTCCCTGTTTCAGAGGCAAATACATACTCAAATACAAGGTTAGAATATGAAATGTGCTATAAATGAGTGTGTGTCCTTTCTAACATAGGAAGTTTAATGCCTAAGCACTAATATTTGAGAACCTGTCATTTCTTCCCCCTCCTCGCATAGTCAGATGAACTCAGTTCCTCACCCGCAAATCTTCCCAGACAGTCCACGGGGGTTGCTCCAGTGGGGCCTCTCTCCACCCAGGGACACACAATAGGTCTGGATTGTCAGTAAATATGAAGGGGGATGTGGGCCTTAAAAATAATTACAGTTCAAGTCCTATCAACATGGGAGTCAGAGCTCCCCACACTTGGCGGGAAATCTGTTGGCTTTGGGAGGCAGGAACATAGGAACTGGGAGCTTCTTGGCAATCCCCCTGAGGGAAGGAAGCCTTGAACTTGGGCTCCGCTTTGCCAGAAGTTTGTAAACTGTGGGCCAAGCCAGAAGTGTTGCAGCCTCAGATACCAGGTGCTAATCCCAACCAAAAGGTTGTACCTAATGCTGTCAAAACCTGGGAAAGAAGGAGGACTCTGGGGGCAGGGATGAGATCCAACTCTTCCAGGAAAAGTGTGCTGCTGTTAGTGGCAAAGGAATGAACTTTCTCCTCACCCCACTTGAGCTTCACCTTGTAAAGCTCACGCCTGTAATCCTAGCTACTCAGGAGGCTGAGATCTGAGGATTATACTTCCCAAGTCAAACTGGGCAGCAAAGCCCATGAGACTCCAACCAAGCAGCAAAAAGCCCAAAGTGGAACTGTAGCTCAAGGGTCAGAGCATCTGCCTTGTGTGAAAAAGCTAAGGAAAAGCACCCAGGCCCTGAGTTCAAACCCCAGTAGTGATCTCCCCAAAACCAAACAACAACAACAAAACACCCAGAATAAATGTAGACTCTTATGAGTATCTTGTTTCAGAGTCACAAAAGTGATTAAGAGCTTAACCTGCCTGGTGACAGAGTCAAGAGTTCAGGTCCCAGTAGGAAACTTAACCACGTGGCTAGTCCCATACCCCTTCCAATCAAAAGGAAGTTTTCCTTTACACAAATAGTCATCCTAGTGGCTAAGTCCTCACTCCCACGAGAAGAACCTCCATGTTTCCCCAGAAAGGCTGGCATAAATTACAAATGTCATCGAGGATTCTGTGCTCCGTTCCCGGCATGCTCCTCAGGCTTCGCCTGACCCAAGCCATATTAAGTACTGCGAACTTGTGAGTCTGTTCAGCAAACTCTGCTCTGGCAAACCTGGGGCACAGGCCAGCAAACGACACTGCCCACAGACTAGGCACACAGGACATGCAAAGGACCTCTCTTCCCAGGGTTCCTGGGGAAATTCTTTCCCTCACAAACTATGCAGGGGACCGACGGACCACGAGAAACTGTAATTGTGTTCTGCTGCCTCTGCTGCACTGCTCCTGTGCCAGGAGTGGAGGGGTGTGTGTGTGTGTGTGTGTGTGTGTTTGGAAGTTAATGTCCCATTAAACCACATGGAACAGCCAGGTGCCACATGGAACAAGCCAGGTGCTGGTGACTCACGCCTGTAATTCTAGCTACTTTTCAGGAGGCTGAAGTCTGAGGATCACAGTTTGAAGCCAGCCTGGGCTTGAAAGTCTGAGAGACATGTATCTCCAATTAACCACCAAAAGCCAGATGAAAAGCTGTGGCTCAGGTGGTAGAGTGCCAGCCTTGAGAGGAAAAAGCTAAGGGACAGCATCCAGGCCATAAGTTCAAGCCCCTATACTGGTCCAAAAAAGACAAAACACTTTCTGAAATTGTGTTCCTGTTATTTGAAACGATGTTCCTGAGAAACAGTGATAGTGTGACTTGGGAATATTTCCAAACCCAGCTGAGGCAGGCCAGGGCAGGAGCCAGACACTTGGACTATACGGGTGTGCGGACAATAAATCAGCTACAGGTGTCGCCAGGGGATGTCAGAAGGTTAGGGCTGGGCCATTTTGGAATGACAACTGTGTATATTCCTCTGCACTTGTAATAACATCCCACAGGGACCTGCTTTCCCATCCTTTTAACATTGCCCAGAGAGCTGATGTCAGCTCATGCTGTGAGCAAAAAAGCTAGGCCCTGGTTGCTGCCCTCCTCCCCCCCCCCCCCCCGAAAACACAAACCAATAAAAAAACAAACAGCCACACCGGGAGCCGCAGCCAGCTGTCTGCAGCCAGGAAATGACTCTGGCAAAACAAAAACAAAGAAAAAAACCCCACACAAGAAACAAGGAAACAAACAAAAGCCCGCACTACTTGCCTAGCAAGCACCAGACCCAAGTACTGCATGGAAATAAATTTAATAAAATACCGTTGGGGGAAACCTATTTAAGATCGGGCACCATCTAGGTAAGAAATGTCTTTGCCACTTTGGGAAGTCAGAGAACTTTCTTATTTCACTTTAGGGGCCAAATCTATAGAACACAGGAAGCCGAAGGAACCCAGAACTAACAAGATCGTGTGCCAGGATGTGCCCAGTCCTGCCAAGATCTAACGAGATGCTGAGGACTGTCCCCATGCATGTCACTGGGAGCGGAGGACCACACTTTTCTTCAGGGAGATGCCAGGGCCCTGTGGTCCCGAGATAAAGCAGCTCTCTGCACCCAGGGCTCTAAGTCATTCCAGAACCCTTCAGGCCTGGGTCTCCCAACCGCCCCGATCGTATGCGGCGGGGGCTGGGCCTGGGTGACCCGGGAGGGCTCGAGGTTCCCAGACACCCACCTGCCGCTCCTCCGCCTGCAGCCCGCACTCCTCGCTCATGCGCAGGAGCTCGTCCTCCAGCTGCGCGCGCAGCCGCTCCAGCTCCAGCGCCTCGGCCCGCAGCGCGTCCGCCTCCTGCGCGCACAGCCGCGCCTCGGCCT
>NW_012267231.1:7701210-7704575 GCF_000151885.1 Dipodomys ordii | reverse complement strand
GCCCTTCCGCCCCGCGCCGGCCGCGCAGCGCCGCCTCCAGCTGCAGGTTTTCCCGCTCCAGTTCGCGCACCCGGCACACGTAGTCGTAGAGCCGGGCGTTGAGCTCCTGCAGCTGGGCCTTCTCAGCCCGGGTCTGCAGCCGCCAGGTCAGCATCTTGCTGGGTGTGCGGGGCTCTGGCCGGCTGATCGGTGTCTGCCCTCCCGCCCTGATCTTGTCCCCTCCGGCCCCGCCGCTCCGGCCCCGCCGCTGCCTCCGAGTCCCGCAGACTGGGACCGTGGCGGGCGAGACCCGGCACTTAGCGGACTGGGTGGGAAGCAGCGGACACAGACTCCAGCCAATCAGAGCGCGGCCCGCGGCCTCCAGCCAATCAGAACGCTGCCCGCGACCTCCGGCCAATCAGAAAGCGGCCCGCGCGGCCACTGCGGTTCGACAGCGCCCCCTGCCAGTCAGACCGCAGGGTCGACGCTGACCCCTTCTTGGGTCGCAGGTACATGGGTGCAGGACGAAGGTGGGATTGTTTTCTGGCTGTGACTCCATCGCCCTGCAAGGCCTCGAGAAGGGACAAGGGCCAGGGCTCTCACGCAGACCCACGGCACCCCAAAAGCGCTATGGTTCATGGATGAAAATGTGAGATATACTGGGACATCATCCATGGCTCTATTATATATATATATATATATATATATGTGTGTGTGTGTGTGTGTGTGTGTGTGTGTGTGTGTGTGTGTATAATATATTTTATACATAATATATTATATCTATGAAAGGCCTGGTGGGAAAGTGCATGAGACTCTTATCTCCAATTAATTAACAAAAAGTCAGAAATAGAACAGTGGCTTCAGTGGTAGAGCTCTAGCTTAGAGTTGAGAAGCTGAGAGTCCGAGGGCCTGAGTTCAAGTCCCACTAATGGGCACCAAAATACAAGCTGTCTGCAGGCGGTAGAGGTTTCTCTCTCGGGTCTGAATCCTCTGACACTCTGTCGTGGCTAAATTGCACCAAGGTGTGGGACAGAGGGCTTGGTCGTGGCCAGGTGCTCGTGGCACCCAGTTCCTGATCGTTAAGCCCAGAGAGGACCCAGCAGTGACATTCCCCAAACCTGCCTGGCCGGGGGGAGGGACAGAGAGGGTACGCAGAGCATCCTTCCGGAGTGCCACTGGACCACAAACCCCTGGACTGAGCCGCACGCGTCAGGTTAATATCTGGAAACCTGCCCGGCTTTGCCTGGCTGGGCAGGCAAAGGTGAGCCAGCTCCTCCCGCATCTGCGGCTCTTCCTAGGAGGATGCTTTGCTCTGATTCATGAGGTTTTCTTTGCTCTGTGCCCTTCGAGGTATTGGATTTTGAACGTCACAACTTCTGCTTGAAATCCTGCCGCAGTGTAGAGCTACCCAGATAGAGAAGAGAGAGCCCACCAGGAAACAGGAGTAGGAAACACAAGTACTGTTTGTTCATTTTCCAAAATCACATCTTACTTAATCCTTGAAAAACTGAGGCTCAAGGAGTTGAGTAATTTGCCTGAGAACGCAGTTTTGCCAGGCACCTGCAATTCAAATCTGCAGTCCTAGCTACTCAGGAGGCTGAGAGCTGAGGATCTGTTAGAAGCCAGCCTGGGCAGAAAAGCCCATGAGACTGATCTCCAACTAACAGGAAAGAAAGAAAGGGAAGGAGGGAGGGAGGGAAGGAAGGAAGGAAAGAGGGAGGGAGGGAAGGAGGAGGGGGAGGGAAGCAGGAATGGAAGAAGGGAGGGAAGGAAGGAGGTAGGAAAGGAAGGGAGGGAGAAAAGGAAGGGAGGGAGGGAAGGGAGAGCTGTAAGTGGAGCAGTAGCTCAAATGGTAGAATGCTAGCCTTGAGCACAAAAGCTAAGAGATAGCACTCAGCTCTGAGTTCAAGCCCTAGGAATGGCATGCACATGCGCAGAGAGACACAGACACACAGAAAACACAGTTCCTAAATTGGGGGATGGAAGTATTGTTAGAGGTTGCAAGCATGGAACAGACTTGATCTCCCAAAGGGAAGGGAGTAAGGGGCTGGATGGAGAGAGAGGGCTATTTATATCAGGAAACAGCAAGAATGGAAAGCAAGGCATCCTTAGCACCCTAGGGTGCTGGCTGAGCCTGGAGGATCCTGGAGCTCTGGAGGGCGGCCCGGGTTGGAAGGAGCTGCAGAAGGTACCCTGGGCTCCATCTCCAGCCAGCGTCTTGTGCTGTGGAAGCCAGACGTTGACCAACCTCCCTGCAGGGGGCGCTGGAGGCTGTGCAGCCTAGCTGTGATGGTTAAATTACCCATCACTGGAAATAGAGGCTCAAAGTAGAAATTAGATACAGAAAACACAAACGTGTTATTTCCTGTACATCTTAAGTTCATGATGGAGTGGTACACTTGCTCCTGGCATCTGGCCAGACAGGAAAAGAAGCCTGTGCCAGTCTAACTTGAAGGATTGAGCTGAGCACAATATGGCGGAGGGTGGGGTGGGGGGCGACTGAGTTTGGCATCCTGGTGTATGACCTTGAAAAGACAGCCTCTCTGATCCTGTTCCCTTATTCAGGTAAAATGGCTCCCTCCCAAGTCGCTGATACAGACTTGGATTACAGGCGTGAGTCTCCAGTCCCTCTCCCCCGCCCCCCTCTTTGGGTTCTTGAACCTCCCAGGCTCAGTTTACTCATCTGTCAAGTGAGGCTAACTCTTCCTAAGACTGCTCCAAGAATAAAAGCAGACAGGAGGGAGAGGGCCTCGGGACACAGCGTCTTTCCTTATACCCTACTTGGTGTGGAAAAGTTGTTTGTACGAACACAGCCTCTCTTTCTCAGAGCCCCCCCTTCAGCCCTCCATGGCTCTTCCGGCTATTTCTAGTGAGCAAGTGCTTGTTTATCACAGCAGGTGTTTAGAGTTGGTTTGGAGGCTGCCTTTTCCGAAGGTGTGAAAATAGCATTTGTCAGATGAAGAAAATGTACTGTAACTTCATCTGCATAACTTCCTTCTCTTCATTAGTAGAGCCATGTCCTGTGCATTTGCATGTGGCCTGGGGAGTAGCCCCCAAGGGGTGATCAAGTGGAGGAGGGAACTTAATTACAGTGTATAGAATTGAGTTCTTCGAGAAGTGATTAGAATTAGATCAGGTCATCAAGGTGACGGTCCTCAGGGTTAAAGACTGGTGACTTGAAGAGGAAAGAGAAAAGGCCAGGCACCGTAGTTCACACCTGTAGTCCCAGTTACTCAGGAGGCAAAGATGGAAGGATTGACGTTTGAGACCAGGGGCTGGGAAGGTGGCTCAGTCAGTGGTAGAGCACTTGCCTTGCATGCATGAGGCCCTGGGTTCGATTCCTCAGCACCACATAAGCAAAAAGAAAAAAGCCAGAAGTGGTGCGA
>NW_012267231.1:7685824-7701160 GCF_000151885.1 Dipodomys ordii | reverse complement strand
GGGGGGGGGGGGGAGTCAGAAATGAAGTAATAATGAATTAGGAGGATTGTAATCCATAGCTGGTATGACAGAAGGTGTGAGAGCCTATGGGAAAAATAAAGCCAAAAGGACTGGTGGCATTGGTCCAAGTGGCAAAGAGCCCTCCCTGCTAAGCATGAGGTCCTGAGTTCAAACCCTAATGCCACCAGAGAGAGACAAAGATGGAGGGACAGGCAGGCCACAACATTGGTGACACCCTGCACTACCATGGGAACTTGCCAACCAAAGGCTGTCCCCAAATAGAGCCACTCAACCTTGGAGTCGCGCCATGAGGTTCTAGCCCCGTTTCTTTATAACTTCCCCAGTATTGTGTTATCAGCAACAGGACTGAGATTGCACTCAACCCCTCTAAAAAGCCGCGGGCATTCCAGCTTCTGGGGAACGTGGCTGCCATCCAGTTGGGGAAGGGCTGCAAATGGAAACAGCGCTCACTGCCCGGGAGGCAGCGGGGCTCTCGTTCGGTGGGTGGGTCTACGTGACTCAGGGCCATAAATTGAGTAATGACTTTCCATAAGGAAAATTGGATCATGAGTTTTCGTGGCAGTGGTTTTGATTATATATATCTAGTGATGTGTTTGTGGGCAGCCCATGTATCTCCCTCCAAGGAACACCATGTTCTGTGAGTCATCTCTGCAGACTCCCCCCAACCTTCAACACACACACACACACACACACACACACACACACACACACACACACACACCTTGTTTCTGGTACTTTCTGACAGCCATCTGCTCTCTGCTAGCCCAGTGGTTTTCAAAAGTCTATTTCCCCAACCAGCAACAGAAAGAAGCCTTGCTTGAAACCTATTAGAAATGAACATTTACTAAGCCAGGCACCAGAGGCTCACCCCTATAATCCTAGCTACTCCGGAGGATGAGCTATGAGGATCACGGTTTGAGGTCAGGCTGGTTAGAAAAGTCCACGAGACTCTTAAGTCTAGTGAACAAGCAAAAAGCTAGAAGCAGAGCTGTGGCTCAAGGGGTAGTGCAGTGGAATTAAACTGGGAGACAGGGCTCCGGCCCTGAGTTCAAGCTCTAGGAGAAGCACAAAAATAAATCAAATAAATAAAGTCTCTATTCTGTTGATCTATCTACTGACAGTTTATTTCATTGACTCAATTATCCAACATTGAAGAGGTAGGGGGGAAAAAGTGTTCATTTCCCCACAAGTGAAAATAGGGAATAACAAACGTATATCAACATGATAGCATTTCTCATCAAGCACACTGGCATGATTTAAATGACTTTCACATTCAGTGTCCTACGAAGTATCTCATATACAGTCAGTAGGAATTGCAACCTTTTGGATGAAGGAACCTTCTGGAAACTTTGGGTAGAGGACCAAATACATATACCATATAACCCAGGCAACTCACTGATGGTCGATCAATTCAAATGATGTATATTCACTGGTGGGACTTGGAAAAGCAAGTTGAAATGGTATAGCATACATATGGTATTTATTGTGTAGTCAGGCCAGCTCTAAATCATTTTCAAGACTCACTTTAGGAAAGCTTTCAAGCTAACCCAATGAGTCCTGGTTTCTAGGCAGAAAGTGTGACCCAACAGGTCACATGACAGGTATGGGCATGCCAGGATCAGACTGCAGCACTCTTACTGCAAGTCTGCCTTGGTAAACCTCTAAGATTTTATATGTTGGGCTCGTGTGTTTTTATGTGTGTCATTTTTTGAGTTCTAACTTTAAGAAGGAAGAAAAAAAGAAACTTCTGTGCGCAAGATTTTTCTTATGATACGTGTGATATGTTTTATATGGGATCTATATTTTCTACGTTCTAATCCATTGCTTTGGTTGCAAAAATCATATAACGCCTATTCTCCCAGCCATGATTGCCTTTTTTGTTATTTGGAGAGATTTTTGTTTGTGCCAGTATTTTGTGCCAGTCTTGGTAGTTAAACTCAAGGCCTGGGCACTGTCCCTGAGCTTTTTTTGCTCAAGACTAGCATTCTACCCTGTGAGCCACAGCTCTACTTTTGGCTTTTTGGTAGTTAATTGGAGATAAGAGTCTCACAAACTTTCCTGCCTAGGCTGGAAATTGTGAGCCTTAGATCCTCAGATCTCAGACTCCTGAGTTACCATGCCCAGCTTACCTGGAGTTTTTGAAATGCTACAATCCCCTTCTCTCCCTCCTCCTGTATCCAGAAATTATTATTTAGTTGGCACAGTGTATAGCCTGGGCATCGACTTTTTACAAGCACCCTCAGATTCTAGTGTGAGACAAAGTCCAAGACCTATGGGCACAGATCACTTAGGTCTAAAGCCCAGTTTCTGGAATAGTTTGTCCTGGGACCCGTGAAAGCTATTTTTGTAACTCCCCTGTCAGCCACTAGATGGAGCAGGGCCTACATCACAGCACTTCAACAACGCTTGTTTTCAGAAGCTCGTGGTCAGTAGGCCAATTACACAGGTGAGAAGTGTTGCAGGTAGCACAGAGCAGCTAGTTATACCACCCTTGGCCTCAAATGCAGACTTAGCAGACATCTCCATTGTCCTTGTTAATTTAAAATTTGGCAGCCTGGCTTTCTCTCAAAGAGAGGCAGTTCTCCATCTTACTCCGGTCCCTTTTTAGGTATGAATTACAGAAAGTCATTCTTTGTGAAAGATGGCATCTTTGGTTGGTTGGTGGCAAAGGTAAAATAGAATGTGTTCTTTGGATATTTATTAATTAAAAGTGCATGACTGACTACATTGTAATAACCAGAAAGAATAATTTCTTCCTCCCTCCCTCCCTCCCTCCCTCCCTCCCTCCCTTCCTTCCTTCCTTCCTTCCTTCCTTCCTTCCTTCCTTTTGCAGTCTTAGAGCTTGATCTCAGAGCCTGGGAACTGTTCGTGAGCTGTTTTGCTCAAAGCTATCAGTCTACTACTTGAGCCCTTGAGCCACAACTCTACTTCTGGCTTTTTGGTGGTTAATTGGATGTAAGAGTCTCACAGGTTTTATTTTTTCTGCCCAGGCTGGCTTTGAACCATGATATTCATATCTCAGCCTCCTGAGTAGCTAGGATTATAAGCATGAGCCACTGGCACCCAGCAATATCTTCAATTTTTATTTATTTTTGCAGTGCTAGGTATCAAACTGTAGGCCCCTGCATGCCAGGCAAATGCTTTGTTAAGACCCTATTTATAGACTCAGATTAATGGTGGGAGTGAAAAGATAGGAGAAAACTGTAAAATTAAGAAGATTCCTCTCATCCTAACAGACAAGAGTGTGAATTCCCCCCTCCCCCCCAAAAAAAACAAGTACCTCTGGGCTTAATTTTCTCCCTTTGGTCTCAAAATAAACCCCAGGCTCCACACTTCTTGGTCATGCACTGTTGGTTCATCAAAGAGCTGTATGCTGATTTTGTGTAAGACCTTCTCTTGTCATAATAATGGACAAAGTCAAGAAGGAGGATCGAAGGACAATTTTTGCAATAAAATTAAGTTCAAAACCAAGCAGAACTATGCCTCAGTGTTCCCACTATTCGGATTTTTCCACTGAAATTCATAAATAATATTTCTAATGAATGGACATCTCCAAATACCAGAAAATACTGCTTGTTTTGTTTTGTGGGTTTTGTTGCAGAGCTGGGACTTGAACCCAGGGCCTGGGCGTTTTCCCTTAGATTTTTCACTCTACTACTTGAGCCACACCTCCACTTCTGGCTTTTTTTTTTCGGGGGGGGGTGGTAATTCATTGGAGCTAAGACTCTCATTGACTTTCCTGCTCAGGGTGGCTGCGAACCTCCAGCCTCAGATCTCAGCCTCTTGAGTAGCCAACATCTCTTTCAGATGTGCTCCCTCAGTTTCCCGAAGCCCTGAGCCAAAACCCCACCCAAACTGTCCTGTAGGACCCCAAACAGGTCAGCTTGCTCCCTGAGACTCACAAATGTCTCTTTCACAGCTCAGCTCCCTCTCATTTCTTCCACCACGCCCTTTTTCCATAGGAGCAATGAGCCAGCCCCCAGGCCTTTTGTAGTTGGGCATGGTCACATGACTTGTCTGGGCCAATGTCATCTGAGCAGAAGGGATAGGCTGCCCTTACCTAGGGGAAGCGATGTGCAATGCCTGAGCTCGGGTTCCCTCGGCCACTGCAGTGGCTTCAGCTGGGGGCAGTTCTTAGGTCAGAGTTCAAGCCATATGTCTGTCACCCTCAGCAGTCATGTGGCTTAAGCTACAAACTGGCCCCTGTTGTTTGAAACTACTGAGATTTGAGGGGCTAATGCTGTAGCCCATCCTGACAGATGAACCTGTGAGCACCACACAGCAACAGGATCCGAGGGTGCGCCCTGCACCAGCTCTGGGGCTCCGTTAGCTTGTGTTGGAATCCTGCTTCCATTGGAGAAGTTCCAGATGAGCTGTTTGTTTAATCACTATCTTCCCTGCATATCGAGAGAATTACATAAGTTAATTCGTGTAAAGAGCTTGGAAGGTGGCCAAGCACAGAGTAAGTGCTCAATAAATATTAGCTTTATTATTGCTGTTTCTTCAAAAACAAACAACAGTTGGATGTCACAGGTGACCCACATCCCTCCTCAGGGAAGATGTTATCCAAAGGAAACTTCCCTGGCACCTGTGTCCGGGAGAGACGCTCTAGTTCATCAAGGGATGCCATCTTGAATCCCCCAAGGAGCCCAAGAGCAACACAAACGGTGCTTAGCTGTCCTTTTCAGCCAGGGCTGGTGGAGGCCTCAGGATAAAGTGAACAGGCTCATTGGCCATGAGCCCAATCAATGCATTGAGAATAGACCACAGCTGCTGCTGACGGTGCAGGTGGGGGGGGGGGCTCCATGCAGAACACAGGACCTGTCCAAAGCGGCCGCTGAGTACCCTATGAGACAGGACTTTCTATGAGGCAGAATCCTCTATCAGGTGGACCGCCTACTAGGAAGGAACCTAGAAGATGTAGGACCCTTGATGATTACAGGCCCATCTCTGATGCAGAGTCCTCTATGATGCAGATACCTCTGAGGTAGAATTTTCTAGGATGCCAGGCCATCTATGATGCAGAGTCCTCTGTGATGCAGGCAACTCTATGATGCATGGCCCTCTATGATGAAGAGCCTCTATGGAGGAAACTCTATGATGCAAGGCCTCTATGATGCAGTCCCTCTATGATGTAGGGTCTCTATGATGCAGGCACCTCTATGATGCAGGCACCTCTATGATTCAGGCATCTCTAAGATGCAGGGCCTATATGATGCAGAGTCTCTATGATGCAGGGCCTCTATGATGTAGGGCCTCTATGATGCAGGCACCTCTGTGATTCATGACCTCTATGATGTAGGGCCCTCTATGATGTAGGGTCTCTATGGATGCAGGCACCTCTATGATATAGGCATCTCTACTATACAGGGCCTCTATGATGCAGGCACCTCTATGATGCAGGTACCTCTATGATGTAAGTATCGCTATGATGAAGGGCCTCTATGATGAAGGGCCTATCTGGTTCAGGCACCTCTGTAATGCAAGTACCTCTACAATCCAGGCAACTCTATGATGAAGGTAGCTCTCTGATGCAGGGCCTCTATGAGGTAGGGCCCACTATGAGGTAGGACCCTGTATGATGAAGACAACTCTGTGATGCAGGTAAGATCCTCTATGATGTAGAGCACTCTATGATACAGGGTTCTCTATGATGCAAGCACCACTATAATGCAAGTACCTCTATGATGCAGGTAACTCTATGCTGCAGGTAACTCTATGATGCAGGGCCTCTATGATGCAGGTAACTCTATGATGCAGGGCCTCAATGAGGTAGGGCCATCTATGACATAAGACCCTATATGATGTACACACCTCTATGATGCAAGTACCTCTATGATGCAGGGCCTCTATGAGGCAGGGCCTCTATGATGCAGGGCTCTGTGATTCAGGACCCTCTATGATGCACCTCTTTGATGCATGAGCTCTATTTTACAAGACCTTTACAATGCAGGGCCTCTATGATACATGGCCCTCTATGATGCAGGCACCTCTATTATGCAGGACCTCTATGATGTAGGGCCTCTATGATACAGGGACTCTATGATGCAGGGTACTCTGTGAGACAGGTACCTCTATGATGCAGGGCCTCCATGATACATGGCCTTTATGATGTAAGGCCTTCTGTAATGTAGGGTCCTCTATGATGCAGGTCATCTATTATGCAGGTAGATTTATGATACAGGGCCTCTATGATGCAAAAAATCCTCAAAGATGCAGGGCCCTCTATGATGCAGGACCTCTCTGGTGCAGGTTCCTCTGTGATGCAGGCACTTATATGATGCAGGGCCTCTATGATGCAGAGTCCTCTATGATGCAGACTCCTCTATGATGCAGGGTCTTCTGTGATGCCTGGTCTTTGCCTTGCAGGGCCTCTATGATGTAAGTACTTCTATGATGCAGGGCCTCTATGATGCAGGGCATCTATGATGTAAGGCCCTCTATGAAGTAGGGAATTCTATGATACAGGTACCTCCCTGATTCAGGGTCCTTTATGATGCAGGGCCTCTATGATGCAGGACCTATATTATGTATGCACCTCTATGATGCAGAGCCTCTATGATGCAGGGCCTCTATGATGTAGGACCCTCTATGATGCAAGTACCTCTATGATGTAGGACCCTCTATGATGCAGGGACCTCTGTGATGCAGGGACCTCTATGATGCGGAGCTTCTATGATGCAAGGCCTCTATGATGCAGGGTTCTCTATGATGTAGGGGCCTCTATAATGCAATCACTTCTATGAGGCAGGCACCTGTATGATGTAGGTACCTCTATGATGCAGGATCCTCTGTGATGCAGGAACCTCTATGATGCAAAACCCTCTATGATGTAGGGCTCTCTGTGATGTAGGCACCTCTGATAAAGGCACCTTTCTGATGCAGAGTCCTCTATGATACAAGGCCTCTACTATGCAGGGCTTCTATCATGCAGTTATCTCTATGATGCAGGCACCTCTATCATGCAGGTACCTCTATCATGCAGGGCTATGATGCAGGCCCCTCTATGATTCAGGGTCTCTATGATGCATGGCCTCTATGATGCAGAGCCCTCTATGATGCAGGGTCCTCTGTGATGTAGGTACCTCTTTTATGCAGGGCCTCTATATGATGCAGGGACCTCTATGATGCAGGGTACTATGTGATGCAGCCACTTCTATGCTGCAGGTACCTCTATGAAACAAGGCCTTTATCATGAAGGGCCTCTATGATAGAGGTACTCTATGATGCAGGACCTCCATAATGCATGGCCTCTATGATGTAGGACCCTCTATAAAGTAGGGCTCTCCATGATGCAGGCACCTCTGTGATGCAGGTAGTTATCTCTTTGTTGCAGGCCTCTCTATGATGCAGAGCCTTTACCATGCAGGGCCTCTATGATGTAAGTACCTCTATAATGCAGGGCCTCTATGATGTAGGGCTCTCTATGATGTAGGGAACTCTAAGATGCAAGCACCTCCCTGATACAGGGTCCTCCATGATGCAGGGCCTCTCTGATTCAGGACCTTTTTATGTATGTACCTCTATAATGCAAGGCCTCTATGATGCATGTTCAACTATGATGCAGGCACCTCTATGTTGCAGGGCCTCTATGATGTAGGGAACTCTATGATACAGTCACCTCCCTGATGCAGGGCCTCTATGATGTAGGTACCAGTATGATGCAGGTACCTCTATGGTACAGATACCTCTATGATGAAGGGCCTCTATGATGCAGGGCCTCTATGATGCAGGCACCTCTGTGATGCAGATATCTCTATGCTGCAGGTACATCTATTATGCAGGGCCTCTGTGATGCGGGCACCTGTGTGATTCAAATACCTCTGTATTCAGGTCCCTCTATGATGCAAGGCCTCTATGATGCGGGTAATTCTATAATACAGGGCCTCTATGATGAAGGTCCATCTATGATGCAGGTAACTCTATCAGGCAGGCCCTCTATGATGCAGGGTCCTCTATGTTGCGGGGTCCTCTGTGATGCAGGCATCCCTTTGATTCAGGGGTGAATCAAAGTGAAGAATGAATAGCTCTATGATAGATAGCTCTATGATACAATGCCTCTATGATGCAGGGCCTCTATGATGTAGGGCCATCTATATTGTACCACCCTCTATGATTCAAAAACCTCTGTGAGGCAGGTACCTCTATGATGCAGGAACCTGTATGATGCAGGTAACTCTATGATGTAGAGCCTTTATGATGCAGGCTCGCTATGATGTTGGACCCTCTATGATGTAGGCACTTCTATGATGTAGAGTTCTCTGTGATGCAGACACCCCTTTGATGCAGGTAGCTCTATGATACAGGGCCTCTATGATGCAAGGCCTCTATGATGTAGAGCTCTCTATGATGCAGGCACCTCTGTGATGTAGGGCCCTCTATGATATATATAGGTACCTCAATGATGCAGGGCCTCTATGATGCAGGGCCTTTATGATGCAGTGCCCTCTATGATGCAGGATCCTCTGTGATGCATGGCCTCTATGATGCAGGGCCTCTATAATGCAAGGCCTCTATGATGCAGGGTCCTCTGTGATGCAGTCACCTCTATCATGCAGGGTCCTCTATGATGCCGGTACCTCTATGATGCATGGCCTCTATGATGTAGTGCCCTCTATATTCAGGCACCTCTGTGAGGTAGGTACCTCTATGATGCAGGGCTTCTATGATACAGAGCCTTTATGATTCAGGCATCTCTGTGATGCAGGGTCCACTGTGATACAGGTATCTCTATGATGCAGGGCCTTTACCATGGAGAGCCTCTCTGATGTAGATACCTCTATGATGCAGGGACTCTATGATTCAGGGCCTTTATGATGTAGGGCCCTCTATGATGCAGATCCTTATGAAGCAGGCACATCTATGATGCAGGTACCTCTATGATGCAGGGTCCTCTGTCATGTAGGCATCTCTATGATACAGGACTTCTATGATGCAGGCACCTCTATGATGCAGGTAGGGCTCTCTATGATGTAGGGCACTCTATGATGCAGTTACCTGTATGATGCAAGTACCTCTATGATGCAGGGCCTCTATGATGCAGGGTCCTCTGTGATGCAGTCACCTCTATCATGCAGGTACCTCTATGATACAGGGTCCTCTGTCATGTAGGCATCTCTATGATACAGGACTTATATGATGCAGGCACCTCTATGATTCAGGGGCTCTCTATGATGTAGGGCACTCTATGGTGCAGGTACCTGTATGATGCAAGTACCTCTATGATGCAGGGCCTCTATGAGGCAGGCCCTCTATCATGAAGGGCCCTATACGATGCAGTTTCCTCTGTTATGCAAGCACCTTCATGATGGAGGTAGCTCTATGATGTAGGGCCTCTGTGATGTAGGGTCCTTAATGATGTAGGGCCCTCTATGATGCAGGCACCTCTATGATACAGGACCTCTGTGATGCAGGACCCTCTATCATGCAGGGTCCTCTGTGATGCAGGTACATCTATGATGTAGGCCCTCTATGATGCAGACATTTCTATAGTGCAGGGCTTCATTGATGCAGGGTCTTATGTGATGCCGAAACCTCTATGATGCAGGGACCTCTGTGATGCAGGGCCTCAATGATGCAGGGTCCTCTGTGATGCAGGTACCTCTATGATGCAGGATCTCTATGATGCAAGCACCTCTATGGTGCAGAGCCTCTATGATGCAGGGTCTCTATGTTGTAGTTATCTCTATGATGCAAGTACCTCTATGATGCAAGTACCTCTATGATGCAGGATCTCTATGATGCAGGTACCTCTATGTGCAGGGCCTTTATCATGCAGGACCTCTATGATATAGGTATCTCTATGTTTCAAGGCGTCTATGATGTAGGGGCCTCTATGATGTAGTAAACTCTATGATGCAAGCACTTCTATGATTCAGGATCCTATGATGCAGGCCCTTTATTATACAGGGCTTCAATGATGCAGGGCCTCTATGATGCAGGGCCTCTATGATTCAAGCACCTCTATGATGTAGGGTCCTCAATGATGCCAGGCCTCTATGATGTAGTTATCTCTCTGATGTAAGTACCTCTATGGTGCAGGTATCTCTATGATGCAGGCCCTCTATGATTTAGGGCCATCTGTGATGCAGGGTCCTCTGTGATGTAGGTACCTCTAAGATGCAGCTATGTCTATGTTTCAGGGCTTTACCATGCAGGGCCTCTATGATGTGCATACCTCTATGATACAGGACTCTATGATGCAGGGCCGCTATGAGGTAGGGCCCTCTATGCTGTAGGGAACTCTATGATACAGGCACCTTTATTATGCAGGACCTCTTTGATGCAGGGCCTCTATGATGTAGGTCCCTCAATGATGTAGGTCTCTCTATGATGTAAGGAACTCTATAATGCAGATACCTCTGTGATGCAGGCACCTCTATGATGCAGGTAGCTCTATGATGCAGGGCCTCTGTAATGTAGGGCCTCTATGATGTAGGACCTTCCATGATATAAGGTCCTGTATGATTCAGTGTTCTCTATGATGCAGGTACCTCTATAATGCAGGTACCCCTATGATGAAGGGCCTCTATGGAGCAGATCCTCTATGATGCAGGGCCCTCTATGATGTAGGGCCTCTATTATGCAGAGCCACTATAATATAGGGCCCTCTACAATGCAGGGCCCTTTATGATGCAGAATCCACTGTGATGCAGCTACCTCCATGATGCAGGTAACTCTATGATGCAGGGCCTCTATGATGTAGGGCCCTCTGTGATACAGGTAGCTCTATTATGTAGGTACCTCTAAGATGCAGGATCCTCAGTGATGCACGTACATCTATGATGCCGGGCCTTTATGATGCAGTGACTCTATGATGCAGGCACCTCTGTGATACAAGTACCTCTGTGATGTAGGTACCTCTATGATGCAGGGCCTCTATGATGTAGGGCCCTCTATGAAATAGAGTCCTTTATGATGCAGGTACCTCTATAATGCAGAGGCTTTACCATGCAGGGCCTCTTTGATGTAGGTACCTCTATGATGCAGGGCCTCTATGATGTAGGCCCTCTATGATGTAGGGTCCTCTATGATTCAGGGCCTCTATGATGCAGGCACCTCTATGATGCAGGTACTTCTATGATGCAGGGCCTCTATGATGCAGGTACCTTTATGAAGCAAGGCCTTTATGATGCAGGTACTTCTATGATGCAGGGCCTCTATGATGCAAAACCCTCTAAGATGTAGGGCCCTCTATGATGCAGGTACCACTAAAATGTAGGTCCTCTGTGACACAGCACTTATATGATGTAGAGTCATCTGTGATGCAGGCACCCCTTTGACGCAGATAGCTCACAATGATAAAGGGCCTCTATTATGCAGGTACCTCTATGATGCAGGGTCTCTATGATGTAGGTACATGTATGATGCAGGGTCCTCTGTGATGCAAACAACTCTGTGGTGCAGGTACCTCTGTGGTCCAGATAGCTCTATGATGAGCACCTCTATCATGCAGATATCTCTATGATGTAGGACCTCTATGATGCATGGCCTCTATGATACAAGGCCCTCTATGAAGTAGGGCTCTCTATGATGCAGGGTCATCTGTGACGCAGGTACCTCTATGATGCAGGGCCTCTATGAAGCAGGGACTCAGTGATGCAGGGACTCTGTGATGTAGGGCCCTCTGTGATGCAGGCAGCTCTATGATGTAGAGCCTTCTATGATGCAGGGACCTCTGTGAGCCAAGTACCTCTATAATGCTGGGCCTCTATGATGCAGGCCCTCTATGATGCAAGTACCTCTATGATGCAGGCCCTCTATGA
Organism: Dipodomys ordii; assembly: GCF_000151885.1. Taxonomy (NCBI): domain Eukaryota; kingdom Metazoa; phylum Chordata; class Mammalia; order Rodentia; family Heteromyidae; genus Dipodomys; species Dipodomys ordii. Next base: position 7,689,374 of record NW_012267231.1, on the reverse strand, counting down.
TGCAGAACCTGTGTTATGTACGTACCTCCATGATGAAGGGCCTCTATGATGCAGGCATCTCTGTGATGCAAGTACCTCTATGGTGCAGATGCCTCTATGCTGCAGGGCTCTGTGATTCAGGACTCTCTATGATGCAGGGTCCTTTGTGATGCTGGCACCCCTTTGATGCATGAGCTCTATTTTACCAGGCCTCTACAATGCAGAGCCTCTATGATACATGTCTCTCTATGATGCAGGCATCTCTATGATGCAAGTACCTCTATGATGCAGAGCCTCTATGATGCAAAGCTCTCTAAGATGTAGGGCCCTCTATGATGCAGGTACCTCTAAGATGGAGATCCTCTGTGATGCAAAACCCTCTAAGATGTAGGTCCTCTGTGATGCAGCACTTCTATGATAGAGTCAACTGATGCAGGCACCCCTTTGATGCAGATAGCTCAATCATAAAGGGCCTTTATGGTATAGGGCCTCTATGATGCAATGCCTCTATGATGCAGCATCTCTATGATGCAGGGTCTCTATGATGCAGGCCCTCTATAATGCAGGTACCAGTATGATGCCGGGTTCTCAGTGATGCAGGCAACTCCGTGATGTAGGTACCTCTGTGGTCCAGGTAGCTCTATGATGAGCACCTCTATGATGCATGGCCTCTATGATATAAGGCCCTCTATGAAGTAGGGCCCTCTATGATGCATTACCTCTATGATACAAGGCCTCTATGATGCAGGGCCTCTATGATACAAATCCCTCTAAGATGCAGGGCCCTCTCTGAAGCAGGGCCTCTATGATGCATGTTACCTCTATGATGCAGGGCCTCTATGATGCAGGGACTCTGTGATGTAGGGCCCTCTGTGACGCAGGTAGCTTTATGATGTAGGGACTCTATGATGCCCAGCCTCAAATGTAGGGCCCTCTATGACACAGGCACCTCTGTGAGCCAGGTACCTCTATGATGCGGGGCCTCTATGATGCACAGCCTCTATGATGCAGAATCCACCGTGATGCAGGTACCTCTATGATGCAGGGCCTCTATGATGCAGAGCCTCTATGATGCAGGCACCTCTATGATGAAGGCCCTCTCTGATGCAGAATCCATTGTGATGCAGGTACCTCTATGATGTAGGTCGCTCTATGATGCAGGTCCCTCTATGATGCAGGGTCCTTGGTGATGCAGGTACATCTATGTTGCAGGGCTTGTATGGTGCAGGGCTTGTATGATTCAGGGCCTCCATTAGGCAGGCCCTCTATGATGGAGGGTCTTCTATGATACAGAACCTCTATGATGCAGAGCCTCGAAGAAGCAGGGCCTCGAAGACGCAAGGCCTCTATGATGCAGTCACCTCTATGATGCAGGATCCTCTATGATGCAGGATCCTCTGTGATGCAGGGCCTTTATGATGTAGGTACCTGTATGATGTAGGGTTCTCTATGATGCAAGTACCTCTATGATGCAGGGCCTCTATGATGTAGGGAATTTATGATTCAGGCAACTCTATGATTCAGGGCCTCTATGATGCAAGGAGTCTATAATATAAGTACCTCTATGATGCAGGGCCTCTATGATGTAGGGAATTTATGATTCAGGCAACTCTATGACTCAGGGCCTCTATGATGCAAGGAGTCTATAATATAAATACCTCTATGATGCGGGGCCTCTATGATGCAGGATCTTCTATAGTGAAAGTGCCCTTCGATTCCAGGCATCTCAGTCCCCTGGCTGCACACAGATGGAGTCCCTGTAGGATGCAGTGTTCTGAGTGTGACTCACCAGCCCAGTGGCATGGACGTTAATTTCTCAGGATATCTGCAGCTGTTTGCTGAAGGTTGGCACATAAAACTCGGTGGTGGTGGGAATGTTTTCCCAGTGGAAGCCAGCAAATACCACACCTTGGGAGAGGGTCTTTCTCCTAAGCAGGTCAGTTGCACACGAGTGTGAGTGTGAGTGTGAATCTGGGCCCTGCCACTCTCCCAGCAGGCACTCCAGGGAGAAAATCCACCCTTCCTGAATCACAGCTTCCTTCTCTGTAACAAGTCCATTACCTCTTGTAGGGATGTTGGGGGGAGGGGTAGTGTGTGGAGAAAAACACTGGGAGAATATTTAGAGTAGTAGCTAGTATGGAGGAAATACGGAACCTATGCACAAGACCAGGCCTCAGTATCCTTCTCAGTACCTGCTACTCACTTTGGAAATAAATAAACAAACAAATACCAAGTAGAGCTGGCCCGGCACCCCAGACACGGAGAACCACGATGGGTGGAACCCAGCTGCTTCCCACAACTGTACCAGCCGCGCTCGGGGACCGGAGGACACGGCGTGTGCCACCACCCCACACTGTGCACCAGCACCACCGGGACCTGCACACGTCACCTGCAAACCACCCACCCACCGAGGTTTCCTGACCTGCCCAAGGCTTTGGGGTGGCATCCTGGGGTGGGGCAGGGGAGACAAGAATGAAAGAGAAGAAGAAAGGAGGAGGAGAAAGGAGGAAGAGGAAGGAGGAGGGGGAGAAGGCAGAAAGAAGGAGGAGGGAGAGAAGAGGAGGAAGGAGAAAGGAGTAGGAGAAAGGAAGAGGAAGAAAGAGGAGGAGGAGGAAGGAGAAGGAGGAAGGAGGAGGAAGGAGAAGGAGGAAGGAGGAGAAGGAAGGAGAAGGAGGAAGAGGAGGAGGAAGGAGAAAGGAGTAGGAGAAAGGAAGAGGAAGAAAGAGGAGGAGGAGGAAGGAGAAGGAGGAAGGAGGAGGAAGGAGGAGAAGGAAGGAGAAGGAGGAAGAGGAGGAGGAAGAGGAGGAGGAAGGGAGAGGAGGAAGGAGGAGGAAGGAGAAGGAGGAAGGAGGAGGAGGAGAAGGAAGGAGAAGGAGGAAGAGGAGGAGGAAGGAGAAAGGAGTAGGAGAAAGGAAGAGGAAGAAAGAGGAGGAGGAGGAAGGAGGAAGAAGGAGGAGGAAGAAGGAGGAGGAAGGAGAAGGAGGAAGAGGAGGAGGAAGGAGGAAGAAGAAGGAAGAGGAGGAGGAGAAGGAGGAAGGAGGAAGAGGGAGGAGGAAAGAGCAGGAGGAGGAGGAGGAAGAAGAAGGAAGAGGAGGAGGGAGAAGGAGGAGGAGGAAGGAGGAGGAGCGGGAGAAGAGGAGGAAGAGGAGAAAGGAGGAAGAAGTAGGAGGAGGAGGAGGAAAGAGGAGGAGGAGGAGGAGGAAAGAGGAGGAGGAGGAGGAGGAGGAAGGAGGAGCAGGAAGAGGAGGAAGGATGGGGGAGGAGGAAGGAGGAGGAGGAAGAAAGAAGAAAGACCCAAAGTGACAAATGAGCAGCGGGTCCGACTCTTCTCCTTTGCATCTCTAGAAGTAAAGCAGGGGTTGAGGCCATGTTGGGAAATCTGGGGCAGCTCTCCGTTGCTGTGGTTACCAGCGCTGTCAATCACCGTGGCCTCCCGGGAGGGGGGAGGGGGCGATGCCAGGGTCCAGGTCTGGCTGCCCAGCCCAGCTCCCCGGGGCTGACCCCAGCCCCCCCTGGGGAGGGGGGCAGCGGGGTCCGGAGGGGGGCTCCTTCCCTTCCTGCAGGGGCGGGG
>NW_012267231.1:7674981-7685721 GCF_000151885.1 Dipodomys ordii | reverse complement strand
GAGTTGTTTTGCACACTGTCAGCCGGGTTCCCGGATGGTCCTTTCCACGCCCCCTTGGCTCCCCCGCCCCGGGCACACGGCACGCCGAGGGAAGACCCCTTATTTGGTCTTGGAAAGAAAGGGGAAACGGGATGCCTGCGGCATTGGGTCATCCGCCCCGCACCGCGGCGGCCCGAGTCGGGGGCGGCGCGGTTCCGCCTCCGGCCGCTGGGTGGCGCCGCCGGGGCAGCGCCTGGGGAGAAGGGCTCTGTGTGTGTGTGTGTGTGTGTGTGTGAGTGTGTGTGTGTGTGAGAGTATGTGTGTGTGAGAGAGAGAGTGTGTGAGTGTGTGTGTGTGTGTGTGTGTGTGTGTGTGAGAGAGAGAGAGAGAGAATGAATTGGAGAGTTCTCAGAATGCCCCGGGGGCAGACGTAGGGATCTAAGTCAGGGATGGATGGGGCTGATAGAATAGGAGGCGAATGGATAAAGTACTTAGGAAGAGTCCCAGTGCTTGCCTGGAGGGTTGATTTTCCCTCTCGCTTTCCCCTGGCCTTCCCTTCCTTCCTCCCTTCTTCGCTCCTCTTCTTCTCCTTCTTCCTCCTCTCCCCCCACCCCACACACACCTCGACCTTCTAGGCTGGGCTTTGCCAGCCTCTTAGGGGAGCCTAGCTACCTGCCTTCTAGTGGCCTGCGCTGGAAATGAAAAGTTTTTGAGGATTCAGCACCGCCAGCTGGTTCCTTGATGAAACCTTGTTGAAGACCGTCCCCCCTCCCTCCTTTCTCTCCTCCCTCCCTCCCTCCTTTCTCCCCTCCCTCCCTCCCTCCCTGCAGGAGAATTATTGCCAATTATTATTACTTTTTAAATCAGGACCACAGAAAGGCTCAAGCCATCCAGGCAGGAAGTAGCAGTGCTGGGATTCAAACCCAGATCCTTCCCCCAAAGCCATGTTCCATGACCCGGAGCTTTCCAATGAGGCCTCTGAATCAAGCTTCTGTAACAGGTATCAGTCTCCAAAGAGCTCTCAAAAACAAAAACAAAGCCCCCCAACCCCTGAAATGGAGTCCTTAGAACAAAGCAGGAACTGCTGACAGGGTGGTGGACAGGAGCCTCGCTCGGAGTTAACCTCTTGCTCACAAAGATGCTCACGTGAGCATCAGTGGGGCAGCATCCTGACTGCGTAGCATCCTGCCCGGTCCGTGTGGGTGCTAGGCGCTGGACTCTAGAGTGGAAGCTGTTGTAACTTTTCTATTTTAGGCCCCCACACCCCTCCCCCCATTCCATTATCCATCCTGGGGGCACCCATTCTTTCACCTGCTTTGGGGTCCCTCATCTAGAAAGAAATTAACCTTCCAAGTGGTACCGTTCTAGACATTGGAAAGTTACTGAAGTGACAACTTTATGCTCACTTTAAAAAGTCTCTCTCTCTGTCTGTCTGTCTGTCTGTCTGTCTGTCTCTCTCTCTCTCTCACACACACACACTTTATGATCCAGTGTTCACAACTTAAGATTCCATTTAGAACCTGGAAGCAATTCTGTTATTTTGAAGGAAAGCATAAAAATTTTGGAAGGCTTCACTCTCACCCAGCTCCAGGATCTTCAGGAAAGCCTTCCCCCCACCCCACCCCCACCTCTGAGTGACCTCAGCCCCGGCTACAGCTGCCTCTGTCCCCTGGGGGGGGGGGTGCTGCAGGTGCCTGGCGCTGGCTTCACACTCCAGCCTGTGGAAGTCCCAGGTGAGCTCCGCCCTTTTCACAGCAGAACGGACTTCCGGTGGGGCTCAGCAGCACATTTCAGGCAGCTCTCTCTACCACACTGCCAGACCTCCCCTCCCCGCTTCTTCATGCCTCAGTGGGTAGACGGTGGGTTTCCAGGATTCCTGAGAAAGGTGTCAGCCACCATCTGTTCGACTGTTTTTTAACTGGGGAACATGAGATGTTGGCTTCACACTGGTGCGAGCTGGTGGTGCGGGATGCAGAGAGTGGCTGTGTCTTCCTCGTCATGATCTGCTTCCAGCAGCCATGAAACACCAGACCAGGGCCTCGATCCCAGTGCCAGGCTCCTTCCAGGGGCTTCGAGGCAGTGGGGGAGGCTTGAAACCACACTGAGCTCCCTGAAAGTAACAAAAGCCATCGCTTAGCTTCTTGTGATGGTTAATCACCTGTCTCAGTTCTGTCTCCCCCAACTCAAGTATTCTGGGTTTGCATGGGTTTTTAGATCATTTTACAGGCATCATAGACATAGCTATTATGCGTGGTGGTGATAAAGAACAATGTGTGTGTGTGTGTGTGTGTGTGTGTGTGTGCAACCCTGGAGATTGAATTTAGGGCCTGAGTCCTTGATCTTTTCTGTTCAAGGCTAGCACCCTACCACTTGAGCCACAGCTCTACTTTTTGCTTTTTTGGGGGGTGATTAATTGGAGTTTCATGGACTCTTTCTGCCCAACGTGGCTTCAAGCCACAATCCTCAAATCTCAGTCTCCTGAGTAGCTAGTAGTAGAATGACAGGTTTGAGCAACTGACAGAATTATGAAGCAGGTATGCATTGGTTTACTAGAGTGAATCCTATTGAGCAATAGTCCCCTTTGACTGAAGAAAAGAGCTCTTGCATTCTCCTCTCTCAATTTGCATCTCTAGCATATTTGCTAATGTTGAGCTGCCTGCAGATCTTCCCCTATCCCTAATCCTCTGGCTTGCAGTTCTTGCTCAGCTTGTTTGCTCACACCTAGCACTGTACCATTTGAGCCACTCTTCCATCCCAGCTTTTTGCTGGTTAATTGGGAAGTGGAGTGTTGAGGACTTTCCTGACTAGAGCCGGTCTCAAATTACAATCTTCCAGATCTCAGCCTGCTAAATAGCTAGGATTACAGGCCTGAGCTACCAACACTGAACCTTCAGATCTTTAACCACCAGAGATGACAGAGCTTTAAACACCCCCTCCACACACCCACCCAGTGGGCCCAAGGAAGTCAGGAGGTCCCCAGCTCATGGTGGTATTGCTCTCCTATAGTTCTGACTTTGACATGACTTAATGGTGAGTCAGAGATCCCATTAGTTGACAAAATGTTTAAAACCTCTTTTTTTTAAAAAAAAAAAAGCCTGCATGGTAATTTTCCTTTGTAACCCAAATATTTGCATTTCCATTACCATTCCTCAGAGAATGAAATTGTAGCCCATTTAACCCTCTCCTGGACTGCTCAGATTAGAACCCTCCATCAGTTTTCCTGGCTGTAGTTTATTCCTGTTTTTTCTTCTCACCTTCTTAGTCTGGAACATTCACTTACCGCACAGCATCTAGCCATCAGCTCCCTGATGGCTTTCTGAAAGAACTTTCTCTGAAAGAACTTTCCAGTGCAACACAAGCTGGTAGAATTTTTTTTTTCTGTAAAATGACACAAAGTACTTTAGATCTTTCAGATCCTACAATCTCCAGCAGAACTGTTCAGTATTCTATTGTTGAGTAGGCACAACAGGTGTGTCTTGTTTCCAATAAAACTTTATTTATAATCTGGGTGTCAGTGGCTTATGGTAGCTACTCAAGAGGCTGAGATCTGAGGATATCAGTTTGAAGCCAGCCCCGGTAGAAAAATCCTCGTGAGACTCTTATCTCCAATTAACCACTCAAAAACTGGAAGTGGTACTGTGGTTAAGTGGTAACACTCTAGCCTTGAACACAGAGAGGCTCAGGGATAGAGCCCAGGCTCTAAGTTCAAGCCCTATGACCGACAAAACAGCAAACAAACACTTTATTTTTAAAAGTAAATAGCGGGCTGGGAAGGTGGCTCAGTGGTAGAGCACTTGCCTTGCATGCATGAGGCCCTGGATTCGATTCCTCAGCACCACAGAAGCAAAAAGAAAAAACCCAGAAGTGGCACTGTGGCTCAAGTGGTAGAGCGCTAGCCCTGAGCTGAAGAGCTGAGGGACAACGCACAGGCCCAGGGCTCAGGCCCCACAACCGGACCCCCCAAAAAAATAAAAGTAAATAGTGAAAACTGGGCCCTGGTGGCTCACACATGTAATCCTAGTTACTCAGGAGGCTGAGATCTGAGAATCATGGTTCAAAGCCAGCCCAGGTAGGAAAGTCCATGAGACTCTTGTCTCCAAATGGCTACCAGAAAACCAGAAGTGGCACTGTGGCTCAAGTGGTAGAGCACTTGTTTTGTGCTGAAGAGCTGAGGGACAGCGCCCAGGCCCAGAGTTCAAGCCACACAATCTACCAAAAACAAAAAAGTAAACAGCAGGCTGTGTGTGTATACATGTGTGTGCGTACATGCATGCATGCGTGCATGCGTGTGTGTGTGTGTGTGTGTGTGTGTGTGTGTGCATGCCAGTGCTGGGGCTTGAACTCAGAATTTCTCATTCTTGCTTGGCTTTTTTGCTCAAGGCTCACACTCTACCACTTGAACCATGCCTCTACTTTTAACATGTTGCTGGTTAATTGGAGATAAGAGTCTCATAGATTTTTTTTCTGCCCAGGATAGCTTCAAACCCTGATCCTCAGATCTCAGCCTCCTGAGTACCTAGCATTATAGGTGTGAGCCACTGGCGCCTGGCTGCCTTACTTTTTCTTCCAGGATTTTTTTGGAGTTTCATGGACACATGAATTTCTATATTTACTTCTAAAGCTGCTTTGGGGTGTGGGAGCGGCCAGGGTTGTACTGTAGTATTCTGGCTATGTTCAGCAGAGTTTGTCAATTGAAAGCAATAATTAGGACTTGTGTGTTCAGCCATTCATTTCATAAAAACCACATACTGACCACCAAGATTGCCTTTGCTGGCAGTATTCATCAACACGTCTTACTCTACCTACAATATCATTCTGTTCACTGTATTAAATTGTTTTCCTCTGCCCTGGGCATAACATTGAAAAGAAATGAGTATTGACTGTAGCAGCTCTGGCCCAAGAGACATTGGGACAAAAACTTCAGGGCAGAAATACAGTTCCTCAGCCTCTCCACACGCCCACCGCCTTCCTGTGTCCAGTCCAACTTCGAAGAGATTAGTTTGCATGGAGCAGTGATACAGGATTTCCTTACCATGGCCAATCTGATCCTGTCCACAAGTATATTTACACTTAAGCAGGCAGGGCTGCTTAAAACAAAACAAAAACAACGAAGTCACAAAGAAAAGTTCATTGAGGCAAGTTTTAAACAAAATCACCAGCACCTCCGATAAACAAGCTACTATTCCACAACCTGGGGTTAATGAAAGTTCGGGGTGTCCAGCAGCTAAAAGATGAAAGCAACACTTATAATCAAGGCTGGTCACATTTTTTAGTTAATGACATGTATTGAGTCTGTTTGTTGGGCTTCCCCCTCTCCATCCCCCACCCCACAGGGCCCCCAATTCCTCATTCCTTGGCTACCTCAGCTGATATTAAAGGAATAAACAAGGACGCTGTGGTGACATGTAATGGCCGGTTAGCGATCGGTGGAATTCTTGCTTTTTTTCCTTTGACTGGTAATTAGATATTAAGTAGTCCTCAAAGATGACAAAATACAGAAAGATATGGTTCCAAGTGCTTATCTGAGATTGGGAGGAAGAGAAAAAGTGAGTCATCACACTGAAAGAAAAAAAAAATACAGTGTTAAGGATGTCACTGTGTGCCAGCCTTTAGAACCTGCTGGAATCCAGTTTCTTCCCGGATGACTGGCAGCCTTCATGCAAGCAAAGGCAGTGGAATTCAAGTTCCTGACCCCACAAGTGCTGGGTCAATCCATGGTGACAGAAGGCAGGTGAAGACAGATTCCTCTGGCCTTGGCTTCTTTTTGCTCAATCACTTTTTGCTCTATCACTTGAGCCACAGCTTCACTTCTGGCTGGAGATAAGAGGGGGATGGGCTCATTTTGGGCTGCTTCTCCTCAGATCTCAGCCTCCTGAGTAGCTAGGATTTACAGGTGTGTTCGGACACACCATACATCTCATTAAGTGGAAGGGCTGAGATTCTTATGAGGATCAAGGGCTCCAGACAGGGAAAGCGAGAATGAAGACCAACTACATAAAGACCAACAGAACTTTGTAAGACGTTCAGTAACTTCCCCAAACATCAATATTTAATATGTCCGGTCCCTAGGGGACCAGGGACCATGTCCCATTTTGCAGATGAAGGGCCTGGGCTTCAAGGGAAGAATATAACTCCGAAAAACCCACGTGTCAAGTATCTTGAGGTTCAAAATTAGGTCTCTTTCAGCTTACTCTGTTTCCACTATTCCATTGGCTGTCTCTTGAGCCCACCCAGAGTTCCATGATGTCTGATTGGTGGACCATGAGTATTTATACCCATCTATGGGCAAAGCAAGATTTCTTAAAGAGTTGCAGCCACTTGTCACCATGTCTTGCCATTGGTGGGGCCAACTTTTTGACTCTATAGAGAATGTGAGAGTTGGTCAAAGAAGCATTCAGCGGTTACCTTGGTTCCACACGTACCAAATGGAGCTCCAAGTCTTTACAGAGAGCAAATATTTGACTTGTTGACTAGCAAGAAGATCACAACCTGAAAGACCTCTGTAATAAATGCCGGGTGCAAGTCGCCGCCCATGAATTGAGTCATCTGTCAGGTTAGTGTGGATTTTTTTTTCATGTGAGGGTGCCCAGCCCTTTTGAGGCTGCTGACCTGAACGAACCTGGGTCCAGGCATCAAACAGCATTCTTGAAGTGAATGGTGTTTTGGAGGCTCCTAGGGTCAACCCTGACAACATCAAATTCTTTAGAAACTCAATGTTGAAGATGAGAGGCACACAGAAACACAACAGGAGCCCAAAGGAAAATTAGAGAAGCATCAAGAGAGACTAAAGGCAATTGTCACTTTGTCTTTTAAGATATGTGGGGGGGTGTACACACACACACACACAGGGAATGATAGAAGTTATAGAAATAACAAATTATAAGCAAGCAGCATGATTTATTTTTTTTTTCTCATTTAGAAGGTTCAGAGTGTGCTCTTTGAGATTCATATGGCTACCTTCTTTCACAATGGTCTTAGGGTTTCTTTGAGTTCAGGTCAATGCTATCTGTGGTTGTAGACAAGCCTGTAAACTTTAGTATCTTAACACAATAAAAGCTGTTTCCAGCTGAGCATTAGGGGCTCATTCCTGTCATCCTAGCTACTCAGCAGGCTGAGATCTGAGGATCATAGTTTGAAGCCAGCCCAAGCAGGAAAGTCCATGAGACTCTTATCTCTAATTAACTACCAAAAAGCTGGGAGTGGAGCGATGGCTCAAGTGGTAGAGCACTAGCCTTGAGTGAAAAAGCTAAGGACAGAGCCCAAGCCCTAAGTTCTAGCTACAATACTGCATTAAAAATAAATAAATAAGTCAGGTGCTGTGGCTTATGTCTGTAGTCCTAAGCTACTCAGGAGGCTGAGGTTTGAAGATCATGGTTTGAAGCTAGCCTGGGTAGGAAAGTCTGTGAGACTCTTATCTCTAATAAATTACCAGAAAAGCTGGAAGTGGATCTATGGCTCAAGTAATATAGCATTAGTCTTGAGCAAAAGAAGCTCAAGAACAGCACCCAGGCCCCAGGACCAGCAAAGTTAGATAGATAGATAGATAGATAGATAGATAGATAGATAGATAGATAGATAGAAATAAAAACAAAAAACACCAAAAAATAAAATCAGTTGTTTCCCCAGTTATGTACATATCTGTGTTCTTCTTCAGTGGGCATGATTCCTCTAGGAAGGGCCGGTCCATTGCAGGCTTTCATAAATATTTGTTAAACAAATCACTTAAAGAATATATTCAAGAAATCAAATACAGATTTCTTCCCTTGTGTGGTTCTGTGGTGCTCTGAAGTTTAAAGGATGGGGGCTGACAGCGGACCCTCCAGGCACACCCACCAGGTGGAACCCTTCATTCCTCTACAAATTGTATTTAAATTCCACTGGCTGGAAATTAGAAACTCCAAAGCAGGCCTGGAAATGTAGTGTGGCTAGGTACCCAAGAAGAGAGGTTCAGAGCTTTGGGGAATAATTCTGGCTTCCTGGACCCAGAATCTGCTTCTTGTCATGATCAAAAATGGCCCTTGGACTGGGAATATGGCTTAGTGGTAGAGTGCTTGCCTAGCATGCATGAAACCCTGGGTTCGATTCCCTCAGTACCACATACACAGAAAAAGCTGGAAGTGGTGCTGTGGCTCAAGTGGTAGAGTGCTAGCCTTGAGCAAAAGAAGCTCAAGGATGGTGGCCAGGCCCTGAGTTTTGGCCTCAGGACTGGCAAAAAAAAAAAAGTGGCCCTTTAGGGGTGCCCAGGGCTGGGCCCGCAGTACCGTGGGTTGTTGGTGTTTGGACTTCTCCAGGAAGAGGACAAGAGGGACCATGTGCTCCTGGGCACTGGCCCTGGGGGGGGGGGAACCAGCCAAAGGGCAAACAGCAAAAGCACCGCGTCTGCGTTGTATCCGTTGTATTTCGTTGTTTTTGTTTATAATTTTCAGATGAATAATTCAGTGGCTCTGCCAAGGTTGAAATTTATTTATTTATTTTTCAGTGTTCAGTCAGATGTGAGAAGAGGGAACAAATTTTTAGTGGAATGTTTTGGTTTCCTTTATCTGAGGTTTTCCAGTGTCATGAGAATCCCATGCCCTTGAAAGATATCAGCTGTTCTATTCTTTTGCCTGAAAAAGAAAAAAAGGAAGAAAGAAAGAATGAAAGAAAAAAAGAAAGGGGGCTGGGAAGGTAGCTCAGTGGTAGAGCACTTGCCTTGCATGCCTGAGGCCCTGGGTTCGATTCCTCAGCACCACATAAGCAAAAAGAAAAAAAAGCCGGAAGTGGCGTTGTGGCTCAAGTGGTAGAGCGCTAGCCTTGAGCTGAAGAGCTGAGGGACAGTGCCCAGGCCCAGAGTTCAGGCCCCACAATCGGACCCCCAAAAAAAAGGAAGGAAGGAAGGAAGGAAGAAAAGTTTACCAACAGACCCATGGCCATGCTATTCAACCTTGTGCAGCTATGCCTTCTTTCTTTCTTTCTTCCTTTCTTCCTTTCTTTCTTTCTTCCTTCCTTCCTTCCTTCTTTTCTTTCTTTCTTTCTTTCTTTCTTTCTTTCTTTCTTTCTTTCTTTCTTTCTTTCTTTCTTTCTTTCTTTCTTCCTTTCTTTTGTCAGTTGTGGGGCTTGAACCTGGGGTCCATGTGCTGTCCCTGAGCTGTTTCTGCTCAAGGCTAGCACTCTACCACTTTGAGCCACAGTACCACTTCTGGTTTTCTGGTAGTTCATTGGAGATAGTCTCTCAGACTTTCCTGCCTGGGCTGGCTTTGAACCGTGATCCTTAGATCATGGTTAGGATTATAGACATGAGCCACTGGAACCCAGCTTTTTTAATTTTCCCAGTCCAGAAGGCCAGCACTACCTGAGAGAACAGGGCTTGGTGAACAGAATCAAAGTGCATGACCACCTCTCTGAAAACAAAACAGGCCCATGCTTGACCATGGCCAATGGTGGCCATGGAGTTCTCTCCCAGGCAGGCCAACAGGTAAAGCACCTGCCTGCCTGTCCCTGCCTGGTCATTCAGCTCAGACTTTGGCAGGTGGCCAAGCACTTAGAGCCAACCAGAAAGAACCAAAACTCTGTAAACAGGATTTAAGGGCGGTGAAGAAATGTGGTAAGATCTCAAAGGAGAAGACAGAGCTGTCAGGGAGAGATGATGTCACAGACACCTGAGAATGTGCCAGAACATGAGTTAATTTATACCTGCAGGCTCAGGACATGTTTTTGAGCAAAGGTTTCAGAACCAAGTCAGTAACTTGTGGACCACGAAGAATCCCCGCGATGGGATTCTTCCTCATTCAAGAAAACACCTGCCTACGTACAAAGGAATGAGTTCTTAAGCATTCCCAAATATCAACATGGAGCTGATGGGGGATGGGGAGCAGACAGACAGACAGACAGACAGACACACACACACACACACACACACACACACACACACACACACACACACACACCAAGTCCTGTCTGCCAGAGCTTATGAAAACAAGCTTGCTTAGGCAACGCCTAAGCATGGAAAAACCAAAGAAAATCTGCCACTGGGGCCTCCTTCCCTGGATTCTCAGTTGCTACCACCTTTAGGTTAACCCTGTCTAAAGACCAAGGTGAGAGTCTCAAAAGAGAAAAGAAAGAGTTGTTGAAAGAGCTAGGTGCTAATGATTCACCCCTGTCATCCTAGCTACTCAGGAGCCTGAGATCTGAGGATCACCTTTCAAAGCCAGGTTGGGCAAGAAAGTCTGTGAGACTCTTACCTCCAATGAACCAGCAAAAAAGCTGGCAGTTGGAGGTATGGCTCAGGTTGTAAAGTACCAGGCTCTAGCAAAAAAGCCCATGGAGAGCACAAGGCCCTGAGTTCAAGTCCCTGTACACATGAAAAAATTGTAAGTATTGGCCATAAAAGATGTATGTCACCACAAGAAGCTCACAATAATTCTCTCTTTTGTTTGTTTTGCCATTGAAGGCTTACAACATATGTCCTGGGTATGGTCATTGCCCTGGGAAGGAAAGTCTAGAAGTCCTTGTCCTGCTCTTACTGATGACTTAGAGAAGTCATTGAGTTCATAGACCCAGCTTCCACGAGGCACTCTGCCCTGCCTCTTCCAGACCAGCAGGAAAACAAACCAGAGTCCACTCTTCCTTTCTTTCATTATTTTTCTTCTTTCTTTCCCTCCCTCCCTCCCCCTCTCTTTCTGTCTCTTTTCTTTCTTTCTTTCTTTCTTTCTTTCTTTCTTTCTTTCTTTCTTTCTTTCTTTCTTTCTTTCTTTCTTTCTTTCTTTCTTTCTTTCTTTCTCT
>NW_012267231.1:7669702-7673277 GCF_000151885.1 Dipodomys ordii | reverse complement strand
AAGGAAGGAAGGAAGGAAGGAAGGAAGGAAGGAAGGAAGGAAGGAAGGAAGGATCATGATACCTGGGTGAGGTGGCGCATGTCTGTTACCCTAATTACACAGGAGGCTGAAATCAGGAGGACTGTGGTTCCAGTCTATGAGACTCCATCTCAGCCAAAGAAGCTGAGTGTGCTTCCTATTGCAACTATGACAGGAAGCTTCAAATAGGCAGATCATGGTACATGCCCATGCAGAAGGTAAGATCTTATCTCAAAATTCAGCAGCACTGCCAGGTTCCAGTGACCCAAACCTGTATTCCTAGCTACTCAGGAGGCTGAGATCCGAAGACCTCAGATCAAAGCCAGCCTACCCCAGTAAAAGTCCATGAGACACTTATTTCCATCTTTTTCTCTCTGTCTCTCTCTCTCTCAGGGCCTGGGCACCTCAACTCTTTTGCTCAAGGCTAGTGCTCTACCACTTTGAGCCATAGCTCCAATTCTGATGAGTGGATAATTGGAGATAAGAGTCTCCCAGGGACTTTTCTGCCTGGGCTGGCTTTGAAATCCTCACATCTCAGCCTCCTGAATAGCTAGGATTACAGGCATGAGCCACTGGCACCTGGCTTCATCTCTATATCTTTTGTATGTGAGAGCCATGCCTGGTCTATAATGGATTCCTAAAAAGCATTTATTAAAATCCATTTATTCAGCCAAGAACAAAGCTAGGAATGGGTTTGGTGATGGAGGGATAAGACAGATTCTGAGGTCATATCCAGGGTCAGGGGGTGGGGGAGGCAAACACTGTGACAAATGGCCCCCACTGCTACACCCAGGGCACAGGGAAGGTTAGTACACCTGCTGTGTCAGAGCAGCCAAAATAGAGGGACAGGAAGTAGACGTGTGGCTAAAGGGGCAGAACACCAGCCTTGTGCAAAGTGGGGGTGGGGATGCTAAGTAAGAGCACCAGGCCCTGAGTCTGTCTCAGTACTGGCACAAATAAACAAGCAAAATGAATTGACAGAGGAGGGTATTCTACCCATCAACACTCAGCCACACATGATCCAAGACCATCCACTGCTGGCAACCCTGAGCCCTCTTTCTGAGCCCCAGGAATGCACCCCAGTGCTGGGGCTTGAGGAGAAATAGGAGGGAGCTGACCACCGCTCAGTATAGATAAGCCTGACCTTGAGGCCCTCACCTTCTCTCCAGGTTAGAGATTTAACCAATGAGCAGAGGTCACTCAACAGGGTCTACGGATCCTTGAGCTATAGATCAAGCCAAGTTCAGGGAAAGCAGGCAGACAAATAAAACCAGCTTTGGCCGCATGGAGTTCTCCCCCTCCCCACCATCATTAACAAACACTGACACTGTAGTATTTATCAAAAAAAAAAAAAAATCATGTTCCCTAAGTGGTGATACAGAATAATTATCTCAGCATGCAATCAGCACAGAGATCTTCTTCAAAGCAATTTGTGGCGAGGATATGCATTTTAAAGATAGATTACATTTTCAAGAGCTCGCCTCTTAAACCTGGTCGGAATGTATTTACCACTCACCTAGCGAGAGGCTGCCTACCTCCACGGTGGATTTCTCTTTCATTAGGTCTTAATCGAATCATGCAAAGTCACCTATGGATCTTCCCCCAAGCAAACCGTTTTATCTCAAGGTAAATGTGTCTTAACAAGACCCTAAAGTAAATACCTCTAGTTTTCCCACTTGCCAGAGCTCTCCTGCTTCTCTTCTTCTTCTTTTTTTAATCGGTCATGGTGCCTGAACTCTGGGCCTGGGCGCTGTCCCTCGGTTCTTCAGCTCAAGGCTAGCGCTCTAACACTTGAGCCACTTCTGGCTTTTTCTGCTTATGTGGCAGTGAGGAATCGAACCCAGGGCCTCATGCATGCAAGGCAAGCATTCTACCACTGAGCCACCTTCCCAGCACCCTGCTTCTCTTCTTAAAACCCTACTTCATCTGTTTGATTCCTAAGTCAGGCAATGGCTTGTGAAGTCGACTGCCTGCTACCCCAGGTAAAGCAACAAGTGGACATTTTGTTTGGTTAACTGTGAAGAGATACCTTGTCTCCCTTCCTTTCTGCTCCTAAATCTGGAGTTTTCAGTTATGCTGGACCACACTGGGGAAATAGCTATCACTATACTTCTTCACTCCTGTCTCCTGAGCAAATGGCCTAACTGCTAAGGAATCTTTGAAATTTCAGCCTGGAGTTCACTGAAACCAGAACAGGTGATTTCTCTAACCTACTTCCCATGTGTCTTCTGCAAATAGGGGGCTTTGCACCCCCTTTTAATAAGCCCTTGGAGAGGCCTCGGCGGCGGAAAGAGACTCAGGAGGGAAGGAAGGAGAGGTTGGGAAGAGAAGGAGAAGTCAAATAATCACGTAGGTAAATTGGAAATACAGATTCCAGTGCCTCGGGAAACACCACTTGTAGTACATACCTGAGTGCATTCTAGCACTCACCAGCCCCCCTGAAACGAGATGCTGACTTGCTAATAGCTTCCCTGGGGTTCAAGTTCACACCTCTCTCCTCTCCCTCTCTCCCCCTCTCCCCCTGCTTTCTGTAAGAAAGCCTTTCAGGATTTTCTCCTTGGGGTTAAGGTGCAATTAATTGAATGATCACCATTCAGGCTTACGCTCCTAACACTGATGCTGAAATTCTGCCAGGAGGAAAGATTGCATTCCCACGTAATCAAACCACGCATCAGTCTCCACAGACAGTGTACACACCGCCGTGACGTCTGTGGCTTTGAACGGTGGTGGTGACGCACAGGGCAAGTCCCAAGATGTGCCCTCTTCTCCGAGGCTCTGTCTGCTACATGCGAGTTCTGTCGTCTTTTCTCCCGTCTCCACCCAGACTGTGGTTCAGACTCACCTATCTGTCACAACTGCTCTTAGTTGTAATCCCTCTCCCCTTCCACTCATAGGGTCATTTGGCTTTTAAGATCTTGAATTTCCACTTTGGTTCCCATGGCTCATTGACTCAGGAAACCGCAATTGTGGTTTTCAAATCCAGCCACAGGTACTGTGTGTGCTGTTGAAGTTTGTGCGTCTGCAGTTAGTTAATATTTGAAACTAGCTAGGAATCCATTTCAGATCAATATACTGAACTTCTCTCCATCTCTGCTCTGGATTTATTTTGGTTTATTGGCATAGAACAATACCTTATGTTACCTCTTCATCTCTGCCATACTTTCCTCCTGGATGAGGAACGTATTAGTCTATCTATAGGTGTCTCAATTGAAAGGTTTTGAGGCAATAAACCTTGTGCCAATTCATGTTTCCTTCTTTTAAAATTTGTTTTTAAAAGTCATCTTTTAAGTCGTTGTACAAAGGAGTTTCAATTCAGCATTTCATTTATGAGGACAATGCATCCCCAATGGCACCTCCCATCATTCTCTCCATCCTCTTTTTCTTCTTTCTTTCTTTCTTTCTTTCTTTCTTTCTTTCTTTCTTTCTTTCTTTCTTTCTTTCTTTCTTTCTTTCTTTCTTTCTTTCTTTCTTTTTTTGGTGTTGATCCTAAGCCTTGAACTCAGAACCTGAGCACTGTCCCTGAGATTTTTTTTGTTGTTGTTGGTCATGGGGCTTGA
>NW_012267231.1:7657963-7669652 GCF_000151885.1 Dipodomys ordii | reverse complement strand
GTTGTTGTTGGTCATGGGGCTTGAACTCTGGGCCTGGGCACTGTCCCTCAGCTCTTCAGCTCAAGGCGAGCGGTCTACCACTTGAGCTACAGCGCCACTTCCGGTTTTCTAGTGGTTTTATTGGAGATAGGAGTCTCACGGTCTTTCCTGCCCGGGCTGGCTTTGAACTGCGATTCTCAGATCTCAGCCTCCTGAGTAGCTAAGATTACAGGCGTGAGCCACCGGCGCCCGGCGTCCCTGAGATTTTTGTTAGCACTCTACCACTTGAGCCATAGCTCTACTTCTGCCATAGTTTTTGGTGGTTCATTAGAGATAAAAGACTAACAGACTTTCCTACCTAGGCTGGTGTTGAACTGCCATCCTCAGATCTCAGACTCGTGAGTAGCTAGGATTGCAGGAGTAAGCTACCAGCACCTGGCTTCCTCTAGCTTTCTTTTTCCCTCTCCTGTTCGCCTCATGCTCCTACGTCACAATCATGTTCCATGTGTGTGTATATATACATATATAGTCGTATAGGAATATATGCATATCCATGAATATGTATCTTTTAAATCTTGTTCAACACATGAGTGAAAACGTGAGGTATTTGCCTTTTTGAGTTTGGCTCATCTTGCTTAATCTAATGGGTTCTTTTCTTTTCTTTCTTTCTTTTTTTCTAGGTCTGAGACCAGGACCTGAACTTGGCACTTATGACCACGTTTGCTCATTGGCAAGTGCGCTACCTCCAGTCCCTGACCTGGTACTTTCGCATTCTATCCATTTTCCTAAAAATGACATGATTTCACTTTTCTGTGTAATATTCTATGGTATGTGTGTATCTATTCATCTGTTGTTGAACAACTCAGTTGATACCGATGTTTGGCTAGTAAGATCAACATTGCAATAAACAAGGGCACGTAGGTCTCTTTCTTGTACATTGACATATATTCCTTTGGAGACATCCAACCTGGCTGCAAAGAACTTTCTAGTCATGACCTCTTCATTCCAGACAGCATAAAAATGGAAGGGAAGGGAAGAAAGCATAAGCTTTTCTTTAAGAAGAAATGCTGATAGGCCATGCTTTTCTCACACATAGCTGCAAGGGAGCCCGGTAACAGCCACTACTGTACCTGAAGAAAGGGAACTACTGAGAATCAACACCTATGTGGGCCATCAAAGTGACTGTGGGTGGAGAGAATGCTGTGTGTGCAGAGAGAGGAAAGCTTATCTTGTTTCAGGAAATAGATAATAGCTATGTAGGTCAATTTGGTTTAGAAGTTGGTTTGCCAAGAGATCAGCTGGGGAAAATAAACAAATGCTAGGTCAAGGGAGGTCTTATAAACTGGATCCTGCTGGAGTGTTGGAGCTTTTGAGGGGAAAATGGAAGAGTTTCCACTCTGGGGAAGAGGAGAAAAATCCATGGGGAAAAGAGGGCAGGGCCACTTCTTAGAGACTTTATCACAGCCTTTCAGGAGGACTGTGACAGGCTTAACTAGTCAAGAGCTGCATCAGGGATAAGGAGAAGTAAATAGATTCCCAGATATCAGAAGAAGAACTAGTCAATCAGTGTAAGAGAGACGTGGGAGCTGAGGAATCTGGGTGAATGAAGCCATCCAGTGAGGTAACAGGAAAACAGGGGAGGACAGCCCACCAAGGCAGCTGGATTCACACGTTGTGCTGACATACACACAAATTGGGTTGATCCACTTTTTAGCAGCTTGGTGGGGCACAATTTAAATGCCATAAAATTCACTCATGCTAAGTGTGCAGCTGGGTGTCACTTCATAGGTAATTGTGCAACAGCCACTCTCATCCACTTTGGGGAGACTTCTATGGTCCCTGAAAGATTTCATCAGCCATTCCCAGCAAGTCCCTCCCATCCCCATGCTCCAGGAAATCCCTGACTGGGGATAAATCCCTGTTAGATCTACTTATTTAAAGTATAAATGAAAGAACATGGCAAGTGCATTGTGTCAGGAAAGGGATTCAGGGTCCTGGGACAGGGTTCAAGAATTACCTCACAGACAGGTGCCAGTGGCTCACACCTATAATCCTAGCTACTCAGGAAGCTAAGATCTGAGGATTGTGATTCAAAGCCAGCCCTGGCAGGAAAGTCCATGAGACTCTTATCTCCAAGTAACCACCAGAAAACTGGAAATGTTGCTGTGGCTCAAAGTGGTAGAGTGCTAACCTTGAGCAGAAGAGCTCAGGGTTCAAGCCCCACAACCAACCAAAAAACAATTATCTCAGGGTCTTTCTCAGATTGCTCACCAATAGAACAAGGGTGGGGCACCCTCCTGCTTTCCTCCCCCAGGAGAATGCCGAGCAAGAGTCCCAACAGAGAATGTTCTGTTTCTTTCTAGTCTGCGAGGGAAGGAGATGGCAAGGACCCCCTGAGAAGCTTGATTAAAAACAAAACAAAAAAAAATCATTAGCTAACTAGATATTTTCTCTTCTTTTGTTGTCTTCAACCAGATGATGATGATTATCTAGACAGAGCTCTGATTTGGGGAGTGTCGCCAATGCCCTGCAGAGATCGTGCACACTGGGGGACAGCTCTCTGTTTGGGAACATCCCCTAGGGTTCCCACAGAGAGTTTCTCAATACTATGCAGAGGCTGACCCTAAACCCTACCCTTCCAGTACAAGTTCAAGCCCAAGGCACTCTTGTCAAGTCCCCTTGACAAAATAACCTTTTTTTTAAAAATATGAATAATTCTACTCAGAAACATAGGTGTACAATTTTATTGGGGGGGATGAGGCTGTATTAAGTGATGTGATGACAAATTGGTTTGCATTTCTTCAGAAGGACAAGTCAGTCAGACACCTCCTTTTCTTAGTTCTTGACTTGAAGCTTATAGAAGTACCTGAGGTCTCTCAAATTCCGTTTCAATGATATCTGTCTCCAGTGATGTCAGGATTTCTTTCTTTCTTTCTTTTTTTTTTTTTTTTGCACAATTTCCTTTTTATCTCCAGTAGCAAAATACAGATCATGAACCCATGGATCTTTCTCTCCAAGGCAGGGGGAAACGGAGTTCTCAGTGCAGTATACACTCGTGTGCAACTTAATTAGTTGCGAGCACTGTGAAGTGTCAGACTGCTGTTTTGGAAACCAGAGCCATCCATTGGGCATGTGAGCCTCCCTCTCTTCTCATTGTCTCAAAGCATTAAGGATTCAAAGGAGCTTTTGGGTGGGGATGGTGGATCTGTCACATTTCCCTTTCCCCAAGGGACTCCTTCGCTCTTGAACCCTCCCCCTAAGTGTCCTGCCACTTGCAAGGACAGGACAAATGAGATTAAACACAGGAGAACACAAAAACTAAAAAACACAAAAGCCAACCTCAAAACCCATCATAGCAAACACTCTTCAAACTCAACTTCCCTTGAACACACAGCGCTGATCTTGGGACTCATTGAAAACAAGGCACAGTTTCCCAGGGGGAAAGTGGCAGGAAGAAGTTTCTAGGCCATCCTTCATCTCACAATTATTGGTTGCACACCTATTAGGTGTCAGATCCAGCACTCAGCACACTTACAACGTGTCTGGCCAAGCTCTTACTATACCTACTATCTGCCATGCTCAGCACTCAGCACCAGGGAGGCTATAAGTGAACATGACAAGAAAGAGTTGTGCATCCTAGCAAGGCAAGAAATAGATAGGCCATAGGCCATTTCAAAGTCGAAAAGGGGAGAAAGGATTCTGGGTAGCGATGGGTGGAATGATAGAAAGGCGTGTCTAGGCTTCATACTTTCTAAGAGTCCTAGTCTGGCAGAGGAGGTAGACACACAGGGAAAGGGTTGCATTACGGGGGTGGTTAGTGAGAAGATGGGTGTGTCAATGGACCAGCCATGCCCAACTGAAGGGCATCAATGATGCTTGGAAGACAGGAGCTCTTTGAGTGGAGTCGAGGGGATGCTGGTGGCAGGTGAATTCCCCCCCACACACACACCCAGCATGGAGGTGCATGGTGGGTGGTATGGATGGAACTGTGAAGCCCTTACCAGCTACTGTAGCTCAGCCCAGCCTACCAATCTCAGTGGGGCTGGGTGGGAATAGAAGTGCTTTGAGGACTTGCAGGTGGCTTTCCTCACTCTCCCCTCCCCACCCCACTGGGGGAGCTCCAGCAAGATCTGACCAGTGAGGGAGCAGGTGGGTTTTCCAGACATGCGCATACTTTCCAGCAATCCTTGCAGTAAAAGAATTCAAAAAGCAACCAGGGTCCGAGAGCTCAGGCCATTAGTCCTAGCTACTCTGGAAGCTGAGATCTAAGGATCACAGTCCAAAGTCAGCCTGGAAAATTCATAAGATTCTTATTTCCACAGTTGAGCTATGTGTGGCTCAAGTGGTAGAACTCTAGCCTTGAGCAAAAAACCTCAGGGGTAGTGCCCAGGCCCTAAGTTGAAGTCCTAGGGCTGATACAAAGAAAGAAACAAAAGGAAGGAGAGAGAGAGAGAGAGAGAGAGATTTAAAAGGCCCAACTTCTTGCTTGCAAACTGGATGGAGGAAGGAAAAACACCGAGAAGGAAGCATACATGAATATCTCAGAAATGTCTCAGGTCACACATTGGCTCTGCTTGTCTGGGGACCATTGCAACCCTGTAAGCATGTCCTTACAGCCCCTCCTGGGGCCAGGGGCCTGATCCTATTTCAGTCCAGCTTTGGGCAGAAGGTAGAGCCCTTCTGCAGTGTTACAGAGGCCAGGCAAGCCTGGGTACATCAGAGCATCCCTGGGAGCTTGTGAGCATCTCCTTGCCTGGCATGGAGACCACCTCGTTGTGAGACACATCCTGTTCAGATTAGAAAGCCCAGATGGATTTACAGCTGGCTGGCTTTGGGAATAGAGCAGTCATTAAGAAGTAGCAGGCAGACGCTGGAAGTGGGAAGATTTAGTAATGACATGGGCACAAACATTGGTTGGTTAGGAAGGGCCTTTCTAGAAAGTTCCATTCACGTGGTGCTTTTCATCTCCGCATCGAGGTCTGCCCAGTGTCCAAGTCAATGAGCTCTAGTACAACCACAGGCAGACAGCCACCTCCAATGCTAAAGCACAAACCCCACCTTTTTGCCAGAATATTCCACCCAGGGGATGAGTCGCCACCAAGGCTCTGTGAGCTGTGTTCTCTTGTTATTGACCTAGGCCCTTCAGTGCGCAGCAAAACGTGTTTGTCTTATCTGCCTTGAGTTGCTTGGTTTCCTGGGTCTTTTTAATTTTTTTTTCTAGTCCTGGGGCTTGAACTTAGAGACTGAAAGCTATCCCTGAGGGTTTTTTTTTTTTTTTGGTTGTTTGTTTTTGGCTAGTACTCTACCACATGAGCCACGCTTCCACTTCTCACAGACATTCCTACCCAAGCTGACTTTGAACCACAATCCTCAGATCTCAGTTTCTAGAGTCGCTTGGATGACAGATGTGAGCCACTGGCACCCTGCCTTGCGGTGTCTTTGTATCTTTGCCTCTACAGCCCGGCTGGAAGGAGGAGGGGCCTTCCGATAGCTCGATGGTACATGCTCATTATGTGTGTATGTGAAAATTGCAGCTTTACCATCTCTCTGGGCCTCAGTTTCCTCATCTATAAAATACCTCTTTGTCCTTGGTGGTTAATTAATCACAATTAGCCATAGGTGCATGAAAATAGACTGGGAAGGCCTTCACAGATCTCTGCTTAGTACTGTCATCTGTACCCAGGTCTCCAGGAGGAACAGGAGAAATGCAGGCAGCACAAATAGAGTTCTCACTGTAACCCACTGGGCAAACTGAAGGATGAATGAAACTCTTTTTTTTCTCCACCCTCCCCAGACTCAACGTAAGTCACACCTCTCCCTCTCAGGAACGACGGGCCAAAGCAGTGTCTAAGAGAACAGTACATTCACACAAACATTTGGGGACAGCTGGCTCCATCCAGTCTCAAACCAGTATCCAATGACCCTGGCCCAACCAACTGCTTGGTATAGCAGCCAGCCATACAGTGGCCTGCACTGAGTCACAGACCTGCCAAGCTTTGTGGAGCAGAGTTACCATGATGTGGGACATCGTAGGTTAGGTGTGAGCAAAATGCTGGCAGGAAATAGGACTTGCCATCATGAGTGGTTGAAGTCCCCACCCCTTTTTGTTTTGTTACTTAGTATATGTACTAAACTTACAAGGATCATTAACTTGCAATGCTTTTTATTTTGTAGTACTTTATCAGCAACACGTTCCCCCAAAACAAAGTCCGTGCTTAATGATGTATTAAGTGCTGCATTTTCATTCTGAAGAAATCTGACAAGGGATGGAAGTATGCCTCAAGTGGTAGAGCTCCTAGCAAGGGCAAGGCTCCTATTTGCAAAAGGGAAAGGAAAGGAGGAAAGGAGGGGAGAGAAGAGGAGAGGAGAGGAGAGGAGAGGGGAGGGGAGGAGAGGAGAGGGGAGGAGAGGAAGAAAGGAAAGAGGAGGAAGAATGGGAGAAGGAGAGGAGGAGCAGGAGAAGGAGGAGGGGACGTGGTGGTATTTGGCAGATGGAGATCAGGAAGCTCAGGGTTCAAGGTTAGCCCAAGCAAAAAGTTAGAGATCTCCAATTCAATCAACAAGCTAGGCATGGTGGTTCACATCTATAATCTCAGCTACATTAGAGGCACAGGCGGTAGGAGGATTGAATTCCAGGCTGGCCCAGGGCATAAACACAAGATCCTATATGAAAAATAACCTAAAGCAAAAGGGATGGAGGCTCAAATGGTAGAGTACCAACCACAGGAAAGAAAAAAAGAGAGTTAGAAAGAGAGAGAGAGAGAGAGGAAGAAGAAGAAGAGAGGAGGGAGGGAGGGAGAAAGAGAGAGAGGGAGGGAGTTTGATGAATATATGAATTACAGATTCCTGGGAAGAAATCTATAACAAACTTACTGACCACAGGAAGGCCCAGTGAGACCAGTCTACTGACAATGCACTAACGCCTATTATATTTCACAGGTGTACCTGCAGACCGGGTTTGTGTTTCACTCTTCAAAAGGTGATGTTTCATGTAGACCAAGTTTTTCCTACATTTCTACATTCTCTTGTGTATGCAGGAAAAGGGGACCCTCAGCTGCCAGTGTGTTGGCTTTGTAATGATCACGTGTTACCTGACTATACCCAGGGCCTCACGCCCTTCAAACAGAAAACCCGTCATCATCTTCCAGTTCATGGAACTTCAAGCCCTCAGCACCAAAAACCTCTGGTGGTGTATGGACAATTTTGTCAATCCAAATAAGAATCTCTACATTAAACAGAGAATTGTTTGTTACAGCAATAATAGAATTTCAAGAATTGGTGCAGCGTGGTATGACAGTTCAAACATGGTTATTTCTAAGTTAAGAGCTTTAGAAATGGGTCTAGAATTAGTTGTGTGCACAGCTGATTTATAATTGCATCTAATAATTGGGGGAGAAGTTTTGCTTATTTTGCAATTATCTTTAAGTAGTTGTACCAAGGGGTTTTGATTCAACATGTCTGTTTATAAGTACAATTAGGTTAATAATTTTGTTACCAAATTATTACCTGGGTTTTCTGTTTACCACATCTCTCCCTACCTGTTAGTTATTAAATTAAGGATTTTTTTTCTCATTGAGCTGGAACATTCTTTAGCATGATAGCACACACTTTGGCTTTTATTCCTTTCTTTTTCCCTTCCCTTTGCATTTTTTTTCCTTTGCATTTAGCCATGACTAAGATTTTCGACATGTTTAAAGAAACATTTTATAAATCAACCAGAATGCCATGTGCTAGCAATAGAAAATGAGTCATTCAAATGTTGGATATATTTTTGGTTACGTTTGTTCCAAACAAATGATTCAAATGAATCAGTTGGAAATATTCAAAGTTCTCAAGGAATGGAGTAACCAAAACAAAACAATTTTTTAAAAAAACAGAGTTTTGGAGCTTCTTAGTGAATCACAATGATTGAAAACAAAGTTTGAAGCAGAAAGACATTAATTATTTTTCCACTAAAGCAAGAGACACCATTCCCACACTGGGATGTCTGTAGCAATATTTTACTATCATTATTACTATTATCATTATGCTGTGCCAGTACTAGGACTTGAACTCGGGGCCTCTTGCTCAAAATTGATGTTCTACCACTTGATCCATACCTCTACTCTGGCTTTTTTGTTATTAACTGGAGATAAGCATCTCTCAGATTTGTCTCTCTAAAGCTGGCTTTGAACCTTGACTATCAGACCTCATTTTCATGAGTAGTTAGAATTATAGGCGTGAGACACCTGGACCAGGTACACATACATATATTTGTCTCTCTCTCTCTCTCTTTTTTCTTTTGGTTGCGGGGCTTGAACTCAGGGCCTGTGCTCTGTTTCTGAGCTTTTCTGTTCAAGGCTAGTGCTCTCCCATTTTGAGCCATAGTGACACTTCCAGATTTTTAGTGGTTAATTGGAGATACAAGTCTTATGGGCTTTCCTACCCAAGTCTGGCTTTGAACCGCAATCCTCAGATCTCAGCTTCCTGAGTAGCTAGGATGACAGGCATGAGCCACCGGCTCTGGCCATCTTTGTCTTTAAAAGTCACTTCCCAGACAGAAATCTTTGCAGAATGGGCAATAACAGGACTGGGGCAGCAAAGGTATATGAAGAGGCTGGAGCTTGTGCTGGAGAACAGGGAAGTTCTTGAGTCTGTTAAACAGGCCCAACGAAGCATAGGTCCCATGGTTTCCCTTATTTGCAATAACTAGTATATGTCTGGGACAAGCAGAAAAGGTCAGATAAGAGCATGTTAAGTGAAATGAACCCCAAGATAGGGACACAAGTGGTTTTTTTCTTGCTTGCTATTGTTTCTAACGTATTTAAAAGGTACCATGTGATTATTTTTGTTGCTTGGTATGTCCCTCCCCCATGGTATAACCCCTGTTTTCACTGTATTTGATGTTGGTATAATTTGGGGAGGGAAAGGGAAAAAAAACAAATTGTTTAAATATGGATAGAGGTTGACCCATTGCAACAATGAGATGTACAAGATGCTATGTTGGGGGCTGGGCAGGTGGCTCAGTGGTAGAGTGCATGCCTTGCAAGCATGAGGCCCTGGGTTCGATTTCTCAGCACCACATAAGCAGGAAGAGATGCTGTGGCTCCAGTGGTAGAGCGCTAGCCTTGAGCTGAAGACCTGAGGGACAGCGCCCAGACCCAGAGTTTAGGCCCCGTGACCAGCAAAAAAAAAAAAAAAAGATGCTATGTTGAAAAACGAACTTTACAATTTAGGTGGGGGAGTGGGGAGTGTAGTTGAGGAGGTGGGAGGGAAGGGATGGTACGGGAAAAACAAAGGAGGAGGCAACAATGCTTGATAAGAAATATACTCATTTCCTTGCTCATGTAACTGTAACCCTCTGGACAGTATTTTCACAATAAAAAACTTATTTTAAAAAACTCAGGAGCCAAATTGAAGATGACCTGGGATAATCTAAACGGCAATAGAGTAAGTCTGAAAGCTAGGTCCCAGTGCTCATGCCTGTAATTCCAGCTATTTAGGAGGCTGAGATCTGAGGATTGTGGTTCAAAGCCAGCTGGGACAGAAAAGTCCATAAGACTCTTATCTCCAATTAACCACCAAAAAGCCAGAAGTGGAGCTATGGCTCAAGAGTGCTAGCCTTGAGTAAAACAAACTACAGGACAGTGTTCAAGCCTTAAATTCAAGCTTCAGTTCTATACAAATAAATGAAATTAAATAAATGGGACTATGTCCAGCGAGCTAAAGCAATCAATAAATTTATAAATTATGGTTTACAATATTAGATCCTGTTAGACACCCACACATGACTCAAACTCCCAAAGGCAAAGAATCAGGCTTTCTTTTTTATCAGTCATGAGGCTTGAATGCAGGGCCTGAGCTCTGTCTCTGAGCATTTTCCCTTAAGGCAAGAGCACCCTACCACTTGAACCACAGCTCCACTTCCAGTTTTCTGGTGGTTAATTGGAGATAAGAGTCTCACGAACTTTCCTGCCCCAGTTGGCTTTGAACCTCCATCCTCAGATCTCAGCCTCCTGAGTAGCTAGGGTAGCTGAGTAGTGAGCCACTGGCACCCAGCTATGTGTTCTTGTTGGGTGTGTATGTGTGCCAGTCAGTACTGAGAGCTCTAACTTTTTTGTTCTCAAGACTAGCTTTCCACCACTTGAGCCATAGCTCCACTCTGGCCTTTTACTGCTTCATTGGAGATAAAAGTTTCATGACTTTTCTGCCCTGGCTGGCTTTAAATTGCAATTCTAAGATCTCAGCCTCCTGAATTGCTGTGATTACAAGTGTGAGTCACTGGTGACTGGCCTATATTCATATGTATATGTATATGTATATGTATATATATATATGTATGACAAAAAGGGAAGTTGAATCTTACAATTTAAAGACAATGCATAAATAGAACAATGAATCATTCAGCTTCTAAAAAGTGACTACAATATATTTTCCATTGATATTTCTAGGATTTGTTTCTATGTAATGCCTCACGATGATAGACTATTTTAACTCTTTTCAAATACCTACATTTAGAAAATAATTCCATATAGGCTTGATTTGTCTGTTATACAGACTTCGTTGCTATGACAGCAACATGATACAATTATTTATTGCCATGACAATCTCTGTAGGTTTTAAAAATACATTATCTATTTTTATTAGTGTTGTCAACTGGGCAGGAAGGGGTATCACCATTTGGCTAATCATTATAATTCAGAAAACAAATGGAGCTCATTTTGCTGGACAGGCAGAGCCCAGGACTAGCCAGATGCCTTGAAATCCTCAGAAGCCTAGAATGTGCCTATAAACCTACAAGCAAACATACTGAATGATTAAAATACATGCACACACACACATACACACACACACATGCCTGCCTGCACACTGGCACATGATGAATTATATAGGACTCTAGACACTCACACACTGAAGCCAAAGGAGGCTATGTATAGGAGTGGCTGACAAAGGCTCAATAGCCATGTGTCTATGATCATATAAAATAGTATTTTATGAAACAAACTCCAAGAGAAGGAAACAAGAGACATTTTTAAGTTGCCATTGTTGCTGTTGTAGTTTTCTTTTCCTTTTGTCTTGTTTGTTAGTTTGGCTTTGGGAGGGTAAGGGGACACACAGGAAAGGTAGAACAAAGGGTGAAGAAATGCAGCAGTGGTCCTCACTAGACGCTGTGTGGAAAATGAACTCTACATCTTGTGGGTGGGGAGGGGAGGGAAAAACTGGGGGAGAGCGAGGGAAGGGGAGACATGGTTCAAAAAGAATTGTACTTGTTACCTGATTCATGTAACTGTACCCCTCTGTATATCAACTCTACAATAACAATGAAAATAAAAATATTCTTAGAGGCCCACACATCCTTTGCGGATACCAGCTGCAAGGAGCCTGTGGCCCTGGTGTGGGCTGTTTATGTTTTTCCGTGTGACGTCTCTGCTTTGCCATGTTGGGTAGAAGTCAGGATCAGAAAGAACCAGAGCTCAGGAAGGAATCTGCAGCTCAGGAGAGAGGGTGCCCAGGGTCAGGCCCATGCTACTTATCCTGCTCCAAGCGACAGAATGGGATTGTTTGTACGTGGATTTCAGGGTGTCACCCAACCTAACTGAAGGTTGAACTATTCTTGGGGTGCTCTTATCACCTGTGGTCTTCTTCCTTCCTTCCTTCCTTCCTTCCTTCCTTCCTTCCTTCCTTCCTTCCTTCCTTCCTTCCTTCCTTCCTTCCTCCCTCCCTCCCTCCC
>NW_012267231.1:7653574-7657898 GCF_000151885.1 Dipodomys ordii | reverse complement strand
CTTCCTTCCTTCTTTCCTTCCATCTTCTCTCTCTCTTCCTTCCTTCCTTCCTTCCTTCCTTCCTTCCTTCCTTCCTTCCTTCCTTCCATCTTCTCTCTTTCTTTCTTAAATTTAATTTTACTGTCAAGGTGATGTGCAGAGGGGTTACAGTTACCTATGTAAGGTAACGAGTACATTTCTTGTTAAACATTGTATCTCCTCCCTCATTTTTCTCCCATATTCTCTCACCCAACACCCCCACCAAGTGGTAAAATTCATTTCCAACATATTGTCTCATGTGTATCCCTGTTACATTGGTTCACCCTTTGTCCTTTGTCTCACCATTTTTTTTTGTCCCCTTTCTTTCTTTTTGTGCTGGTATTCAGCTTGAATTCAGGGGCTGTCCCTTAGCAGGGTTGGTGCTCTACTACTTGAGCCACAGCTCTAATTTTGGCTTTTTGCTGGTTAATTGAAGATCAGAGTCTCATGGGCTTTCCTGCCTAGCCTGGCTTCAAACTGTGATCCTCAAATGTCAGCCTCCTAAGTAGCTAGGATTATAGGTATGAGCCACCAATGCCCAACTCTGTTTCTCTCCCTCCCTCTTTCCCTCCCTCCCTGTCTCTCTGTCTCTCTCTGTCTCTGTCTCTGTCTCCATCTCTCTCTCTCTCTCTCTCTCACTCTCTCTCTCTCTCCAGACCTTTTATACCCAGTGGAGACTTGAAAGCATTCTTCTCTCTCTTACACTTTCTCATTTTTTCACTGTCTTCAAAGGTAATTGACAAGGTAAAGCAGTGTAACTCTCGTACTTTCCCTTAGCAGAACATGCCACACTATTAATGGAGGAGCCAGTAACATTAGCTGAACTGCACCACAGCAGATGAAGAGCTCGTTTCCATACATTTTCTCCATGTCTTAAGAAAGCACTTATTACCACACAAAAGCCAGTCTGTCATTAAGAGCTGCAGACGACCAGAGCAGACTCTTATTATGTTCTGACACAGTCAACTTCCCCTCCGGACTTCAAGGAAATGTGACCAAGCTGACAGATAAATGGCTTTGTCCAAAAGGAGAAAATGATTTTCCCCCCACAGATATGTAATTACTGTGCCATTAGGAGAAATCTCCAAGTCCAGAATAATTGCATGAGAAAAACGCCATGGATCCCACAGGACAAAACAAGACTTGAGTCACTTTGTTTTTCTTCTCTCTCTCTCTCTCTCTTTTTTCTTTGCTGGTCCCAGGGCTTGAACTCAGGGCTTGGGCATTGTCCCTGAGCTTTTTTGCTCAAGGCTACCACTCTACCACTTGAGACAAAGCTCCACTTCTGGCTTTTTGGTGATTCATTTGAGATAAGCGTCTCACAGAATTTCCTGCCCAGGCTGGCTTCAAACCATGATCCTTGGATCTTAGCCTCCTGAGTTGCTAGGATTACAGGTGGATTGTTGGTCTGTCTGTCTGTCTGTTTTGTCCCTTACTTATTTTCATGACTTATTTTTCTCAGGTGCTCTTAGTTTTTCTTTCACTGCTGGGAATGGAAGCAGGGCTGTGCATATATTGTGCTAGCCCCCTATCACTGAGCCACATCCAGGCATCCCATTCAAAGATGGCTCCAAGTGTGAGCAGGTTGGGGTCCGTGGAGGAGAGAAGGAAGATAGTCACCACCAGATGACATGCATATGGATGAGAGCCACCGGCCTGCTGGGGCATGTGGGATATTGTAGAAGAGAAGACAATCACTTGTTTCAGTGACACCCCCAAAACGTGGGAATTTCAGAGGACATTGGAGAGGTTAAGACTTTCCCCCACATCCTGTAAGTGAACACATTGGTCTGGGACTGTGTACATGCACCCAGAGAAGAAGGGTCTGCCTCCCCTTGGATTCTCCTCCTCCAGCTGATCCTTGAACCTGGCTGTGGGAGGGATTTTTCTCCTCAGCTGTGGTCAGCTACAGAAGAGACCTAGATGAATTCACAGAGTGAAATGCGCTTTGTGGTGTCTAGCTGCTGCTGCTTCCTCGAGGATTCCTTCTTGCCTTGACTCTCTTGTGTTTTGTTTGATTTAGTTTGTTTTGTGTGTGTGGCAACACTGGGATTTGAACTCAGGGCCTCTCACTTGCGAGGCAAAGCACACTACCACTGAACTTTGCCTCTAGCTCCTTCGTGTGCTGGTTATTTCTGAGCTAGGGTATTGTTTGCTGCCTGGGAACATGGTTGGACCACAATCCACCTATTTTAGGCTTTATGTAATGGCTGGAATGCCAAGCACAGTACACCACATCTAGCTTATTCTGTGGAGGTGGCATCTTGTGGACTTTTCTGCATGAGCTGACTTGGAACTGCTGTCCTCCCCCCTTGCATCTCCCACAGAACGGGGTTGACAGGCATGCCACACCACACCCAGAGAGGGGCTGGGAAGAGAGCGTCCTTCAAACCACAGTCCTCCTGATCTCATCTTTCCAAGTAGCAAGGATGACTGAAATAAGCTACTAGCACCTGATTTATTTTGTCTTTCAGAGGCCTTGAAATGCCACCAAAATACAGCCTTAACTTTTCAATCATATTTTACAAGCAAATCAGGTCATTATACACCCATAGGACACAGGTGCACATAGCACTTCAACAACAATACAGAGCCAGGTGCTAGTGGCTCATCCCTGTAATCCTAGCTTATTCAGCAGGCTGATCTGAGGATCGTGGTCTAAGCTAGACAGGGCACGAGAGCCTGTGACATTCTTATCTCCAATTAACCACCAAAAAGTCTGAAGTAGAGTTGTGGCTCAAGTGGCAGAGCGTCAGCCTTCAGTGTAAAAGCCCAGGGACAGTGCCCAGGCCCTTAGTACAAGCCCCAATACTGGTGTGTGCATTATACTTATACAATGCGTTATACTTATAAACTGATTTGTTGAATTGGCATTCCTTTGTACTATTACTTAAAGTTTTTTTTAATATTCTGATAAAATATTTCCTGGAGTAAAGAATGCAAACTTGCCTATAGCTTACAGTTACAATGACTTACAGACCAACTTGAGAAATAAGGCAAAAAATACAGACCCACATAACAGCAGTCAACCGTGTCACACTCTTGTTAGCTTTCTCCTTTGCTTTTATCTTTTTCCAAGTAGGGATTGCAGGGAATTTTGTTTTTGTCTTTTCTTGCAGTACTGGGAATTGAACCCACAGCCTTATACATGGTAGGCAAGCTCTTCAACAGTAAGCAACCCCTTTTTGTCTCTTTTACTTTCTATTTCTCATTCCTTTTTGTTTCTCCATGAATTAATGAGTAAAAATAAAAGGCAACCTTGGACAATGAAGTTAGGAAAGCCAAGTGTGTGTGTGTTATACTAGAAAGACAACAAAAAGTAGACTGGTGGTCCCACTAGGTTTAAGAATGCATAAATGCCATTCTAAAAACAACAGGAACTCAGCATAGTTTTCTATGGGAAGAGATGTTTCTGTACCTGTTTTTATCATCAGGACCATGGAATTCCAGAGATACTTTCACTCAATTATCATTTAAGGACTTCTATGATTCCAGAATCATCTACTGGGACCGAATTTTTCTCTCATAAAATAATACTTCAAAATGTTCTGTGGGTCACTTGTGCTTTTTGACAAGAGCCAATGTTATAATTTCCTACATGACTTTAGTTCTAGGAAAGTGCTTTTGAAAGAAGTGGATTCATTTACAAGCACTCTTCTTTAAAGAAAAAAAACACACCTAAAACAGCCTGTAGACCCATTGTCTAATTGAGAAGTCTTTTTCTCCTTTATCCTGGATTTCCAGGAAGCTCCCAGCCAAACACATGACCCAGCTGATTAAAATCACCACCATCTATCTCTGTCTTGTTTCCTTCAGGTTGTCCGTGTCCTGCGGTTTTAATACTTTGATGTCTTATCTTGAAAGTCTCTCAGAAGTTGGTAGGTACAGAAATTGAAAATAAGCAAATGAGGAAAAGGATTTTGTTATAAAAACAGAACATAGCAATCGTTTTAAGCTGTACACAATCTAAATGATTAGGAAACTAAGAAATATCAAAGTATGCCTCCACCCAACCCTATCCCCAGAGGTAATATAGTTCAGAGAATATCTTTATATCTATGAATAAACAAGCTTATTTTAGTCAACAATAGAAAGACACATGGGAATAAGTGTTTTCAACTTTGAGTTTAAAGTGGCCTTCAAGCTCCCCCACCCTCCTTTTTTTTTTTTTTAGAAATCTGTGCTTTTTTTTTTGGTCCGGTTGTAGGGCCTGAACTCTGGGCCTGGGCGCTGTCCCTCAGCTCTTCAGCTCAAGGCTAGCGCTCTACCACTTGAGCCACAGCGCCACTTCCGGCTTTTTTCTTTT
>NW_012267231.1:7624821-7653524 GCF_000151885.1 Dipodomys ordii | reverse complement strand
AGCCACAGCGCCACTTCCGGCTTTTTTCTTTTTGCTTATGTGGTGCTGAGGAATCGAACCCAGGGCCTCATGCATGCAAGGCAAGTGCTCTGCCACTGAGCCAACTTCCCAGCCCCTAGAAATCTGTGCTTTTAAAAAAAAAAAAATATATATATATATATCCAAGTTTGTCTGGTTTCTTTTAGCCTCACAGAGGTCAGATATAATAAGTATTCATTTCTTCAAAATACAAGAATTATATTCTTGTATTTCATTACTATATTCTCACACCTGTAATCCTCAGAAAGCTGAGATCTGAGGATCACAGACAAAGCTAGGCTGGGTAAAAAAAAATCCATGAGTCTCTTCTCTCCAATGAACCACCAAAAAGTTGGAAGTGAAGCTGTAACTCAAATGATAGAGCACCAACCTTGAGTAAAAAAAAGCTCAAGGACAGTACCCAAGCCTGGAGTTCAAGCCCCAGGACCAGCACAAACACACACACACACCAAAAATGTCCAGTCCTGGGTGGGAAAGTATTTTGTCTTCCCAGATGTTAAACTATAAATGATTCATTAGTTTGTCTCATTTTTTTACTGATTTTAAAAATCACCTTTAACTCATTGAATGGAAGGGTTTCAACTCAACACTCCAGTTTCTAAGGACCATGCATCTTGATCAGTATCACCTCTCCCATCGGTTTCCCCCCACACCCCAATGGCCAACCCAACCATCCCTTCAAGTTATCTGTTTTGCTTTTTGCATATGGGAGGACTCCTGAAGTCCAGTGTCTGGAGGTGGACACGCAGTTTGGTGCAAGGAAACTCACCAATACCCAGCTGGTCTCTAAATCATGTCACTCACCAGCTGCCCATGACCCCCTCTTTCCAAGAAGCATCAATTCATGCCGAAAGCTTCACAAAAGGGTCCATCAGCCAACCAGACTTGATGGGCTTCATTTTCTTCCTTTGGTCCCTAAAGGAGTGACCTGGGACAGAATCTATGACTCTTCCAGATCAGGAACTATCATAACAGAATGTTAGGAATTGAATATCACCCTCCCGGGAGGTCTTCTTGCATCTAATCGTACCCCACATGAAAGATGAGAGCCTCTGCATTTTCTAATAATAACCATATAAGAATCAATCCTGTATTTTCTAACATCCAACATCTTCCATCCACAGCTATAGCCTTCATTCTCATTAAGATGACACTTTGCTCCAAAACGATTCCAGTTGGCATTTGAAGATATTTCTTTTTTAAAAAAAATGACTTAAATATCTGATGTGTGAAAAACATTGAATTAAATTTATCATTGGTAATTGGAGTTAACATTAAGCAGAGTTTGTCAACAAGGCTTATGTAGAAATATATATATATATATATATATATATATATATATACACAGACTTTCAGTGTATATACATAGCATGTGTTGGATGGAGATATCTATGAAAATATACATATAATTCCATAAGGCAATGACTTCTTAGTCAAGGAAGAAAGCACACTGCAGGATACATTTTGGATAATTAAACATACAAGCCGGGCATGGGTGGCTCACACTTGTAAACCTAGCTACTCAGGAGGCTGAAATCTGAGGCTTGTGATTCAAAACCGGCCCAGGCAGGAACGTCCATGAGATTTTTATCTCACAAAAAGCTGGTGGTAGAGTTGTGGCTCAAATGGTAGAGCACCAGCCTTGAGTGAAAAAGCTAAGGGACAGCATTCAGGCTTTGATTTCAAGCCCCAGTACACTGTACATGCACACACACACACACACACACACACACACACACACACACACTACCTACAGATGAGATTTTGAAAGCATGCATTGTTATTATCTGATTGGCTGACTGGGGTCTTCCTACTTCACTGTTTGTTCTTACTCCTGTTTTCTTTCAGCCATGATTCTGCTCCTAACTAGTATATAGTGCAGTCTTGGCCCACAGATGCATTCTCTGAGCACTGACTGAAGGAACTAATGCACACTGACTACTGGGAAGGGATATCCCTGCATTTAAAAAATGAGGATTGGTGGAATGAAAGAGGAAAGATTCTTGTCGCTTTTAAACTACTTGATCTTTTTTAGGCAGTACTAAGATTGGAACTCAGAGCCTTGTGCTCAAGTCATCCTCCACTTTTACCATGATCCTAGCCCTTTTGGCTTCTTCTTCTTCTTCTTCTTTTTTTTAATCTTAGACCTGGATCCTCCAAATCTTCCTCTTGCATAGCCAGGATTACAGGCGTGCACTACCACTCTTAGGTCTCAAATACATTTCTTTAATTCTACCTCTAGGAAAGCACTCTTTGATACTCCTGCTCTACTTGTATGTACAAGTAGAGCAGTTGGTTAGATCATCATCATCATCATCATTATAATACTCATTTTACAAGTGAGGACGCTCATGTGAATTTGTTGTCCTATGTCTCAGAGCCAGCAGGAAGTAGAGTGAGGATTCCAACCCTACAGCCCTACAGGTGGCTGCAGATGCACTTCCACAAACACAAGCCCATGGCTGTGGATGATGAAGACATCTGCTTTCTCCCAAATGGTAGGCTTTCCCTATCAGACTCCTAAATCAAGACTTATTAGTCTCAAAAACAGAACTCAGAACATGGGACTTAGGGCCAATTCCTTAACTTCTTTGATGGTTGGAAGAACACCAGAGCTGGTTATATGGCATCTCTCTGGCCAATGGTGATGGCAGGCAAGTCCATCCACAGCCCTTGTTGTAGAAGGCACAGCTTGTGACTTCTGACTGATTCTCTATGTCTGTTTCCTCCTCCATTCCTCTTTTGTATATCTGGGGAGATATATATGGATTCTACATTCATGCCATTGAGTTAAAGGCTATTTACAGACGATTAGCAGATATAACAGGAAGCAAAAAAAGGCATGTGGGATCGATGGTCTGCACAAATTGGGTCTCAGGCGTGCGATGGCTTAAATGCTGGCAAATATTTGGGGCCTAAGAGCTGGAGAAAAAAAGAAAAACCAAAACAAAACAAACCGTGTCTATTTGTAAACATAGGCTTTGCCACCACACCTTCCTCTTGCTGTTCAGGGTGAATTTCAGTCCCAGCCCCAAGTGTTGAATGGCAATCCGCACCAAGTTTTAGCTTTAACTTTCCCAGGGTTCCAGGGTTCCCTATGTCATGAACGAAATATGTGGAGTTTCAAACAACAACAACAAAAACTGGGATGGAATTGAATTTACAGAGGGATCAGGACCTTCTACAAATAGCTGAGTACCCAACATACGTATTAAGAACACACAGGAGCAACATTCTTGAGGTGTCAGGATAGAGTCCAGAGCTCCATTTGAAACATGTTCAATGCAATTCAGAGAACGGGCTGTCCTCTCTGGAGAACTGGAAGGCAGGTATGCCTGCAAAAGCACTAGACTTCCTGACAAAAGACGGAATAGAACAAATCTCAGTGGAAAGTGATACCTTCCCCCTCCCTCCCTCCCTCCCTCCCTCCCTCCCTCCCTCCCTTCCTTCCTTCCTTCCTTCCTTCCTTCCTTCCTTCCTTCCTTCCTTCCTTCCCTGTTCATATACTTATGTGTGCGCATGTGTGCACACATGCGCGTGCACACACACACACACACACACACACATACTGAGCTGTCCTGGATTCCATCCTCAAGGCTGCTGACTCCTGTGGGTGATCACTCCACCCCCAAAAATGTGCTCTTTTTGGGTTTCCCTGCTCCGAGGCCTCCAGTCCTCTCTCCCTGGCCTGTGGCTTGTTTTCTTTTGGCTGTCTTCACCAAAGTCCTTTCCAGATTTCCACTGACCGCCTGAAACTCTGCGAATCTGCCACACTGTTCGTGGTAAACACCAAAGTGCTCTTTAATTCCTTTACAAATGACAGAAAGATTTCCTTCCAAACTGTTGGAGCAGGAACTTGGTCATGTTTTCAAAATAGGAAAGCGATAAAGTAGCCCAAGAGGAAGGGCAGGGAATCTCGGTGAAAACTTGGGAGAGTTTACAAATTATTCCTCTGTGTGTGTGTGTGTGTGTGTGTGTGTGTGTGTGTGTGTGTGCCAGAGCTAGAAGTCAGGGCCTGGGAGCTGTCTCTGAGCTTCTTTTTGCTCAAGGCTAGACAGTCTACCCCTTGAGCCATAGCCCCACTTCCAGTTTTTGGGTGGTTCATTGGAGATAAGAGTCTCACAGACTTTTCCTGCCCAGGCTGGTTTTGAACCATGATCCTCAGATTTCAGGATTACAGGTGTGAGTTACCTGCACTCACCCAGCTGAGCTTAGATACTTTTTAGATATCTTGAGGAAGGAGAAAATCAGTGTGTGTGTGGGAGAGAGAGAGAGAGAGAGACAGAGGAGAGAAAGGAACTTCCTTCCAGGCAAGAGAGAAATCAGAGCGGAGCCTGGACTCTGAACAGAAAGGGACCAGCTGGGGCAAAGAGCCTGGCGGAAAGCAGATGATGGAGCCTCCCAGAGACACAACAGCTTCCATTTCTAGCAGCACCCTAGGGACAGCTCCTCTCTGTGGAGGTGAAGGAACCTGGAGCCAGGATCCCAGGGAACTCAGAGCTGATGACATATCAGACAGGGAAATGGTGGCAGTGGCTGCCGCTTTCCTGTGCCTGGGAGCTTAGAAGAGTGGATACAGAAGCACCTGGGTGGGAGAAGGCCGCACTTATGTCCGTCAAAGGCTGGACCCCAGGGACTGTTGGCTCCACAGCAGTGGGCAGACCCAGCCCAGCAGTGCTGCAGAGCCTCTTGCCACTGATACATGGATAACAATGGACACATCACTTGCTTTTGTTATTTTAAGATGAAATCAAGCTGGGCCCTGGTGGCTCCTGCCTGTCAGCCTAGCTACTCAAGAGGCTGAGATGTGAGGATCACAGTTCAAAGATAGCCCAGGCAGGAAAGTCTTTGAGACTCTTATCTCCAATGGACTGCCAAAAAAGCCACAAGTGGAGATGTGGTAGAGCATTAGCCTTGCATGAAAAAGCTAAAGAACAAGCCCCAGGACCAGCGTGCGCACACACACACACACACACACACACACACACAGAGTCATGAAAACAATGCCAGTAGTTTCCTCTCAGGGGTTTAGCTTTAGATCCCTTTAGATTTGTTTTCCCTTTGTACTGTCCTACATTGTTTGAATGTTTTACTATATGCAGATACCGCTTCATGACACTTAAAGAATGTGTTTAAAAGCAATCTGGAGGAGAAGAAAAGGGCACAGGAAGAGATAGAGCACAGAGACATGGAATCGTTTATCTGGATAGCTCTGTTGGAATCTCATATTTATAGTAAAGCAAAGAGTCATGGTTTGGTTACTTCTTATGCAGTACAGTCCATGCCCAGGAATGGTCTTCAACTCTCTTCTTAACCCTTCCCCTTCCACCTGCCCCATCTCAGCTCCAAGGATCCTAGTCCCGTCAAGGGCCTTTGTTCTGCTTAAGCAAGAGCACAGGATGCCCCTGGCAGACATCTGCCTAGGAGAGTGGGGAAAGAGGCCAGGGCAATGCAGACACAAACTGTAACTAGAAAGGTCTATTTTGTGTGGAATAGCATAACTATACCAGGATTCTACCTGGCTAGCCTTGAATATCAAGAGCTAATTTTCCTTCTTGTACTTTGTGCCTCCATTTCCCTGCCAGCTTGAGGGGCGAGAAGGAGCAATCCACCAGTGGGATGAAATCTTAGCAATGACCCCCCCAGTGGTGGGAACAATGTCCTTCATGTTTTACTCGCTTCTTGTCGTGATGCTTGTTGTTAACTGATGGATAGAAGAGGAAGAAAAATGTCCTTATCTATTAGTATGACTTATTGTGCCAGTCCTGAGGCTTGAACTCAGGGCCTGGGCACTGTCCCTTAGCCTTTTTTGTTCAAGGCTGGTGCTCTACCACTTGAGCCACACCTCCATTTCCATCTTTTGGCTGGTTCATTGGAGGTAAGAGCCTCATGAATTTTCTGGCCTGCACTGGCTTCGAGCCACCCATGGGCACTTTGAGAAATAAATAGAAGTCTCCCTCATCCATCCCAAGAACAGCCATGGGCTTTACTGCCTTGCTGGGATTTGATTCTTGCAGGTAGAAATGATCCAGGCTCGCCTCTCCTCCAGCCCTGTCTGAAAGGCGCACAGCTGGGCAGAGCTCGGAGCCTGTGGGTTGACACTTCTCAAGTCCCTACCAACAGGTGACCCAAGAAATTGAATTCTATGCAGAGGCTGCTTTCTTTTTATGCATGTGAGTAGATCTCAGGGTTAGGAGTGATAGCCAGGATTGTGTTGTCTGGATTGGGGCAGCAGGAAACACAACAAATAAAGACTGGACTGGAGCATTAGTGCAAGCTGTGGGTAACTGAGCAAGCTTGAGCTGGGAGACAACTCGCAGGGCTGACAGTTTTAGCTCAGTGATTACGATGCTACCCTGAGCTGAGACAAGTACCATGCCTTACAGCCACTAGAAAACCATCATACAGCAGGTGTAGCTTTCTTGTGACTAAACTTCCATTTCCTGTTACCACTGCATCTTCTTTCTTTTCCTTTTAAATTATCCTTGTTTTATTTTATTGTTATGCAAAGGTGATGCAAGCAGTTACAGTTACATATGCCAGGTAATGAGTACATTTCTTTTTGAACAGTGTGACCTCTTCCCTCATTTTCCCCAGTGTGTCCCTCCCAACCCCTCTCCCCAATAAGTTGTATAGTTCATTTCAACATAGTGTCCAGTAAGTATCACTGCTGCATTTGTTCACCTTTTGTCCCACGATTTCTGTGCTCTGTCTTACTTTCCCCAAAACAGATTAACTTACATCACAAGACCAAAGTTACAGAAATAAAAAACAGCAGCAAAGAGAAATATAAAAAAAAAAAAACAAGAAGAAAAAAACATAAAATGTCTTATTTCCATTTCTTGGAACTCAGTTCGATAAACATCATCTTATATAATCATATGTCCATAGCTTTTGAGCCTTTGTGATCCCCTCCTAAGAATATCCTACTTCGGTCTCACTGTGTGAATGTCTAGAATCCTGTATAATTTATCATGTCCAAGTGTATTTTTTTATATTTTACCATCCATTGTATTTACTTGTAGATTTATAGACACTTTCTAGTTACAACAAAATAGGGAAACTATGCCAACCTATGTTTCTTTGGGTCTGACTTACTTTGCTTAATGTAAATTTTTCCAGGTGCTTCCATTTCCTAATGGATAGGGCAATATCATTCTTTCTTTCTTTTTTTTTTTGTCGGTCGTGGGGCTTGAACTTTGGGCCTGGGTGCTGTCCCTCAGCTCTTCAGCTCAAGGCGAGCGCTCTACCACTTGAGCTACAGCGCCACTTCCGGTTTTCTGGTGGTTTATTGGAGATAAGAGTCTCACGGTCTCTCCTGCCCGGGCTGGCTTTGAACCGCGATCCTCAGATCTCCGCCTCCTGAGTAGCTAGGATTACAGGTGTGAGCCACCAGCGCCCGGCTCAATATCATTCTTTCTGATGGAAGCATAGAATTTCATTGTTCATATATTCCACATTTTCTTGATCCATTTGTCCACTGAGGGGCATCTGGGTTGATTCCATATCTTGGCTATAGTAAACAATGCTGCAATGAACACGGTTGTGCTGGTAGCTTTACTGTAGCCTTGTTTATGGTCTATTGATAAATGCCCAGGAGTGGAATTGTTGGGCCATAAGGAAGCTCTATGTTTAGTCTTTTGAGGACCTCTATACTGCTTTCCAGAGTGATTGAACAAGTTTACATTACCACCAATAGCATTCCCTTTGGGCCACATCCCCACTAGCATCCTCCTCCTCTTTCTGTTTCTTCTTTTCATCTTCTTCCTTTTCCTTCTCCTCCTACTCCTTCTTCTTTCTCCTCCTTTCTCTGTCCATCTCCCTCCTATTCATAACTCCTCTTCCTCTCCTTCTCCTCCCTCTCCCGCCTTCTTCCCCTCCCGCATCCTCCTTTCCT
The DNA here is from genome assembly GCF_000151885.1 of Dipodomys ordii. Taxonomy (NCBI): domain Eukaryota; kingdom Metazoa; phylum Chordata; class Mammalia; order Rodentia; family Heteromyidae; genus Dipodomys; species Dipodomys ordii. Next base: position 7,645,588 of record NW_012267231.1, on the reverse strand, counting down.
CCTTCCTCACTGACTCTGGGAAAGAGGTGAAGGTTTTGTACCCACAGCCTTGCTCTCCATTCTGTAACCTGGTTTCTTCCCTTGACCACACTGTGCTGGACAACCTGCCCCGTGTGGAGTGGGATCCACGAGTCCCGCGGAAGTGACGCAGCTGTTGCTGCTCGAATTGAGGAAAAATATTTATGGGAGTGAATGACTCTGATCACACATTTGTATTCACAAGAAAGAACGTGATGCTTTGAAATGTTTCAGTGCTACCCAGGCACTATTTATAGATTCTCTATTAAAAAGGAGAGGCTGTGGGGCGTGTCATGCTTTACCCAGCTCTGCAGTAATCACACTATTTATTGCAGGGATACAAATAGTAATGCGGTGATATTTAGCAAAGCTTCCCGTTTCCAGCGCCTGTGAACCTGGTCTTCTGTTGTCAACCACAAATGATCAATTATGGTCCTCCCCCTCCATGGGGACCAAGTTCCTTTCTTCTCCAGGGGGATCATAGATGTCTACAAGAATGACAGGAGCCCTGTTCTCCTTGCCTTTCCCAGTGTGTTTAGTTTGGGGCTTTTAGAAGAGAAAATGTGCACTAATATCACTTGAATTTGTTGAACCTCTGATTCCAGGCTCTGTGGAGGAGCTGGTCCTGTCCTAGCAAAGGAGCCCACCGCTGTGCGTGTGCTACTTTGAGCTTGCTTGCAAGATGCATGCTGGGGAAGGAGGTTCAGAAACCCAGGGATAACTCAGTAAAAGATGTTGGCAAAAGAAAAGAAAAGAAAGAAAGAAAGAGAAAGAAAGCAGATAGCAAGCCAGGCACCACCGATGGCTCACACCTGTAATCCTAGCTACTCTGGAGGCTTGAGATCTGAGGGTCTTGAGATCTGAGGGTTTTGGTTCGAAGCCAGCCCAAGGAGAAAAGTCCCCATGAGACTCTTATCTCCAATGAACCACTCAAAAACTGTAGAGTCATGGCTCAAAGTGGTGGAGTGCTAGCCCTGAGCAAAAGAACTCAAGGACAGTGCCCAGGCACTGAGTTCAAGCCCACAACAGACAAAACAAAACAAAAAGTAGGTAGCAATGGTGGTGGCTCTATTGGAACCATTTTTGGTCTCTTTTGCTGTTGTTCAAAGAACTTGTTTCTCCTCAGACAAATAAATATAACTATATTGACAAGTTCTAAGCAGCTCTGGAGAAGAGAGCATGGCACACAGATAGAAGGAGAGTTGCCAAGAGCATACATGTACATGCATACATGAAAACATGCATAGACATGTACATATACACAACCTCAGTCCAGATTTAGAAGTCAGAAAAAAATGTGTCTGGGCACTGGTAGCTCACACCTGTAAATCCTAACTACTCAGGAGGCTGAGATCTGAGGATCATGGTTCAAAGCCAGCAAGAACGTCAGTGCTATTCTTCAATTTCTCCATCCCCTTCCCCTTGCTCCTGTTATTCAACAGCTTTTGGAGAGTTTCTGTGTGTTTTGATGTGATTTCTCCTCACCAACCTCCTACTTCCAATTCCTAGGAACAGCCTCACAATTATGAACACGAATGAGCATTCTAAAAGTTAGCAGAAGTGTTCTTCAGTGCACATCATTAATAGCAAGAAAGCCATGAAAACTCCTACTCCTTCTAAGAAGAATGAGAAGAGTCACATTTAGAATTTAGATGACTTTTACTCTCAGTTAAAGAGGAGCAGCTACAGGATCTGTTGGGCTTTTAGCACCATAAAATGCTTTCTGGGGCTGGGAAGGTGGCTCAGTGGTAGAGCGCTTGCCTTGTATGCCTGAGGCCCTGGGATCGATTCCTCAGCACCACATAAGCAAAAAGAAAAAAGCCAGAAGTAGCTCTGTGGCTCAAGTGGTAGAGCGCTAGCCTTGAGCTGAAAAGCTGAGGGGACAGCGCCCAGGCCCAGAGTTCAGGCCCCATGACCGGACCCCCCAAAAAAATAATTTCTCTGAAATGACCTGTGATCTTTCTGCTTCAGCCTCCTGAAAGTCTGGGCTTACAGGTATGTGACACTGTAACACTCCTTCTAGCTTGTAGTGACTGCTTTCAACAAAACAAGAGGGTTTCCCCCTTTTTTGTTTTTGTTTTCTTTTCTTTTTGTCTTGTTTATTTGTTTGTATTGTCTTCAGGAGTATAGGAGGCCAGAAGTGGAGGCCAAGTGGTGAACAAATGTAGCAGTGGTCCTCACTAGACACTGCGTTGAAAATGAACTATGCAACTTGTGGGTGGGTTGGGAAGGAAAACCTGGGAGTGAGGGAGGAAAGGGGTGATATTTTTCAGAAGGAAATGCACTCTGCCTAACTTATGTAACTGCCACCTCTCTGTTTTTAGCATTTCCAAATAAACAATAAATAAATAAATCAAATAAACAGAACAACTTAGAACAGCTGAGGCACAAAAAAAGAAAAGGAAGAGGAAATAGAAAGAAATAAAGGACAATACTCTGAAATATTAAATCAACAAAATGAAGGATGAGCTGAAATATCAAGTGTTTCATAAGGATTACAACAATCGAATCAGCCAGGAATATCATGGAAAGAAAAAACAACGTGGGGAAGTGAGTTTGTAGCATGGGATTTCAGGGGTGACAAGAAGGCTGCAGATGGTAACAGATCAGTCAGCACCAGCCATTCTAAAGCTATGATTCCTGAGGAAGAAATTCGTGCCCCCAAGGCCATCACTTAAACTATATGCAAATCCAATTTCCAGAACTGGGTAAAGAGTTTAGACTGGAAACAGATAATTGTGAACACATATTTGATATCCTAGGCACTTAAAGTATTCCTCATCTCATTCCAGAAAAAGAATCTCAAGTATGTGGGGACAGTTACATAACAGGCAAGCTATAAATATGGACAGGATTAGATCAATCAATATTATAAATAAATGAACTCTGGGACAATAGAGCTGTCGCTGAAGGTTGGTTCCTTTGACGACTCTCGATGACTCTTTGAAAGAACCTTGATTTTCAGGGAGAAGATGTTGCAGTTGGTGTCAGAGCTAAATATTGATGTCTAAACCCCATGCTCCTCCCAGCAAGAGCCCACAGAGTCTGACATCCGCAGAAAGGCAGGCAGCTTGTAACTAAAATTTCCCAGTAGAGAGCCGCGAATGCTCAGTGTTAAGTGTGAAATGGATCTAAACTGCCAGCAGGTTTTTACCTGTTCACTTCATGCTCTTGCTGAACATGTATTCAGCATTGATGATTTGCTGCTTTTTCAAAAAAAGTGCTCTAAATTAGGGTGAGACCAACTGAGATTGTTCCATTTCTAAAGGCAATGGAAAATCTCTGTAATTGTCTATGAGAGACAGAGAGAGAGAGAGAGAGGGAGCATCCCAGATTTGATAGCTGGAAATTTTGCATCTCCGGCCCCCACTTCCAAGCATACACTTTACCTCCTGACTTAATAGCAATAAATGCTCTGCTCAGCATCAGAAAAATTATAATAGATTATAAATTAAAACTACTACAAAATTAACCATTTAACTCAGACATGCAACTTACAAGAAAGGGAAAAGAGAAGTGGAGGAGTGCAAACTTAAGCATAGAGAATTTGGTCAGGGTTTTCTTAACAATTATCATTAGCTATAAAATAGTGTTGCCTTTCTAGTCCTTTTTATAGAATTAAGTCAAGTAAAAGGTGCTTACGTATGCCCCTTTCCCAAAGAAGAGAAACAACAACATATAAGAAATGAACAGAATAAATAAATATGATCACCATAGTTTAAATATAAGATAATGTCGATAGATTAAATTTTACTTTAAAAAGTTTCAGGCTGAGTTCAAGAAAAAAAATATTCTATTTAAAAAGAAAAGACAAATTAAATGTGGATAGACTAAATGGTTGTATAAGAAAACACTAGCAAAATAGTTTATAATATCAAAGCAGACTATGGGGCAAAAAATGATACTGAAAACAACAAAATATAGACATATATGAGTGACAACACATAGCAACAAAATAGCAGGTACTTAAGCATGAAAGAAAACCCAACAGAACCTATCCTAAAATTAGTTGAATAGAGGAAAATATCAAATGAATTTGTAAAACTGAAAAGTACAATGAAGATGGTGTATGAGAAATTTTATGGCGAGGGTTTAAAAGGAAAACATAAGACAGGGGGGAAATAAACAAATAGTTTAACAAAGAAAAATATCAAATATATCAAAAAAACCAAAAATACAAAATAGATGTATACATTATGGACTTTCAGTGCAAAAGGCATTAGTGATCTATTTGAAAGAAACAAAAACAACAAAATACCAGTGAAATAAAGATTCTGATAAATACCTGCTCAAAGAAATTTAAAATATGCTCACTAGGAAAATGAAAGTACTACCCACCAAGATATATTTAGAGAAAAGATACTGATTTAAATGTTTTTATTAATAAGAAAAATAAAAAATTACAAGCAAGAAATGTATTTTTATGTAACCAAATAAGGAAAAAAAATGTTATGTGGCACTAAACAAATTGATTTTGTGACATTTTCACCAAAGACTCCTCAGAATTGAGTCTGCTTTTGAAAAAAAAATCTTTTATAAACAAACAAACAGAACACATTTAAAATTTTTAAAAAAGGAGGCTAAAGAATGATTAGGGATTATCCTACCATTCACAATGCCTATGTAGTTGGGCATCCATTTTAGGTAAAATGCAAGATTTTCTGAGAGTTAGAAAATTTAAAATGGTGCAGTAAGGCTGAGAATGTGATGGTCCCAGTAGCTTGGAAAGAAATGGAGATGTTAACCAAGGAAGTTCTTTCCCTGCTGTATCATAATTCTTGGAGAATCAAAATTTCATGTAAAAATTAATTATAACTTATGAAATCTGTTTAAGCTAAATATATTTTAGTTTATTCTAGCGTGCAAAAATGATCCTATCTTAAAAGCTCCAGACCACTGAAAGGAAATCTGTCTCTAGAAAAAGCTTTTTAAAATATGGAAATATCTATAAATAGAATAACTTTTTTAAAGTTGTTTATCATAAACAGATAAGATTTATCATTCACTGATATTCAGCTGACTCAACAAAAGCAAACCTTTGAAGCATTTTATTGAAAATGTGCAAAAGTAAAGATTTTTGTTGTTGTTAAAACTATATTAGCATGCCTTTTAGATCCTGGTTATTCTAAACAGTTCTTCAAAAATGCACTGGAGAATCAAGATTATAAAATACAAACCAGAATCATTCATTTAAGGCAACCTTGAAGGAACTAAGAATTCCAACTAAAATTGTTAGAAATATAAAAGAATTCAAGATCTCCATCAAAGTAAAATTCTCAAAGTCCTAAAGCGTTGCTAGTGGAAAGAAGGAAGTAACTGGTAGCTAGTACTGGTCAGTCCATTCACAAAATAAATACATAATATTTTAAATTTGCCTTCACTCAAGACTTGCAGGCAAAACTAGAAAATGCTAAACACAAAGAGAAATATAAAAGAACAGCTGTTACATCAAGACATTGAAGTGAAAAAAAAGAAAATAATGAACAGGTCAATTTTGAAAAGTTGATTTGCTCTTAATCTAATCTATAACATATTTGTGAAAAAAATCTAATGAAAATTATTCTGAAGTTTTGTCTAAAAAAAAATAAGAGAGTGGCAAATACAATGTTTAAAGATTTTTCCCCATGATGAAATGTCAAAACAAAACAAAATAAAATGCATGTTTCTGAAATTTTCTCTAGAAGCGAATAAATAAGAAAAATACTTTAAAATTTTAAAGAAGAAAATTAAAATCACTATGGTTTGGTTTAAATACAGAAACACATTTAAACAATAGAGAATATGGAAATAAACGAATATGCACAAGAAATTGGTAAATAATAAATATTAACAAAGCAAATGGAAATATGATAATTACTTAACAAAGATCTGAGGTTGCTTCAATTTCAGAAAGAAAAAAGTTAATTAGAACTAAACTCATTACTGTAATAAATAGTGCATGATTAAACAGTAAAAATAATAATGATGGTTATAGAACAACAACAATAGAAAAAGAGTAAAAATATGTATAAAAATAATTTTGACTATCCCCATAACAGAAGAGGTAAATAGATACATTTCTAAAGATAGTATGAAGTAGTGAATAATATTTGAAATAAATGATAGGCAAGTGCTTATTACGTAAAACAGATGGAGAGTTTGTTCAAATTTATTAAAACAGTACCAAATGCCAGTGCTCCTGGGACAAATATTAAAAGCAAAAAGATGCTACAAATAAAATGAAACACAAATGGCAAGCCACTATCTGATGAAGCAAATACCTTTTTCCCAAGTTAAGAGAAATACCTAAAAATTCTAAAAACAGAATCAATGTGACCAATTTCTTACCTACTCTATTAAATTAAATAAAAGAAAATGACAAAATTCATTGGTAGGCAATCATTTGGGAAACAGGACTTCTGTTTGTCTGATAATAAAAACAATCAATTCATTTCTTTTGAAAGGAAATTTAACAATTCAGATCTCACACACACAACACACACACACACACACACACACACACATGGGTTTCAGTCAGAAAAATGTGCCTTTCAAAATGTAGCACAATGAACTTAAATGTTTTAAAAATTAAATACAATAAAATAATGGCATTATTTAAAACATCAAACATTAGAAATAATTTAATTGTGTAGGAAAAAACAATTGTAAATGTTGAAATCAATTATCATAGTTATAGGTTCACTACCTTGTCAGAGAGGAATTTTTTTTTCAAAAAAAAAGGTTCTGCTACAGAATATTTGACTACTCCTTTCTGGAAAGAAAAAAAAAACTTTTTAAAAAAATGTTTAATAAATGGTAGGAAAAGCAGAACCTACCATTGTAGGGAAACATGTAAAACTGTCAGCAAATACATTAGCAAATGGACAAAAATCAGAAAAAGCTTGGAGGTGATAGAAATAATTGTATAGCTTAATCAGAGAAAAGGAATATTGTTTTTAAAATCCATTTGCTAATCAATAGAATTGAAACTATGGGCTAAAGAATGGGAATGGAAAAATAGCTAAAGAATTGTGTATTCCAAAAAAGTGAATTTTACAGTTGGTGAATTATATCTCTATTAAGCTGCTACTCAATGTGTCTTATTTTAAACAGATGCCATTTGTAACAAGCGAGCTAGATGTAGCTAAAGCTGTACAAATATTTTTGTTTTGGAAAAGTAAAATAGAAAATAATTTTTAAAAGAATAGGAAAGAATGCATCTTTAAACTTCAGCTAATGTAAGAACCATGTACATTTGGGCATGCATTTTAAGTTTTTCTCCTTCCTTCCTTCCTTCCTTCCTTCCTTCCTTTCTTCCTTTCTCCCCCTCTCCCCTTGTTTCAAGACCAGAACTAAAACTCAGTACCTGATTCTTTGCTCATTGGCTGATGCTCTACCCATTGAGCCATGCCTCCAACCTGGGTATGCATTTTTCAAATCACACCTTATTCAGGAAGCACGCCTACTAGATGAAGCAGAACATGCATCCCATTTGCAGGATGGGAAAGTCTAGGACATTGCTTCTCTCTGGGTCTTTTCTTTCCCTTTCAGAAAAAAAAAAAGCTCAACGAAGAATTTGGGCTATCTAAGTAACCCCCAAATCAGATCTTCTGGCTGTTCCTATTAGTATATATAATGAATGGCTGACTTTTGGATATTGTGCCTTTTGGTATTGATTAAGAGGGGCATGAGGTGGAAAAAAAAGAGTTTATATTTTATTTAAAAAGTAAAACAAATGTATTTTCTTTTTTAAGTGATTTTTTTAAATTTTTATTTTTTTTATTGTGAAAATACTGTACAGAGGGGTTACAATTACATGGGCAAGATAATGAATACATTTCTTATCAAGCATTGTAGCCTCCTCCTTTGTTTCCCCTTCTCATCCCTTCCCATCCTCCCCTCGCGCCCCCCCCATCCTCCTCCCCCCTCCACCAAAGTTGTAAAGTTCGTTTTTCCACATAACGACTTGTACATCTCTTTGTAACAAATGTATTTTCAACAGAACTCTTCCCTTTCTTATGGACAGTGTGTGTGAGAGACAGAGAGAAAGAGACAAGACACACAGTGACAGAAGACACAAAGACAAAGAGATACTTTATTTATTGCCCGTTTGACACATGAAAGAGAGAGATAGGAAAGAGAAAGAGAATGAGAAGAGACAGAGAGAGAGAGAGAGAGAGAGAGAGAGAGCAGGAGTTGTGGACTGGCCATTCTTGTGTGCTTAGAAAGCAGGACAAGACCACATGTTCATCTCAACAGGATGCAGACTGACTTCATGCTGTTCCTTTGGTTGTAAAGAACCAAAACAAAGACTAAAATCATGAGAGAGAAAAGAATGCAGTGGGTTTGAATGCTAGGCTAGAAAGTCGTTTAAAAAAATAAAGGAAGATAAGTGAAAATGTATCCTGTTATTAAAATATCTCTTGAACTATTAGAGTGCCATTTCACACCAATAGTGCCTAAAGTGTCAGCACCCAGCTTCACCGTGCGCTTTAACCCTTTGCTGCCGGGAAAGACTCTCAAAGCCCTTCTGTTCTTTTCAGAAAGATTGTTCTCTCTCCCTAAGCAGTTTGCTCTTTCGAAACTTTGTAACTTGGTGTGATACTTTCACATCACAAATCGAACAGAAGGGTCCATGGTGCAGAGACGTGTGTGTAGATACCTTCAACTTGAGTTCTTGCTTGGCTCAGCTTTGCTAATTCAGAGATCACTTACTAATAATTAATTAATCGTCCTGATGATGTGTGCAGGACCAACTTGATATTGAATTCTGAGACTCAGAATTAGTTCTTAACTAGAAAGCCCGGGAGATGTTAAGATGCTATGTCCGCTCAATCTTGGATACTATCTGATGGAAACATTTCTTTGTTAAAAACTGAGGGCCGTTTAAGAATTGGGGTCAGACACCTATGGTTCATACTTGTAATCCTAGCTACTCAGGAGGCTGAGATTTGAGAATCCGTGGTTCAAAGCCTGCTGGGGTAGCAGGAAAGTCCCAGACACTCTTGCCCCCAATTCACCATGGGAAGAAAAAACAAAAAACTAAAAGCCAGAAATGGAGCTGTGGCTCAAGTGGTAGAGTGCTAGCCTAGAGCAAAAAAGCTCAGGGATGGCACCTAGACTCTTATTGCAAGCCCCAGGGCCAGCACAAGAGCAAACAAATAAAGAATTGGGCACTGAGTAGGAAAGGTCGTGTTCTGGGCAGTGCAATTGTCCGTCCATCTGCCCGCTCCTCTCACACCACTCCAAGCCTGCTTGCAACCCACATGCAACACAAAATGCCCAGCTGATACATCAGTAGCCCGCCACAGCAGCGCTCTGTTTCTCCCCAGCTTGCCTTTGACCCAGACCCTAGGATCCTCACATCTTGACTGCAGTCCCTGCCTGTTTCCATAGCGTTTCGTGTCCTTGGCAATTCCCAGGCTCCCAGACAAAGCCTGCGTCAGAATAGCTCACCATTTCTTCCCATTTCCGGGTTGAATTTGCACCTGGGATTTTTCTTCTCCTTCCCCGAGGCACTCAGGGCTCCTCCTGAGGTCCCTGGGGGTTCAGGGGTCTTGTTACTGGGGTGGGGGGCAGTGAAGAAAGGTATTTTGGTGTTAAAAAAGAGGGAGAAGAGAGCCCAAGGGGCGCATGCATGCTGCTAGGGCTTTTCCACGTGGCCGGAGGGTCCCCATATTACACCCTAGGCAAGAAAACATGAGGGGAAGGCCGGCAGTGGTGGCTCACACCTGGGATCCTAGCTGCTCAGGAGGCTGAGAGCTGAGGATCATGTTTTGAAGTCTACCAGGCAGCAGGAAAGTCCTTGAATCTCTTACCTTCAATTAACCACCAAAAAGCCAGCACTGGAGCTGTGATTCAATTAATAGAGGGCCAATCTTGAGCACAAAGGCTTAGGGACAGCACCCAGGCCCTGAGTTCAAGTCCCAGGACTGGCACAAAAAGAGAGTGAGAAGCAGAGAAAGAGAAAGAAAATGAATAAAACCGAGGGACTCCTCCTAAGATGTCAGAAGATGGCTCATATGTGATTCTAATGTATAGATCACTACGGATTTCATGGAGTCATTAGTCTTCATTTCTAGCCCAATACCATCATTAGTCCAATGTTATATGTCTATGAAATTTATCCTCAATTTTGAAGAGACTTAGTTTATTTCATTTTGTGCCATACTGGGGCTTGAACTTAGGGCTTTACTGCTTGAGCCACAGATCCATTTTCAGGTTTTTTGCTGTTTAATTGGAGATAATAGTCTCATGGGTTTTGCTGCCTGAACTGGTTTTGAACCATGATCCTCAGATGTCAGCCTCCTGAGTAGTTAGGATTACAGGCATGAATCATCAATGCCTGGCTCTATGGTTTGTTTTGTTTTTTGTTTTTAAATCAGTAAAAAAAAAAGTTATATTTTAAATTTCCTGATGATTCAGCTTTCAAGAGTAGAGTGTAGAAAGAAGCAGTTTAATGTCAATATCTATTAGCTATAACATTAGATGCCTTGAAATATTGTGTTTTTCACATGCCCAGCTTGAAATCTAATCTGATATTTCAAAAATATCAATACAAATTGAATTTATCTAAATATCTATAAGAGCTTTATGCATTTCAAGCATTTCAGGGCTAAAAGATGAAAGGGTGTGATCAGTAACTCTTTTTTTTTTCTTTTAAATAATATTTCAAGTCCCCAAATAGTTCCTGAGAGGTCACATCATTTGTGTCCTTACAGTCTCTTGCCAACATTGGATCTTTTCTTCATAGTCTCTCACACTAAATTTTTAGTTCTAGGCCAACTGGCTACTATTTTCATTTAGGAGTTGATGAAGTCAGAATGTCATGTTGAAAATCCAGTCTGAAATCCAATATTGTTTTTTGTTGAAGAAAATTTTCTCAGATCGCTTGTCAGAAAAGTAAGATGGATGATTTACATGCTTGAATATTTTCAAAATGAGGATGATAGAGCTTAATGAGGTATCCTTGTTTTCTCTTGGCCTTCAGTTATCTATACAGGATCCAATTCAAAGGTGATATGTAAAAACCTCCCTACATTTTTCCAACAGTTTTTTTCCCTAATGGAAAGGAAGTAAATCTGGGTAATGATCATTAAGACAAAGGATTAACCCTTATTGTTTGTTTGAAGACAGATAAATAAATACCCAGGAAGCTTTTATACATAGAAGAATAAATAAGGTCTGGGTAGGAACAGAAGATAACAAACATCCCAGTTTCCAACTTGTCGAGTACACTACCTACATATATCATCTCAAACCACAGGCTCTGAGGATGTATTTCAGGAAAAATAGGAGCTACCTAGTATATTTCATAGTGAAACAACTTTAAAAATAGGCTGACACAGAAAGTGTGGCTACTGGGAGGAGAATGTAAAAGGAGAAACTCAATAGACAAAGAACTCACATCTAGAATTTACAGAAATTCATGGCCACAAGTTGCAAAGGGAGTCAAACAGAACTGGAACACAAACACAGTGTCTTCTCAATGCTGTGTTCTCTCATTTCATCCGATTCTTTCATGCCACTGATTCCCCAGGCACTGGAACGCTTTTGCAGGCAGTTGTGACTTGTCCCCAACTCTTCACAGCAGCTCCAGTCCCCAAATAGAGCTGTTCTAAATAGTTTTCTCTCCAAAGCCACACTGACAAGGAGGTTCGGGCTTCTCAGACAGCTGTTCTTGGAATTCTTAGCTAGCTAGCAGCGTTTCTTTTTTTCTTTTCCTCTTTTGTTTCTTCGTATTTTCATTCAAGGCAATTTAGAGAGTATATTACAAAATCCAATGTTGCTTAACTCATTGGAAAATTCTATTTGTAAATCTCTCTCTTTTTTTGTCAGCTGTAGGGCTTGAACTCTGGGCTTGGGCACTTCCCTGTGCTCTTCAGCTCAAGTGGAGCGCTCTATGGCTTGAGCCACAGCGGCACTCCCAGTTTTCTAGTGATTTATTGGAGATAAGAGTCTCAAGGACTTTCCTGCCCTGGCTGGCTTTGAACCATGAGCCTCAGATCTCAGCCTCCTGAGTAGCTAGGATTACAGGTGTAAGGCACCGGCTCCTGGCTTCAAATAATTTTTATTGAGATTAAGTGATTACATAAATTTCACAGTATTGTAGATAGTGATTCTTACTTAAAGTTACAAACACTTTTTAACCTCCACAAAGCAAATTGTCATTATCCTGGTCTATAAAGTTTGTGAATTCCATTCGCTCTGACAGTACAACTATTTCTTCCACATCGGGTGAGATGCACATTTCTTTCCTTTTGATTAGTGTCAGCTTTTCCCTCTCATTCCCTCCCTCCCATCACTGCCCTTGAGTTGCTTAGTTCATTTTCATCAATGTCCAATTAGCTAGCAGTCTTTCAGAGAAGACTTTCTCTTTTTTAGGGCCCCTGTCCACATCTCCTTATTTTTCTTTGTCTTAGTTCCTAAGTTGGGATCTTCATGACAAAGGAAAGCCAGACACACCTTTCTCCCTTGCTGCCTTAGGGGGTGATTTCAGGGAAGGTTTTTTTTTTTCCTTGCTTCCCCCCCCCCCCAGGTTTTTTTCCCCCACCTGTCTTACTTGGAAGACTGCTGGGTAGGTGAGAATTGCAAAGAAGAAGGCTGGGAGAACAAGACTAAAAAAAATGGGAGCCGTGCCCTGATGGTTCACACCTGTACTCCTAGCTACTCAGGAGGCTAAGATCTGAGGATGCCAGTTTGAAGCCAGACTGGGCAGGAAAGCCTATGAGACTCCTATCTGCAATTAACTGCCCCCCCCCAAAAAAACTGGGGGAGCTGTGGCTCAAGTGGTAGAGTGCTAGCCTTGAATAAAGAAGTTTGAGGACAGCCCCTAGATCCTGGGTTCAAGCCCAAGGACCCGTGTGTGCATTCAGAGAGGGAGGGGGGGAAGAGAGAGAGAGACAGAGAGACAGAGAAAGAGAGAGAGAGAGAGAGAGAAAGTGCAAAGAGAGAGAGGAATGGGGAACCAAGGTGAACCAGCTTTAGCAAAAGGAATCTGAATCCAAATTCTTCTGGCTCTGAAGTGTGTGCCCTTTTCTCTGTATTCAAGATGTCGCTCTGTGCATCTGTTTCTGTCTACATGTCACTGTATATGTTGCTTTAAATTGATTTTATTTAAAAATAAAACAGATTGATCTTAAAATAGTTTGTTTCCATAAGTAGAGAACCACTGTCACCTGATACTTCCTGCAAGTGGCAGTAACAAGCCACAGATCCTGGCCCAGAGCTGGATGTGGGTGGGGGTGTTGGCCACACTGGAATTAAAACAAAACAAAACAAACAAAAAATACCCCGAATATTGTGTTCTTCTCATCCCAACTCCCCAACAAAACAAACAAAATTGACACCTATACAGTTTCATTCTTCCCTCCATTAATGAACTTCATACCTTTCACTTACATTGTATATTTTTGTGATATGTATGTATCCACTTACAACAAAGGCTATTGTTTCTGCTAATAGTTACATACAGGAGAGCTCATTAACTTTCACATATTGCTCTTTCACACAATATTGGCTGTCACATCTGTCTATGTTGATTCATTTAGGTCTAGTTCATTCAGTTTAACCTCTATATAGTATCCTTTTGTATACATATAGGCCCAATATTTATTCTTCCCCCGAAGGACAGGTGAGTTGTTCCCCTTTTTAAATTTTTTTTAAATGCCAGTCTTGGGGCTTGAACTCAAGGTCTGGGTGCTGTCCCTGAGCTTCTTTTGCTCAAGGCTAATGCTCTACCAGTTGAGCCACTTTTGCCCCCCCCCCCCCGCTTTTTTTGGCAATTAATTGGAGATAAGAGTATCATGAACTTTCCTGCCCAGGCTGGCTTTGAACCAAGATCCTCAGATCTCAGCCTCCTGAGTAGCTACTATTACAGGCATGGATCACTTGTGTCTGGCTGAACAATTCTTTCAATGAAAGGAAATGTGTTTTCTTCTTATAGGTCTAGCACTGCCCATTACTAGGATCACATGTACTAGTTGTTTTTCAGGCATCTGAAACCAGAAGTCATCTAAGACTTGTCTTCATGTCTAAATGTTGGGATTTGTCTTCCTGAGATGTAGGAACCAGCCTAGCTCTACTCTTCCAGTGTCAGCATTCAGTTCTATGGTCGATCAACAGTCCTCCAAGGACAGATGAAGCTGGGCAATTCTGCAGATGTGGTGTCCATACCACAGAGAAGCAGAGATACTCCCAGATCTCCAAGCACTGCCTCCTGACTTAGTAGCTTGCCTAGAAGACTAGAGTGAGGGGCTGGGAAGGTAGCTCAGTGGTAGAGTGCTTGCCTTACGTGCATGAGGCCCTGGGTTTGATTCTTCAGCACCACATAAGCAGAGAAAACCAGAAGTGGTATTGTGGCTCAAGTGGTAGGGCACTTACTTTAAGCTGAAGAGCTGAGGGACAGCGCCCTGGCCCAGAGTTCAGGTCCATGACCAACAAAAACAAAGCAAAACAAACAAACAAACAAAAAACCCAGAGTGAGTTCACCATGAGTAAGAAGCCTGACATATTGATTTTTCTATTTTTTAAAAAAATTACAAAAGAAATGTACAAATCCATTTTACAGAAGAAGAAGGCTCTATTGGAACTTATTATTCAAAGAGCACATTAGCAGGGGCAGTATGAGTGGTCAGTTGAAGCATTTCTTTTGTAGATTACCTGTGGTTACTTTGTCCTGCTTTAGGGATGTTTGTTAGCATGTCTTTCTAGACTCGAATTCTTAGGAAAATACATATGAGGATTTAGAACTGCTAAAAAAAATGTTTTCCACTCTAAGAAACACTAATGTGTGGAAAAAATCTATACTACTACTAAAAAAACCCAACAACCCTGTATTACTAAAGTAAATTAAGAAACAAGTGTTGCTTGGGTTTTCTTGCTGTAGCTAGTGCATTGATTTATAGATGCTGATTACCTGACAGAGAAGGAAGGAAAAGGTAGATGTATAGATAAAATACAAGATATCAATTTAAACACAAAGACACCACACGAGGTGCCAGTGGCTCTTGTCTGTAACCCTACCTACTCACTCGGGAGGCTGAGAGCTGAGGGTCATTGTTGGAAGCCAGTTGAGGCAGGAAAGTCCATGAGACTTTTATCTCCAATTAATCACAGAAAAAGATGGATGTGGTGCTGTGGCTCAAGTGGTAAAGTACTAGCCTTGAACAAACAAGAGCCCAGAGACAGTGCTCAGGCCCAGACTTTAAGCCCCACAAACAGCAAAAAAAAATCAAAATAAAAAAACAAAAAAAAAGCCCAAGACACAGTGTCATTGGATGGTAGAAAGCTCTATTCTGAAGGTAATTGTTTCACAGAAAAAAAAAAACAGAAAAATGAAACAACTTGCAAAAAAAATAATCACACAAAGTGAGATGGGGCAGAGAAGGGGTGAGGTTTGTCTCCTCCTAGCAATACTGCTGGCAAAGCACCTCAGAGCTGGTGTCATTAATCACAGGAAACAGGCATTTTGATTCCACCTGATTTGTCATGTGGTCTCTGATAAGCTTCAACAATGAAGAAACAACTTTTGTACTGTATGCCTGACAGGGTCCCTTCCTATTGGTATGTTTGAAAGTTAATTACAGGGAGCAATAGAAATGGCACACCCATCTTGGAGGTTAACCATTGCAAATGACAGGTTTTCAAGAGACATATGGCACTCACAACTGGTGTGTGTGTGTGTGTGTGTGTGTGTGTGTTATACTTTCCTATTGATCATCACAAGGTCACAGATCATACTTACCCTCCTCAGGGATGGGTTCACACCAGCCTGTGAAAGGCTATATGCCCAGGGCATTGGGTCAGCCCCCAAAACTTCCTAGTCTCCACCTTAAATAGATGCATCTATCTCTCTTGCCTTGGGCCTGAGTTTTCCAGAAGCTCCTCTTAGCTGAAGGCCCACTAAAACTCCAGCACTGCTTTCAAAGTATCATGGAAAAAGGTAGCATTTGTGCCACATCATGAGCTGGCTAGCCGTGCACAACTGAAATAGAAAATCTTCTCGAGTTGAACGTAGATGGTTCTCACTCAATCTGGGACCTGTGTTGCTTGTTGCTGTATGGGGACTGCAGTCAATCATTCCTTCCCTGTCTGTGCACTGCTCTGTAGAGACAACTTGGTGCCCCTCATCCTGACTCCCCTCTCCCCGCCCCATAACTAAAAGCCTTTTTCTGGGAATGGCTCCTAGCAGTAGCATCTCTGAAAGGTATTCATCTGTAGAGGCAGCATCTCCACGAACTCACCGAATAGGAAAAAAAAAAAGGTAAGCTTTGTGCTATTTTTTTTTAAAGAATACCTGCAAAATTTCTCAATTACATAATGCACTCTTGTTTTTAAACTGAGATAAAATCACCCACAATGAAGTCTGTTATCTTTATGTGTATTGTTGCATGTTTTTGATAAAGGCATAGTCAACACCCCAACTGACATCTGGCATTGCCATACTACTGGAAAGTTCTTTGAACTGCTTCCTAGTGATCTGCCACTCTTTGCTCTCCATCCACCAGAGCAACCGTTATTTAATTTTCTGCTTTAGAGATCCATTTTGCCTGCTGTTGGACTTCATATGTATGGATTGTACTATTTTGTTTTCAAAGCTGGTGTTCTACTTCTTGAGCTATACATTCTTCTTAAGACTAATCCATGTTTGGCATGAGTTAGTGGTTCTTTTTTTTTCTTCTCTTAAATTACTAGTACTGTTCTGAACAGATGGATCATGGTTTGCCTATCCATTCTCCTTTTGACATTTGTGAAGGTGGTTTCCAGTTTATTCTGTATTAAGAATTTAGTACCTGTCTTCATTCCAATGTGTATTTTTTTTTGCAAATATGTTTTCATTTGTTTTAGGGGTAAATAGCTAGGGGTAGAATGGTTAGGTCCTGAATTATGTGCATGATTAACCTTACAGGAAACTCCCAGTTTATCTTATACTCTCTTCTTTAATTAACTCAGTTGTCCTGCAGAGAATTCCTTTGTTTTGTTTGACCATTTTTGCCCCTTAAATTGTATTGATACAACATGGGTTGTTACTCTTTGGAAATGTACTCTTAAGAGTAAGATTAACCGTATAATTTTATTTTATTTTATTTAAAATAATTCTTCTGATCTTTTTAGGTAACAACTTGGAATTCAGAAGAGTCTTATTAGAAAATCTAAATGATCTCTTTCATGGGTCTCTTGCATATTTTTTATTGTCTTCTTTGACATTCAATACAAGCAAAAATATACACCTGTTGGTTATAAAGCATAGGGTGAGGAGGAAAGTGTGCAAGTCCTCCCCCAATCTAAGAATAGACATATTTTCAAGAACTTTGCATGTGTCCAAGGACTTCTCCTTGCTCTAACCAAAAGCAAAGCAAAACAAAAACATATTTTTGTTAAGTGTTTAGTTACCTTGCTGTTTTTTTCTTTTATGAGTTTTATAAAAATGGTGTGATGCTGGACGTAGTTCCATGGAACTGGTGTGTTTTTAGTTAACAATGTATTTGAAAGATCTGCCTATGTCGTATGTGGTTGTAGTTTATTCAATCACTACTGAATAACATTCTTTTTTTTTGGTGGGGGGGAGGTGAGCGGTGGAGAATATAACACTACATATTGTATTACCTGTATTATTTGTCAGTTGTTTTCTGTGCTGTTTTTGTATGTTTCCATTAATATATGCCTATCTCCTTGAGGAATCAAATGCATTCAACAGAATTCAACTAAACGTGCTATCAAGCTTTTCTCCTAAAAAAAAAAAAAAAAAGAAAACAAGTAGCCAGTTTCTTCTCCAACAGAAAGAGAATTGATAAGATACCTAGGCAAGGAAAAAATGGTATAGAACTTAAAAAGTGTGGTGTATTGTTAGAATGGTCACAAAGCAAAGACTACCATTGGTGTTTGTCTTCAAGATTCTATTTCCCAGATTGGAAAAGATTAAGTTTGCATAGAACCTAATCACCGAAGAAAATAAAAATCATCTTGTTTGCCATGTGAAAACCCTGAGGTGCCTTAAAATTTGCTTTTTGTTAATATTAAGCTAATAAATAAATATAAATATAACAAATAAATATGTAAGAAAAAATGATCTAAATACTCATCTTATTGATGACTTACTACTTTAGGAATAGACATTAAAAACGTCACAGATGAAAGATCTTTCCAGTAAGAATAAATCTGGAGAGAAACCTTTGCAAACTCTACAAATAACTATGTGTTTCTATTTAATCTACATATTCCTTTATATTCTCAGGGACAAAATAATTAGTATTTTTTATTATTTAAAGCAAACTAGATAATATTTAAAGGTTTTCTGTTGCAACAGCCTTCTAAAAATCAATGCTAAACTTTTGCTGCAATTTACAAGGAGGCATTAAAAAATTCTGCATGTGTCCCCAGGGAACACCAAATACAAGGAACATATAATTTCGATATTCTTTGTCACTTATTCTGCTGAAACTATCAGAGTGGATGGGTTTGTATACAGTAGGGCACCTTATGCAGGGAACTTTTTAAATTTTAGTTTTTAAAAAAACAAGTAGAATGCTTTTAATGATTCATAGGTAGTGCTCAACTTAAGACCCTAATATATTTCTTTGTTAATGTCCAGGAATAACCTACAACTGGAACATTTTCATTTAACAATTAAGCTGAATTTTAGTTTTAAAAAAGACAACCCCTTAATACATAACTTTAGTCAGTAAACAAAAAAGAAAAAGAAAAAGAGAAAAGAAAAAAAAGATTTTCTTTCTATATAATCGACTCACTGAAGATAAAAATTTCCAAAGGGAAAACTGTGGTAGAAAAATAAATACCGAATAAAAAAAGGGCTAAGTTTCGTTATGATAGCTTTTGATTTTTTTAAACAAAATTATTATTTATGGCCCTTCATTTGGAACATCATCTGTGAAAGATGGCTAGGGCAGTAGCACACAAAAACCTCGTGCCATCCTGGGTGTGTGTGTGTGTGTGTGTGTTCAAAACCTTTCTTATAGGAAACCATCCTGGTTGTTGATGAGAAAAAAAAAACACTCCTCGATTCAGACATTCCCAAGTCTATTAGCCATCTTTTATTAGTAGTAGTATTACTATTTAAATTTTTAAATAATGTATTATTGACTTCAATTAGCCTGACTCAGGAAAGGCGGCCACACGCGGGCCGCACGTGGTCCAGTCTCTGTTTTCAAGTCTCGGTGAGTCCCGGTGCTCGCCGCGGCCGCCCCTCCCTGGCGGGTACCTGGACTCACCGTGTTTACTCACAGCGCGGCGGCCCCGGGGAAGCCTCCCCACCCGCACCGTGGAGAACCCCACGCCGGGGACTTCGCGGGAGGGGGGGGCTCCGTTAGTTTGCAGTCACTTACGTATCCAATGAAGCAATTAGGGGGTGTGGGGTGTGGGGGGCGGAGACGAGCCCGAGGGGACCCGCGGTGGCAGGTGCGGGTGGGTTTCCGCAGTGGCCACTGATGGCGGGTGCGCGCGCGGCACGATCTTGGTTTGGGACCCGAGCCAGGATGCGTGTCCGGGTGAGGATCGCCGCTCCCCACCCCTCCCCCCGCCATCCCTTCCGGAGCCGGAGGGGGAGCGAGGGTCTCCCCCCCTTCGGACACGCCCCCCCTCCTCCCAGCTCTGGGGTTCGGCAGCCCACACCGTGCACGCGCCGCGGCCGCTCCCCGCAGCTGTCCACGTGGTGGTGGAGCCCGGGGCAGCCCGCAGCGACCGGGAGCCCTTGTCGGGGGAGGTAGGGGGGGGCGCCAGGCCCGGAACAACCCAGCCGAACCGGTCCCCCCCTTCCCCGATCCCACCCCAACCCGGGGCCCCCACATTTCCTGCCCCGGAGGGAGGCCCACTCCGCGGGCCAACCGTGCCCAGTGCCCGCCGCGCCCTCTGGCGGCCGCCGCGGGGACGCGCCCTGGGCACGCGGGGCCGCCTGTCTAGGGGTAGAGGGGGGACCCCCCCCCCACTTCCCGGATTGGGAGCCCGCGGCGGGATCTCTTCCTCGGCCACCTTCCTTCTTCTCCCCACTCCCCCCTCCTCCGCCCGCCGCCCTTCCAGCACCACGCCGATCCTCCGGAACGCTGGGCACCACTGTTCACGCCAACACGAGCGCCCCAGGCTCGCGTGAAAAAGTGCGGGGCTTAGTAGCCTGACGAAGTGTGTGTGTGTGGGGGGTTCCCCTTTTCTCCCAGGTGCGCCCCACCCGCCACGATCGGGCTTTTCCAGCACGCTGCGGAGAAAAAAAATGCCGCATGCACAACGCACTTATTTATTTATTTTGCAACAGCTGCAAGAAACAATGGGGCTTTTCAAGAACGGAGGAAACGGCTTTCCAGCCGCGCGGCGGTTGTTTTCAATGAACCTCGTCGGGCCCCGCGCTCCCCGCCCACCGCCCTCCGCGCCCCGCCCCTCCGCCCTCTTCCCCGCCCCTGTCCACCCGAGAGTAGCGGGGTGTCTGTGGGGGGCGGGAAACCCGCGTAGGGGACATTGTTTTTGGGAGTCCTGCGGGAGGGCAAGGGGGGGGAGTGCGGGGAGGGCGCGTGCGGGGTGGCCGGCGCAGTGCGGGGTGGAGGCGGGAGCCTGTGGGCGCGCGCGCGCGTGTGTTGGTGTGCGCGCGTGTCTGGTTGCGGGCGGGGCCGTGGGGAGGGAAGGAGGGAGGGGAAGGAGGGAGGAGGGGCGGTGCTTCGCAGCGCGGCGCCCCACGCCCGAGCTCCATTCCGCACGTCCCTGGAATCCCCGGCTCCCGTTCTTGCGGTGTACCGACTCAGGGCCCGGCCCTCGGCGCGCCCGGGCT
>NW_012267231.1:7609985-7623873 GCF_000151885.1 Dipodomys ordii | reverse complement strand
TTCCTTTGTTTCTTAAATTCATTGTTACTTATTGGACTCAGGTCTTGAAGTATAGAAATTCTTTTTATCTTACCATTAGTTTTTGAAGGTATAAACCAACTGTAGGCATTTTTGCAATGTTTATTTAGAGAACCCAACAAACTAGTAACCAAGGCTTTAATATTTCTAGTTTTTTTTTTTTTTTCTAGTGGTAAGATTCTTTTTTTTTTTTTTTCTTTTTCTTTGGAAAGAGGGGAATTTCGTCCCAAATCAAAGGAATGAAGTCTGGCTCCGGAGGAGGGTCCCCGACCTCGCTGTGGGGGCTCCTGTGTCTCTCCGCCGCGCTCTCGCTCTGGCCGACGAGTGGAGAAAGTGAGTCCGCGCCCGCCGCCGCCGCCACCGCCGCCGCGGGAACTTTTCCTCCGAGGGGGGCTGCGCCTGGGGGGCGAATCCCACCGCTGACTGGGGGCTCCCTCCACCACCCCAGGCTCGGGGCGCAGCCCGGAGGGGGCTCGGCCCTTGAGGAGGACCCCGAGTGGGGGGACCCCTCGAACTCTGGGCCGGGCCTGGGCGGGGGGGGGAGGCTTTCTGTCCCCAGCGCCCTGTCCCGCGGCCGGCTGGGTGGCTGGGTGGGTGGGCAGGCAGGGGTCTCTCCCGGCTGGCTCACTGGCCACTCCAGGCACCAGGACCCGGTTGGGACGTTGGTCCTGGGTGTGTGTATGTGTGTGTGTGGGGATGCGATTCCGGGGTCCCCCACCGCCGCCATCCTCATCATCCCCCCACTCCCGCGTGCGCGGGCCACGTAAAACCGGGGTGGGTGGTGGTGGTGGAAGGGGGGTCCCCTGGGCTGCGCCGCTGTTGGGGGTGTCGTGGTGGGGAATGGAGTCGCCCGCCCCGTCGGGTGTGAGTTGTTCTAGGGGGGGTGGGGAAGGTGCCCCGCGGGGAGGCTCCCTCCCCCCCCCCACCGCAACCTCGGGACACGTTTCCAAACATCACGGCGCGCGCGGCCTCCTCAAGCCTAACTCGCTTTGCCTGGCCGCTCCCGGGGGGGGGGTGTCTCCAGTTCAACCCGTCCCGCGGCGGGTTCCCGCTCTCCCCCGGTGTCCCGGGGTGGGGTGTGGGGTGTGTGTGTGTGGGGAGACCCGTGAGGTCGAGGACTTTCGTCAGCCTGGCTCTTCCCAGGGAGCGCGACTTGGATTTCCCTTCCCCATTCTTCTCTCCCCCCCCCCCCCGGTTCCAGAGGGTTCTGGGACCTTCTCCCAGTGTCTCCCTCCCGGAGGGAGGGGTGGGGTGTGGTGGTCAGGACCGCGTCCGCGTGTGCGGTGATCGCGGGCCGGTGGACGGAGCCGGGGCGCGTCGTGCGCCACGTGCTCGCGGTGCGGGCTCCGCGCGGGGTCCGGGACGCGCGGTGTCGTGCGCTGTGCGGGCCGTGGAGCGCCGGGACCGGGGCGCGGTGGAGGGTGAAGGGCCGTGGTTCTGGTTCTGGATCTGGTTGTGGTTGTGGATGGAGAGTTGTGTGGCCTCCGCGCCCTGCACTGCCTTTGTACACAGTTAATCAGCGAGATGGCTCCGCACGCGCTATCGCTTGCAATCGGATAGCTTTTGTTAGGGTGGTGTCGGGTAGGGGCTGGTGGGGAAACGCGGGGAAGTAGGGAAGTGAGACCAGGCAGGAGGAGGAGGTGGGGGGGGGGTTGCTTTCCTTCAGAAAAAAAGGGGTGGTGGTGGTGGTGGTAGACGGGTGCTTTCGAGATGGTAGGGTAATCGGAACACGATTCCAAGTTTTAAGTGCAGTCCCCAAAAGTGAGGGCGAGTTGGTGAGTAATGTTTGCCCAGGGTATGTGTGCAGGTGGTGCCTATTAACGTGCGTGCGTGTGTGTGTGTGTGTGTGTGTGTGTGTGTAAGTAAATCTCGACTCAGCCTTGAGGATCGATGGGGAAGAACCCGGAGGCGGGAACTGGAGAGGAAGGTGGGTGGGTGGGCAGTTCAGAGAGGCTGTTTCTTGAAACAGATCTTGCCTCAACGTCTTTGAAGAAACAAGTCCAGGATGGAGTTAAGAGCGGAGCTTTATGGAATTAGCCTGTTTACTGCGCAAAGAGGGGAGGTGGGGGAGGGATGGGGGGGAGGCCTCGGGAAGGGCGGACCTCCCCAATCCTGGGCTCTCCTGCTCTTTGTTTTCCAAACTTTGAGCACACGGGATTGGGTGAAAAGCTTCCGGGCTCTTATCCACTCAAGCATTTTAGGTGGTGGTTTTTTTTTGGGGGGGGGCTGGTGGTGGTGACGTCGGTGGCGGTAGATGGGAGCGTTTCTAGACTTTAAACTCGAAATATAAGTTTAGAAGACACCTGAGAGCGAGTCCGTCTATTAGGGAATGCTGTTGAAGTATGTAGTTTTGAAACCCAAAGCCTTGCACGTCCCCATCTTTCCATTCCCCCTTGCCCCAAGATCTCTGCATGTTGCTGTTGCTGTTTGGTGATTTCTTGAACACACAAGGTGGAGGGAAAGGCATTTCAATGTGTGTTTTTAATCCCTGCAACCCTGAGTGGTTCCGTTCTTAAAGCCTGAGGGGAAAATCAGAAGGTACCCCCCCCCCTCCAAATTCTGGGCCTGCCCTTCCCTTCTGCACTGAGAAATGAGGCATACTCATCCAGTGTGGAAGGTGCTAGACCACTTTACTCGGAAGAAAGGCACAGGACAGGCATTCTCTCCGAGGTTCATCTGTTGATGGAGACAGAGGCTGTGGGTTTTATTTGAAGGTATCTGGTTGGCGTATTTATGGATTTATGGACGTTGGAGGTTGACGGTAGTGGGATGAGCTTGTTTTGTCTAGTTTTGTGTTGGTCGTGGGGCTTGAATTTAGGACCTGGGTGCTGTCCGTTAGCTTTTGTGCTCAAGGGTAGTGCTCTTACCACTTGAGCCACAGATCCACTTCTGCCTTTTTGTTGGTTAATTGGAAATAAGAGTCTCACATACTTTTCCTGTCTGGGTTGGCTCCGAACTGTAATCCTCAGAACTGTCTACTGAGTAGCAGGGATTACAGGCATGAGTCAACGGTGCCAATCTAGTTTTGTTTTGTTTTTTTTAAATCTTTAACTTAGAAAATGTAGTTTTGTGAAGCCAATGCAGTTTGCCTCGTGTCCTGAGAATGTGAACCCATCTTCCAAGTGAGGGACATTGGAAGCTATGAGGGACAGGCAGTGAGTCCCATGGCTGTTTGTTTTTTTAATCTGAGTGCACTTTAATGGTAAGGTAAGGTGCCTACCTTCTAAAAAGGACTTCATCTTTCTGCTCCAGGCACAGCTACATCCTATTGTTAGAGAAACCTTAGGTATGTGAAATGTTAGTGCTTAGAGAAGTTAGGGTTTTATTACCTACCAGAAAGAGAACCCACAATAGGAACTTTTGAAAGAACCTAAATAGCAAATTATAATTTAGGTTCTCTGGAGAGAAATAGCAAGTAAATGGTGTTTTGTGGAGGTGTGTGTGTGTATGTATTTCAAGTTTTAAAAGCTGGAATGTTTGATGTGTCAAAAGGATTAGAGAAGTTCAAATATGTTAAGTTCAAAACAGTGGATTTGAAAAAAAATATTATAAAATTAGATTTAGGAGTCCATTTTAATAAAAGACCACAACTTGTATGATTCTGTTGATATGAAATGTTCAGAATAAGCCAGTCCATAGAGAAGGAAGGGAGATAAGTGGGTGCCAGGACTGGGGGTGGGGGGGGAGGGGGATTGGGGAGTGCCTGCTAATGGGTACAGGGTTTCTTTTTGGGGTGATGCAAATGTTCTAAAATTAGTTTGTGGCAAAGGTTGCACAACTCCAAAGATACTAAAATGTGAGTTTTATGGCATGTGAATTATATCTCAACAAGCCCATTTTACTTTTTAAAAAAGAAAAACATTAATGTCAGAAAGTAGGTTAAAATTGGCCAGGTTCAATTTTCCCTCAGGTTGGCATCACTTTTCTTTTAAGAATTTATACGTTAAAACAAAACATTGATCATTGTAGCCAGATCAGGCATAGGCAAAATGTCTTGGTCAAAGATAGTTTAAGAATTGAAAGATTGGATTAAAAACAACAACAGCACATAAATGTTCATGAAAAGCAGTAAAATGCGCAGCTGCATCTGAAATGAGGTTGACGTTTTGTAGAGTTTTTAGCAGCTGAGTCTAGATGGCTGATAGTGTTTCCAGTTTCATTATGTATATTTTCCAATACAGAAATAATGCACTGGTTTAAAAGGGTGGAGAATTTCACTCTGTACTTTGATTAGGCCATATTAACCACAAGTGATAGGAAGCCTATTTTTTTAAAGTAATTGGTTAATTTTTGTGCCAGTTCTAGAGCTTGAACTCAGGGCCTAGGTGCTGTCCCTTAGCTTTTTCTGCTCAAGCCACAACTCAACTTCTGGCTTTTTGGTGGTTAATTGGAGATGAGAGTTTCAAGGACTCTCTTTCTGCTTGGTTTGGCTTTGAACCATGATCTTCAGATCTCAGCCTCCTACTAGGATTAGAAATGTGAGCTATTAATTTTATTTATTTTTTCTTTCAAAGTATTGTGCCTTTTTCCACATTTAACTTGGAAAAGCCTTGGAAAACAGTTATTTACATTTTTTCCCACCTTCTTTGTCCAAGGCTTAGTTACAATGTTTCTTGATCTTATTGTTACAAGGTCTGTAACAAAAGCTTACTGTATCTACTGGGTTATTTTAGGGTTTTTTTTTCCCTTTTCCCCTAAGGGAGCCCTTCAAGGGTCAATCCAATTTTTTTCTAAATCTGGTTTCAGTTTGTTTTCTTAAGAAGCTATTTAGTGAGTTTTGCCTGTACTTAGTGGGCACCTACTGTGTGAACCTGACCTGTCCTAGGCATTGCATATACTCCTTCATGAAAGGAGATTATTTGAAAATTCACTTTTTTTTTCCTGCTAGACTCTTCATCAGATGGACAATTTTCACATAGAGAGTAGGTTGCATTTTAAAGGCCCTAGGCCTTTAAAGTGTTGCTCATTTGTGTAAATAAATGCTGGATTTTTTTTTAAACCTAATTTATACTTTCCCTTATATTGCAATGTAGGGCAGACAGGTAGCTTGTCCATTTTAACCAATCCGCTACCTTCTTTCTATCCCTGGTCCTGACAATTGTGATAAAAAAAATGTATAGTGTTAGGCTGGGCAGGTGGTACACATCTGTAGTGTCAGCACTCAGGAGGCTGAGGCTGGAGGATAAATAATACAAGGCCAGCCTGGGCTGCTACATAGTGAGACTTTCTCAGACAAACCAACAAGAACCTAAGAGTTACGTGTGTGTGTGTGTGTAAAGGACCAGTATCAGAATTTGTCTCTCTTTGTACATTTTCTAATCATCATTAGAGGATGTTTTCAAGGTCTTTTATAATTAAGAAATAAGTGGCTATTATAAGAAGTGTGGGGGGGGACGGTTGAGATGGAGGAGGAGTCAAGGCTAGAAAGATGTTCTTTTTTCTTAAAAATAAAAATCACACACAACATCATGTGTCCCCCCCCCCCCCGCCCCGTGGCTTGTGATTTTCTTTGTTTTCAAAATTTGTTTAAAAGGGAGAGGTATTTGTTCCTGCCAGCCAGCTTGTTTGAACTGTTTTTCTTAGCCAGTTTCTGACAGGTGCTATCTGAGGCCAAGAGATGAACTCTGCAGTTGTACTGGATCTATAATAGTTGCACACATGCCAGAGATCTAGTGTCTTGGTGTCTCTGAGAAATTCTGAAGGGAAAACTTGGGACACATTAAAGACAATGCCCATGATGCACACACACTACCCTCCTGGCATACCCTCTAGGTGAACTTAAGGAAGTTTTGTTAGTTCCTTATGATGATGTGATTTGGCTTTAACTCAGGCATTTGTGTGTGTGTGTGTGTGTGTGTTACAGAAGTCCCAGTGTTTGCAGACATTAGGGGAGCAATCTGGTCTTTGCAAAGATTAAAACTTGAAAAAATGTACACACCCTGTCTTCTCCACCCGCATGAATGGTGTGTTATGATAGGGGCTGGTATAGGAAATGGCTGGTACACAAAGGGTCTTCATAGAACACTTAAGTTATCCCAGCAGACACCGGTTTCCTTGGCATGAGCAAATTGGTTTCTTTTGTTAAATCACTTTGGTTTAGCTGAAGATGTTATCTTTGATTTTGAGAGTTGGTCAGGACTCTTGAAGACTGAACTGCTCTTTGATTTCAATGCCACACAAGTTGTAAAGTTCCAGAGAGAAGTTTAAAGGATTTCTCTCTTTCCCTCCCCCACTTCTGCTAATTTTACTATGCCATATTAAATTGCTAAACTTTAGAATTTCAAGGAAATAGTACAGAGGTATTTCTTCACTTGAAGCATGCAATTATTGATCTTCTCTCTTCTCCTCTCTTCTCTTCGGCCTGGGACAAAGCACTTTTGCTCAAGGCTAGTGCTCTACCACTTGAGCCATACCTCAACTTCTGCTTTTTTGGTGGTTAATTGGAGATAAGAATCTGTGAACTTTCCTACTAAGGCTAGCTTTGATCCTCAGATCTTAGTCTTCTGAGTAGCTAGGATTACAGTACCACTCCCGGCTTCTTCCTTTGTTTCTTAAATTCATTGTTACTTATTGGACTCAGGTCTTGAAGTATAGAAATTCTTTTTATCTTACCATTAGTTTTTGAAGGTATAAATCAAACTGTAGGCATTTTTGCAATGTTTATTTAGAGAACCCAACAAACTAGTAACCAAGGCTTTAATATTTCTAGTTTTTTTTTTTTTCCTGCCGTGGTCTGTGAGAATCTGTGATCTTCTAGATTGCTATTCAGATTTTACTGGAATCCAGTGGAAAATACTTGATGGAGTTTCTAGGATGAGAGCAGGGCAGTGATTACAGTAATATTTGTTGTGTATTGTTGCTATTTATTTGGCTCCTATCAGTGATGGCTAGCCTTGTAAACTGTGGGGAAGTATCTGCAGAGCTTACTGACTGCCCATCTAGGTTGGCTGATGATCTTTTCTTCTATTTTCTTTTCTTTTTTTATGCTGGTCCTGGGGCTTGAACTCAGGGCCTGAGTACTATCCCTGGATCTTTTTGCTCAAGGATGGTACTCTATCACCACTTGAGCCACAACTCCACTTCTGGCTTTTGGATGTAAGAGTCTAACAGACTTTCCTGCCTAGGCTGACTTTAAACTGTGGTCCTTAGTTCTCAGCCTCTTGAGTATCTAGGATTACAAGTGTTAACCACCAGCATCTAGCTGGCTGATGGTTTTTAAAGCTCCTGGTTTCTTATTTTGAGTAGATGGGTAGCAGCTACTGAAAGAAAATGGCTGCAGAAAGAGAGATAGCTATCTTAAGTTGCTCCTACTGTAGAGGGCATTTTTAACAAGTATTTATTAATACATTTTGGATTTATGTATGACCAGGTTTTATGTTTTATGGTTTATGTCATCTAGGCTAGCCTCAAACTTGAGATCCTTTTCCTTTAGTCTTCATAGTGCTGAATTTACAGGCATGTGCCATTGTAACGGGACAGAAGTTATGCTTTAAATATTTTAGAAAGTAGCTTCTTAAAGTTCCAGAAAGTTTTTGGTGGTGAGGGGAAGGAGTTTAAAAGTTTATACTTTCATCCCTTTACTCTCTTATTCTCTCACCTTAATAATGGAGGCCAGTAGCTTAGCAAGAATTACATAATAAAAATACCGTTTACTGAAAATATCTCCACACATTCGTCTGCATTCTGGCAGTTTGAAATACATTGGAGCTAGGGGTTTGTATGCTTTTATTGGTCCAGTTTCTTTTTTCTTTTATAACACAGCACTAGCTAGGCCTTAAGCTGGAATTATTTTCCAGTTTTAAAAGTACATGGCTTTAAAAACTACTCTTTTTATTTATCATCTATAAGCAGTTACTCAGAGGAGTTTCAATTCATCATACCAGTTCATCTTGATCAGTGTTACTGCTTTCATCATTCTTCTGTCTTGTCCAACTCTTTTTTAGTTTCCATTTTTGCGTATTTACATTAAATATTGTGCAACAGATACCAGGAAACTGGAATGTGTGGTGGGTATGGGGAGAAGGGAGAGGAGGGGGGAGGAAGGGAGGGAGGAAGCGTGGGCACATATAGTTAATACTACTTGACATGGAATAGCAAATGTATTTGACAGCCTTAAAACAAATACTTTACACAGTAGAACTTTAAAACTTTTCTAACATTCTCTTTGATAAAATATAGTGTATGGAGTGTCTGTAAAAATGGATTATTGGGAATACTTTCAATTCAATGAGACCTTAGTAGTTTTCATCAGGTGAATTTTTATTTAGGCATGGAAGTCTGATGGTAATTTGGGAATACAAGAGTTTATGTGTGAAAATTTTATTCCATCCAGGTACTGGTGGTTTATGCCTGTAATCCTAGATATTCAAGTGGCTGAGATCTGAGGATCCCAGTCCAAAGCCAGCCTAGATAGAAACATCTGTGAGACTCTTATTTCCAGTTAGCCAGCAAAAAGCCAGAAATGGAGCTGTGGCTCAAGTGGTAGAATGCTAGCCTTGCGTAGAGAAAGCTAACCCTGTGTTCAAGTCCCAGCACCAGCACTTACACATACATACACAGACAGACACATGTTGACTCCAGCTTTGGTCTCTAAATGATGACTTCCTGAAGAAATAGAAGCATCTAGAGAAATTCCAGGTGACAGGCTATAAGCCATGTCACCTATGTAAGTTTGCAGAGTTCTCAATGATTGGCTTTTGACTATCTTAAGTGTGCAATCTTCATTTGTGCCGAGGTGATTCTGTATCATTGTATGCTTCTGCTTCTCCTAGAATCTTCTGCCTGACAATACACAGGTTTACAGGCGTGAGGGGTCTCTCTTGTGGGAGAGATGCTCCTTGGGGTACCTTTAGTTCTGTCTGAACCAGTCATGAGTTTATGGGTGCATGGCATGTGATCCACATGGTATAGTTTAATCACCAAAAATCTTTTTTTTTGGTGGAGGAGGGGAGCTTTTTAATACGTATTTCACGAAGCTCTTCAGTGCTGGGATTGGCTCCTCATGGTCTTTCAGTTAAATTTCAGGTGAGCAGCAGCCTGGCCTTGTCTGGAGAGCCCAGTTAATTGGATGCTTCCTCTCCTCCTCACTGAGTCACTTGAAATCATTTGGCTTTGCCCCTCTTTCCTGGCTCCACCCCGGGTCCAGTCCAGACCTGCCTGTCAACCCCTAAGCACAGAGGACATGTGCTGTCCGTCCCTGACCCAACTCCCCAGCTCCTGCGCCATCCCTTTGGCTTGATGGACTTGCCAGCCCCCAGCGGTCCAGGCATCCAGCCTGAAGTGCCTTCGATGGCAGGCTGTTGTAGGTCTCCGTGAGGTGTGGCTGTAGGCGTCCCTTGGGCATTCTCAGCCCCACTCCAAGATAAGTGAGCCAAGCTATTTATTTATTCCTGTCTCCTGAGTGTTTCTCCCTGTTTCTGTGGTCTGGAGTGTTTTCCCTCTCTTGTAGTCTGCTGCTCCCACCCCCTGCCCACCAAGCAGCAGAAAGCCGTAGAAGGACCATCTAGATTCTCAGCTACGTTTACCAGTTTTTTGGGTTCTAAACAAGTCACCTTTCTGAATCTCATTGTGGAGACTTGACATGCTTATGGGGAGAGTTTCTCTTTGTCTTATGGAACCGCAAAAAACAAACATTTTCTAATACATGTAGAAATGTACAATTAGAAAAATCGGTGCGAGGAAATGTGACCTTTTTAATTTATTTTTATTTTTGCCAGTCCTGGGGCTTGAACTCAGGGCCTAGGCACTGTCCCTGAGCTTCATTTGCTCAAGGCTAGTGCTCTACCACTTGAGCCACAGCACCACTTCCTCCTTTTTCTGTTTATGTGGTACTGAGGAATTGAGCCCAGGGCTTCAGGCATTTTAGGCAAGCACTGTACCACTAAGCCACCTTCCCAGCCCTGTGATCTTTAAACAATTTTAAATCTCTTAAGTGTCAAGTAGATATGTAAAATAAGGACGAGGCTGTAGCTGTGGACAAATTCCATTCCTTCAGCTGTTCCTATGACTGGGATTCGAACTCCAGGCCCTGCTCTCATGGGCTTTGCTCTCTCAGATGGCACTCTACTAATTGAGTCACACCTCCAGCCCTGCTTTGTGGTGGTTAATTGGAGATGGAGTCTTTCTGACTTTTCTACTTGGGATGGTCTTGGATTGTGATACTCCTGGTCTCAGCTTCCTGAGTAACTAGAGTTACTGGCATGAGACACCAGTGATCAGCTTACGTTCTATACTTTTTTTTTTTTTAGTGATTTGTGTGTGGTGTGTGCTGGTATGCCAGTACTGGGGCTTGAACTTGGAGTATGCCACTCTTATTTAGCTTTTTCTATTAGGCTTGTGTTCTACCACTTGAATTATACTACAGTACCTTATTTTGTGATTTTTTTAAAAAAAAATTGATCTGATGACTCAGATGAAGCTTTTCAGTTTCCTTGACTTGTGTAGGTCTGGCATTCCCATACACCTTCTGAGTTTACCATTACCTCCATGCTATCCTGTTTCCTGAATCTCCCCATTTTACAAGAAGCCAGTGGTTGAATCTTAATTCCTAGTAGATAAAATCTTTATTAATTTATTTATTTTTATTGGTCATGGAGCTTGAACTCAGGCCCTGAGTGCTATCCCTGAGCTCTTTTACTCAAACCTAGTGCTCTAGTACTTTGAGTCACATTGTCATTTCTGGCTTTCTGGTGGATAATTACAGATAAGAGTCTCACAGACTTTCCTGCCCAGGCTGGCTTTGAACCACAATCCTCAGATTTCAACCTCTTGAGTAGCTAGGATTACAGGCATGCATGAGCCACCAGCGCCTGGCAGTAGCTAAGATCTTAGGCAAAGTATTTAATATTCTTGTGCCTAAGGCTCTTCATCTGTGAAGTTAATTTCACTAGAATCTATTTCTTTCTTTATTCCTGAGGTTAAACCAATTTATACCATGTTAAAGGCTTAACACAGAGCCTGGCACCTAGGTACTCCCTGGAATTTAGCTGTTACTGTTTTATAGAAGTATCAATCCCTAGTCAGAGATGTTTTGTGCATAATGCCAGAAATATAGGGCATGCTTGATTTTTTTTACTATCTGATATAGAACCTTGCATAGAGAAAGTGTTCAATAAACAGATGATCTACAATTTAACTTCCTTTTACTAAGATGCTTGTAAAATACAGGTGTGTGTGTGTGTGTGAGAGAGAGAGAGAGAGAGACAGAGAGAGACAGAGAGAGACACAGAGAGAGAGACCCCTTTTTTCTTTTTCAGGGAATAGTAGCCAGCCCCTGTAAGTCATTTCACATTTCAGAGTTCTATTAGATTTTCTCCTTAATTCTTCCTTTTGTCAATTTCTGACAGGTCTGTGTCCAGTGTGTACTCTGTCTGTCTTACCAATGCATAGGCGCCATCTAGTGGTTAAA
Source organism: Dipodomys ordii (assembly GCF_000151885.1). Lineage (NCBI taxonomy): Eukaryota > Metazoa > Chordata > Mammalia > Rodentia > Heteromyidae > Dipodomys > Dipodomys ordii. Next base: position 7,612,448 of record NW_012267231.1, on the reverse strand, counting down.
TGGTAAACCCAGCTTCTTCCAGGCGTAGGTCTTGAGGATCAGAGTAGCCAGCATTCCCCAGAGCTTCCTAAGTTTTGCTTTGTGCTGCCGTCTGCTCTCCCTTTTCAGAGGGATAGCATGCACATATGTGTGTTCTCAGGTGCTTCTAGCATTCAGATCCCAGGACACAGGCAGAGAGAGCTGGTATCTCAGCAAGGTTGGGCTGGAACCTGCAGAAAAGGCTGTAAACAGAAGTTTCTCTTGTTATTTTCTTGGTAAAGCCAACAAAGTTGTGCCTTGTATCCTGTGACAGTAGTCGGGTCTCAAGGGTCTCTTGGTCACCTCTTCTGGCCCCAGTGCCATTTTGGGCACAAGTCAAGGCTTTGATGGTCTCACCATAGGGCTAGGTAGGAAGAAGTGAAGCTTGCTTCTGCGCCTGCCACTAGCAGAAGAAAGTTATTTGTCCAGGATGGCATTGAGAAGAGACACCTAAGAAATTATTGTTAAAGGCAGGCTCGGTGTTCCTGAGGAGATTTGTAAGGTGTGGTAGTTCTTGTGAAGAATGTAGACATATCCACTCGAATCTGGTAAAAGCATCTTATAAAATTGCCCTGTGAATTTCAATCCCGGGGAGAATGTGAACTACTTATGGTGGGTCCAGAGCCCCTGCATCTGCCTCTGGGGAAGTTGAGTTTGCAAGTCTCCCTCTCGGATGCTGGAGGTCTGCTAGGAAGTGAAGCCCAGATGCCAATCTCCCATCTGTAATTAGGAATATTAACCCCTCCAGCAGGTTGCTGTGGCATTAACCCCAGTCTCTGAGATGGTTAGCAGGACTGGTGTACAGGAAGCATTCACGGATGTTTTTGTCTTTCTCCATGCACTGTGCTGGTGGTCTGTCCTAGGGCTCTAGTCTTCCTAACCCTCTTCCTCCTCCGGTCTTGGCTTCAGTATCTGCTGTGACAATTTGAACCCAGGAAGGCTGTGTGGGAAGTCAGAAAACAAAGCCCAGTTAGCTGTGTCAACACCTAATGGCCTCAGGACCTCAGATCCATGGGGGAACATCTGGAAACATGCTTGTTTTTCTACCCCAAGAAGCTCCCTCCTGCCTAAGTTAGGGGAAACTGAAAGATAAGTCCAGCATCCCTAGTCTGAAATCCAAAGGCCTCTGAAGGTTACCACTTGAGTATGGTGCCCATGTCTTAGTGCTCAGAGCCTTTTCAGAGTTGGAGAACATTTCACATGTTCAGATTAGGGGGTGCTCATCCAGTGAAGTCTATGCAAATCTTCCCAAATCCAAAGATCTCTGAGGTCTGAATCTTTCCGGTTCACTTCAGGTACTGGTGAACATAACCAGCATGTACAAGGGGATCTGACAAGGAGTTCCCAGGAACGTGAGGGTTTTAGGAGGAAATATTAGGAGAAATGTGTTGAGTGTGAGCTCAGGAAGTTTTAGTGATCTGAATTACATGTGCTCCGGGTGTTTGGCTCTCAAGGCTTGTGGGGGAAGGCCAGCGATGACACATGGCAGCTTGCTGGAAGGAGGGGAAGGCCTCAGAAGGAAGTTGACTGTAGTCCTGGCTTCTCAGGAGGATGAGATCTAAGGATCAAGGTTCCAACCCAACTCAGGCAGGGAAGGCCTTGAGATTCTGATCTCCATTGAACTACCCGAAAGCCAGAGTAGAGCGTGGTTCAAGTGTTAGAGCACTAGTCTTGAGCCTAGGCCCTGAGTTCAAGCTCAGGTGCATGTGTACACACACACACACACACAAAAACGTGAACTTTGGCCCCATTGGAGGGTGTGGTGATTGGGATAAGGGGTCTTCAATGTGTGTATGTATGTGTGTGTGTGTGTGTGTGTGTGTTCTTGTCCTTTGGTGAGCTCAGGAGGTACCAACTTTTGAGTCCTGGTCTGGGCTTTGCAATGGGTGCCTTTTAACTTGCACTGATTGGTTTTTAAACAGATAGAGCACATTGTAATTCTTAGCTAGAAGTGGCTGTGGATCCTTAGGCCAGGATTAGTGCTGCTTGCTGCCTGTTCTGCCCAGGCAACTTAAAACAAAACAAAACAAAACCCACGGTAATGAGGAGCCTGGGGGAGAGAGGGGGCTTTTGTGGTCTGGAAGCTTTTGTGATCAGTTTTCCGAAGCTTCAATCATTTTTCATGTGTGTTTCCAATTTTACAAAATAGGCTCTGCCTCAGCCTTACCCACCCTTTTTCCTCCTAATTTTGCTTTGTGGTTGGGGGATGCCCCTTTGAGTTTAGAATTAGAGCCCAGAATTAGTGACTAAGGAAACTATGATAAACTCTGCCTGAGGTTATTTACCTTCTCACACTGCCTGAGGTTATTTACTTTCTCTTTTCACTTTCTTCATTTGGAAAATGGGAGAGAACAATGGTGCCGGTCTCAGGAATGTGGCCTGGCCTTCCTGAGTGATTGAACTTTCCTTTTCTCCCTCCCTCCCTCCCTCCCTCTCTCCCTCCCT
>NW_012267231.1:7454783-7609695 GCF_000151885.1 Dipodomys ordii | reverse complement strand
CTCCCTCCCTCCCTTCTTTCTTTCCCTCTTTCCCTCCTTCCCTCTTTCCCTCTTTCCCTCTTTCCCTCCTTCCCTCTTTCCCTCTTCCCGGTCTTTTCCCTTTGGATTCTGATCCTCCCTCTGGAGCCTATGTGGAAGTCTCCTCCTCCCTGGGGAGATGGGTTCTTTGGATTCTAAGTGCCCTCTTAGAAGACGACAGAAAGGTCCAGTGTGAGGGACCCAAATGACGGAAATGAATCATTGAGCCATTGTGTGAGAAGTAATTGGGGTCACTAGGCTTCTGGGAAGGAGCCCAGTCAAGGGCACGGGCATGGGGAGCAGGGTGTTACTTATGCTCCCAGGCCAGATTTAGGACAGAGAATCTGAAGAGCAGGAATCTGTGTCCAGACAACAAATTAGAATAGACTGGGGACAATTAAGACTCATTGCCCCTTGAAAGTCAAGTACTGCTGCAGGGATGAGGGGTTGCTCCTGCCCCCCACCTCCCCCCCCCACACCCGGGGCTCTGGGGTAGCTAGAGGAGAAGGCCTCAGTGGGATTGGGAAGCCAGCCTGTCCCCTGTATGTGGCCTGTAGTGCTATGTGTTGCATCATCTTGATTGGCTTTGAGTACGTGCCATGAGGGTTGTCAGGGAAGACAGACTGGAAGACCAGTCCTCCCCCACAGAGGCCACCCCTGAGGGACAGGTGCCTCTCTGGGGCACCATGAGTACTATGGCATGGGGGGAGGGGGTGTAGTTTTCAGTTGGGGTCCCCGTGGGGTAGGTGGTAGTTTATTCGAGTTTCAAGAGCTGCAGACGTCATGTTCTTGTCAGACTCGAGAGGCTGTGGTCATTGCCCATGAGATTTATTGCTAATCAGCCATGTGACGTGTAATTGCCTGTTCATTTTCTCACTTTTCCAAGGGAGAGATTTGTTTAGATATCTGCTTTCCTCCCTGATGATTATTGGAAGCTTTTCATTTGTTTTGACAGCTCATTAAAAAAAAATTGCACAGGGACTCCCCCATCCTCCAGGGCTTTTTGAAAGGAAGAGACTGACCAGTACATCAGGTCAGCTGTGGGGGTGAGGAGGGGGGATGCAGAGTACTTGAGATCACAGGACACATGGCACTGGGTACAGGCCGGGGTTACCGAGAGCACCATTTATACTCTGTAGGTGGATGTTATACTTTAGTTTAATGAGGTGCCGGGGCTCAGGCCTGGACCTGTCAGATTCCAGACAAGACTATAAGGTAACCAAGCTTGTCTGGCTACGAGAGGAACTTTCTCCACCCCTGCCTAGCCACAGCTCTGTTTGATCAGGTACTCACAGGAAGAAGCCAGCTACTGATGGTTGTTTACAAGTTACTGAGAAGTAAAATAGAGCCCCCTCTTCCTGGACCCTCAGGATTATGTTTCTGGTTTGTTTGCACACTTTGTGGGATGTGTCATGTGATCAGGAAAGGGTATCTGTCTCCTTCCCTGTTTGGTGATAATGCACTCTTGTTTTATTTTTATTCATTTGTGTGTGTGTGTGTGTGTGTGTACATGTGTACGCGTGTACGCGCGCACGCGCCCGAGCATGTGTGTGCGTGCGCACTGGTCCTGGGTCTTGAGCTCAGGTCAAGAGCTGGGTACTGTCCCCTTAGCTTTTGTGCTCCAGACCAGTACGCCACAACTTCAGCCAAAGATCCACTTGTGGCTTTTTGGTAGTTCATTGGAGATAAGAATCTCAGGGGGCTGGCTTCAAGCTGCAGTCCTTAAACCTCAGCCTCCTGAGTAGCTAGGATTACAGGTGTGGGCCGCCAGCACCTGGCTCTGGTGCTACAGTCTTACCGGGACTGTATAGATGTCTTGGCCAGCTTGGTTTCCATTCACAGGTAAGCATAGTCTGGGTGACTTAACCCGCATTTGTTTCTCACAGTTGTGGAGGCTCAGCAGCCAAGATGAAGGTGCCACCCGCTGTAGTTTCTTGTGTTCTCACGTGGCCCAGTGAGCAAGGGTCATCCTCTTGAGGCTTCAGTGTGGATTTTTTGAGGGGGAAGACAAGGTTCTGCAGGCATGATGTGTTGTAGCCAAGAATTCCCAATGTCAGGATGCTGTGTGTAGAGAAGCCCACGGTCAAGTCAGTGAAGAGTTGGCTGCAGATGAGATTTTAACACTGGAGGTGGAATCCGGTACCTAAAAGTATAGTCAGCCTTCTGTATCAATGGGCTCTGTGGCTGTGGATTTGCCCCAGTGTGAGTCAAAAATATTTGGAGGGGAAACTGAACACGTGCCATCCACTAAACAATGCCACCTAACAGCTCTTTACGTGGTATCAGGTGTTGTGAGTGATCTAGAGAGGACCGGGAGGATATGGAAGCATGTGGAGAGTATTGCATGTTCCAGGCAAGTACTCCAACTTCCTACCTCAGGGGCTTGAGTAGAAAGCCCTCAGGTGGTGGTATCTCTGGGGACCCATAGGACCCCCCCCCCCCGTACCCCAGCAAGGGACAGCTGTGTGTGTTTTCAGGATGTCACTGAGGACATTGGCTCTCTCAGCTGGATGCCTGAAACGTGTAGTTCATCTTGTTCACTCCATTATTGCTTTTTTTTTTGAGCGAGAGAGACTCTGTTGTTGAGAAATTTTCACATGGCTCTTCACCCCTCCCCCTCCCATTTTAGGGCAAGTAAGTTGCTTACTGAAAACTCTGCACCTCCTATGTAGAGGGGAAAAATATGCTTTCAGGGAAACTGAGCTCCATATAAATGCATTCCTCCCTTTCCCCCCACCCCCAAGGTGGGGAGGGGAGTAGCGCCTCTGGATCCTCTCGTCTGTTTGGTAAAGCCACACCGTCCTGATTCCTGGATTTCGTAGGGGCTGGTACAGAAGACAGACCTGTCAGAGTCAGTGAAACAGCACTTCTTCCTCTCCAGCAAATCCAGAAGGCTGGGGAGGTGACTGCTAATTGTTTATAAGCATTAACTGTTTACCAGTCATACTTGCTATTTTAAATCTGACCCTGCTATTATGTTGTTTTGTTTCTGTTCGCAGCTGAGCTCTAAGCTGAGTGGAATTTTGTGGTGAGTCACCCCGGTGATGGTAAAATGGGTATCGATCAGGCCTTGCTGCTAATCCTGAGAGCAATGGAGAGACAGGGGAGGTAGTTTTAAGGTTTCTATGGGATCCCTCTGTGTGTGCCTGGGCAGGCAGGTAGGCAGCTAGGCTGGCTGGCCGGCTGGCTGGCTGAGCTTCCTGCAGCCTGGCATGTTAGCTCTTTTATCTGCGGATCTGAAACCTGCAGGGAGCCCTAGGAGTTTAACATCTCTTCTCCCAACCTCCTTTAAATGAAGGAGCCACAAGCTCAGTAAGCTTTTCTCCCATTGCTCCCGAACTCTACACTTAACTACCTGTTAGAGTTTTCATACAGATACCTGTGTGTGTATAGTTGTTTGTGACTTACTTTTCATCCCTGGGCTTTGGGTTCCTGAGTTGTTTTTTTTTTTTTTTTTAAGTTACCATGGAAGGCCACTGTGAATTTGTATCAGCTGGTATCCAGGGAAAGGTTGAGGGTAGATGTTAAGGGCAGGACACTGAGGACAGAACTCTGGGACTCTGGGAGTGGAGGTACCAGCTCACTCCCACCTCCTTCCTCTGGAAGCTACCCAGGCTAGGGCAGCCAGCTTAGTGCTCCAGAGGTTGTCCATAGGACAAGGAAGCCATGCAGGGCCGGGCCCCTGGGCTCTCTGGCTCTTGGCAGATGCCAGGCCAGCCCATGGTGCTCAGGAGAGCATGGGGTGAAGATCCCTGGGGTTTGGCTCTGGTGGGCAGCAGAGTGGGGGTGATTGCTGTGTTTTTCTCTGCAGAACAGAGGAAGCAGCACAGGGGCATAAGGAGTGCTAGGCTGAGTGGATTTGATTTTGCAGGAGTTGGAGAGAGAAGTGAATCAGGGCATCTTGGGTGTTCAGGGACCTGGTGGAGGAATGGGAGGTGTTAGGAGGTGATCTCTGGGAATGATGGTGAGGCAGAGGTTGAGGCATTCACACTTGTTGGAACTAGGAGTAGAGCAGGAAGAGATCCTTATGCCTCGTGGAGGACATGAGCAGGCTTGGGATTGGGAATTTAAAAGGGTGGATCGATTTAAAGAGTAAAGCAAGTGGGGAGAAGGGGGTTTGGTTCAGGAGATAGTAGGAGATGGTGTTTTGGGTCTTTAGAGTCCAGGCTATGGGGGGCTGCTGGTTCTTAAGAGCAAAAGGAGTCCCTAAGACTGGTCTTTGAGGCAAGTGAAAGCAGCACCCAGGAGGCTGCTGGCATTTGAGAAAGGCTTGGGCTCTGGGGAAGTGGGACTGGAGGCTTCCAGAGCAGAGAGCCATTGCGGGGATCTGGTTGATCACCGTGGGTCTTCCAAGTGCCTCTGCGTACTTGCTTGTGGAAGGCTCAGTTAGGATTGTATCTCCCTGCTCACTCCCCACCCCTGCCCCGAAAAACCCTCCCAAATATTTATACCTGAAGTAGAGATGACTAATTTCTTTTGCAGTACGAGGGACTGAAGTCAAGATGTTGTGCTTGCTGGCAGGTGCTCTTATCACTTGATAAGAGTGCCCCCAACTCTTTTTTTTTACTTCAGTTATCTACTTATTGCCTACTTGTTTTAATTTTAGTTATTGTTGCTTTTTTTGTCTTATCTATTCATAATTTTTGGATGGAGTGGAAACATATTCCTGGGGCTTAAACTCAAGGCTAGCACTCTATCACTTGAACCACATCTCCATTTCGGGCTTTTTTTTTTTTTTTGGTCAGTCTTGAACTCAGGGCCTCTGCACTGTCCCTGAGCTTTTTTTCCGCTCAAGGCTAGGGCTCTACCACTTTGAGCCACACCACCACTTCTAGTTTTCTGGGTTAGTTGGAGATAAGAGTCTCACGGACTTTCCTGTCCTGGCTGGCTCTGAACCATTATCCTCAGATCTCAGCCTCCTGAGTAGCTAGGATTATAGGTGTGAGCCACTGGCTCCCGACTTCAGGCTCTCTCTCTCTCTCTCTCTCTCTCTCTCTCTCTCTCTTTTGGCCTGGCTTCTGGCTTTCCTGTCCAAGCTATCATTGAACTATTATTCTCAGAATTTAGCCTCCCGAGTAGCCAGGATTACAGGCTTGAACCACTAGCGCTGGGCTTGTTCTTGCCTTTTGAGCCTTCTGAGCATAAATCTCTCAAGGGTAGTCTTCCCTGGAAACAAGATTGATGGCTGTTTTGAAATCAGCATGGAGTACAGCTGTGATGGGAAGTAGTTAGTGGGATCCTAAGTGCATTCTAGGGTCTGTACTGGTGGCAGGGGAAGGGGTGTCCTGTATGGAAACCCTGAGCTCTCACCCCTTCTTAGCATCATGGTAGACAAACAGCATGGTAAACCCCATTTGTAGAGTGCAAGTTCCAACTGAACTTTTAATTATGGAGGTGAAGTTTGTATATTGATTGGGAGTTTGAAGCTGGGGCTTACTAGTTAATTTATTCTGGCCTTCTCACAAGTCTAGGCCCTTTAGAGATTCTGAAAATAATGCAGGATGCCTAAGATTTTTGAAATTCCTGGCCTTGGAGACTTGACAACATAAAAGAGCCAGGATTTTCAAGCTGGCCATTTCTGGATCACTGGTTTCCGGTTTCCCACTTCCTGATTCATAGCTTCCAAGGATTTGTAATGCCTGTAGTCCCCCGCCCCCATTCCCCCCTCCAGTTTACAAGCAGTCATTGATAGAAAATAAATGGCAAAGTCTCTGCCCTAGAAATTCTATTTCCTGTTGCAGTGTTTGGAGAAAAAAAAAAGTAGCTTTGCAAGTCCAGGTTCTTGTTTGGACTTTTTCAAAGAAATTCCTGAAATCTTTGGTTTGGACAGGCTGTACGAAGGGGATGAGTTAAAAGGACTTAGCTTCCTCAGCCTAGAAGGTACAGAGGCTACATTTTATGATCTTCAGCTTTGCGGCGTGTGTATGAATATAATCCAAACAGTAGTGAGTTATTTAGCTAGGGCACACAGGCCTCCCCAATGCCGGTCATTTCCCTGTAAAGTTTGTGTTCATGATTATTTTTAAAAAGATGTACTCAGACACAGATTACATTTTGTGACTATGAGAAAACTGGGAATATTTATGATTCTTAATGCAAGAAAGAGTCAAAGTGCCAGAAGCAAATGTCTAAATGGCAGGCTTATGTCTTAATACTACCACCCTTTCCATGACATTGGAGACTGCTCAGAGTTTCAGTGCTTCTGGCTTCAGAATGTATTTTTCTGTATCCCTTTCAGTATAAAAGTCTTTGCATCTTGAGAAAAAAACCTTTCCAACCTTAAGGGATGATATCTTGGTTTCATGTTTCTGAGTGTGTTCATTAATTTCAGTCCTGGAATAGTTTCATTTGTAATTTATTTATTTGCTAAATACAGATGTAGATTTGAAGCAAGGTATCTGGAAGTTTGATATTTCTGGGTGAGCTTCTCTTCTATACCATGGTAATTTTTTTGGAGGGGTCCTTGGGCCTGGGCACTGTCGCTGAGTCTCCTTGTGCTCAAGGCTAGTGTTTTACCACTTGAGCCATAGCTCCACTTCTGGCTTTTTCTGAGTAGTTTATTGGAGATAAGAGTTTCATGGACTTTTTTTTGCCTGGGCTGACTTCAAACTGCGATCCTCATCCTCAGATCTCAGTCTCCTGGGTAGTTAGGATTATAGGTGTGAGTCGCCAGTGCTCGGTGGTAATTTTTCTATGGAGATGCTTGTCTACCTTGTTAGCTAGATATATCTTATAATGCCATATCCTTTCTGTTCTAGGCCATTATAACTTTTGGAACACACGGGTTTTTTTTTGTTGTTGTTGTTTTGTTTGTTTTTGTGCCAGTAATGGGGCTTAAACTGGGCACTATCTCTTTTTTTTCCCCTCAAGGCTAGCTCTCTACACTTGAGCCATAGTTCCATTTGCAGCTATTTTTTTTTTTTTGTGTGTGTGTGGTTAATTGGAGATAAGAGTCTCATTTATTTTCCTGTCCCAACTGGCTTCAAACTATGATCCTTAGATCTCCCCTTTCTCAGTAGCTGGGATTACAGGTGCAAGCCATTGGTGCCTGGCATGGAGAGGGTAGGTTTTATATAATGGTTGTGAAGGGGATCTGATGGCCACCTCAAAACAGGATTTGTGATCAGATTGTAAGAAGATAGGACCAAAGAAGGCAAAACTATAGCCATCATGATTGCTTGAACTGAAAAACTTTTTCTTAGGGATATAAACTAAACATCCTTGCTTTTTTTTAAATTGTAAAAATAGCGTACACAGGGATTACAGTTGCATGAGTAAGGTAATGAGGACATTTCCTATGGAGCATTGTTACCTCCTTCTTTGTTTATCCCCTACCATCCCTTCCCTCCCACCTCTCCAACTCCTCCCCCCCCCCCAAGTTGTAAAGTTCATTTTCAACATAGTGTCTTGTACATCTCATTGTTACAATGGGTAAGCCTGTATCCTTTATTTATTTATTGATTGATTGATTTTTAGTTTCTGTTTTATTAATTTCTTTTTTTTATTGTGAAAATACTGTACAGAGGAGTTACAATTACATGGGCAAGATAATGAGTACATTTCTTATCAAGCATTGTAGCCTCCTCCTTTGTTTTCCCTTCCCATCCATCCTCCCCCCAAATCCTGTATCCTTATTTCAGCATTTTGTTACTTCCCTTACCCTCCCCAAATTAGAAAAAGTATATATATATATACAAGATGCAGGGCACCGACATCAAATACAGTGGAAACAGGGGTTATACCATGGGAGAAGCACATATAAAAGAAGCAAAAAAAAAATCACATAGTACATTTGAAATATGTTAAAAACAATAACAAGAATGAAAAAAAAAACCACAGTTGTGTCCCTATCTTGGGGTTCATTTCACTTAACATCATGTTATACGGTCATACGTACATAGCTTTTCACCTTTTCTGCTTGTCCTAGACTTACACTAGTTATTGCAAATAAGGGAAACCATGGGACCTATGTTTCTTTGGGCCTGGCTTACTTCACTTAATGTAATTTTTCCCAAGCCTTTCTATTTCCTAATAAATGGGGCGATGTCAGCATCCTTCCTTTTTATTTTTAATGTCTTATTTGGGTCTCAAGTGGGATGAGGGGTTACACCTAACTCTTCTTGCTATACATTTCACTTGCATTTACTGGGCCTGGCACACAGTAGGAGTTCATTAAAATGGGTAGATTTAGTATCACAGGGTATGGGACTTGGAAAAGGAGATAGGACCCCCCCCCTCCTGCTTTCTTCCTTTTCTTTCCATGAAAATGCCTCCATCCTCCCTCACGTGACTAAATGCCTTTTTTAGAACTCACAAAGCACTGGTGGCCCACACTTTGTACTCTTACTCAGGAGGCTGAGAGCTGAGGATTGAAGCCAGCCCAATTAAGCAGCTTAACCTCAGAAGTGGAGAGTTGGCTCAAGTGGTAGAGCACCATTCCTGAGTGAAAAAAGCTAAGGGATAGTGTTTAGGCCCCTGAGTTCAAGCCTCAGGACTGGTTGGAGAAAAAAAAAGAAGAAGGGCTCCTATTAGCAGCCTTTCACAATCCTATATTCCTAACTCTGTCCTGCCTTCCCTGTGAGCCCTGACATGGCGGAGGGTGGGGGTGTGTGTGGGGGTTCTTCTTGCTGGGAAGGCAGAATGGTGGTTGGAAAGCCCCTGGGTTTTGTAGAGGGTCTTGTGCGTGTGCTGGCATTGCCCAGTGGAGTTACAACTTGTTTACTGCCGTTGGTTTTTCCGGGATGAGGTCATCTGAGCTCCACTTCTGCAGGGCACAATGGTTTTGTTTGTTGGGGAAATCGCTGTCCATTGAAGTTTCTAAAGATGTCAGGGACATTAGGAATTGCAATTGAGTAGCTTCTTACATAAGTGCATCTGACAAGCCGATTTCACAAGCACTTCTCATCAGTCACAGTTGGATGGCGAAGTTTATTGTTTGTGTGTGTGTGTGTATGTGTGTGTGTTTTGATGTTGGGAAGGGATGTCTCCGTGTAGAAACCAAGTAGTTTCATAGTCCAAGAAATGGCAGAAAGACCATATATTTGGGAAACTGAACACAATTCCTCATTCTTCTTAGTTTTCTCCCAATTTTTGTGGTAGTGAAGACAGTTGTGAATTGAACTACTTGTGCATAATATTTAAGTTATCAGTAAATGCCAGGGTTCTGATCACTCTGCCACTTGAGTTGTGCCTCCAGCCTGACTTTTTTTTTCCAGTCATGGGGCTTGAACTCTGGGCCTGGGTGCTGTCCCTGTGCTCTTCAGCTCAAGGCGAGTGCTCTACCGCTTGAGCCACAGCGCCACTTCTGGTTTTCTAGTGGTTTATTGGAGATAAGAGTCTTTCAGACTTTTCTGTCCGGCCTGGCTTTGAACCATGATCCTCAGATCTCAGCCTCCTGAGTAGTTAGGATTACAGGTGTGAGCCACCAGTGCCAGGCTAGCCTGTCTTTTTGCTAGTTAATTAGAGACGGGTCCTCACAGACTTTGCTCCCCAGACTGGCTTTGAACCACAATCCTCCAAGGATCTCAGCCTCTCCTGAGTAGCTAGGATTGCAGGTATGAGCCCCAGTACCCAGGTGGATGTAAATCTTTGTAGGGCAGTATGATCTTTGGCAGTCCTGCCAATGAGCTAGACAGACTGTATGCTGTTGGCATTCATTCTCAAGACTTTGTTGTTCATCCATAAGCCAGTGGTTAAACTCTTTGAATGGACAGCTTCAGAAAATTACTACTTAGGAAAGGACTTCAATTTTTTAATTTTTTTTTTTTTTGGGTCTGGTTGTGGGGCCTGAACTCTGGGCCTGGGCACTGTCCCTCAGCTCTTCAGCTCAAGGCTAGTGCTCTACCACTTGAGCCACAGCGCCACTTCCGGCATTTTTTCTTTTTGCTTATGTGGTGCTGAGGAATCGAACCCAGGGCCTCAGGCATACAAGGCAAGCACTCTACCACTGAGCCACCTTCCCAGCCCCGAATTTTTTAATTTTTTTATGCTGAGCCTGGACTTGAACACAGGTCTTGGGCCCTATTCCTGAGTTCTTGTGCTCTAGGTTAATACTCTGTCATTTGAGCCACAGCTCTACTTCCTGCTTTGTTGTTGCTGTTGTTTATTGGAGACTTTCCTGCCTGTGCTGGCTTTGATACTCAGTCTCCTGAGTAGCTTGGAGTACAGGCATGAGCCACTAGCACCTGGTTTCCCTTGACTTTTTGAGCCCTGAAAGAAGTATTTAGTCACTTGAGGATTACAGGCATGAGCCACCAGTGCCCAGCAGAAACTCAGATGGTAAGAAGGTAAGGAGATGATCTCCTATTGAGACAATTTCGGCTTACAAAATAAATGCTTCCAAGACACAAAAATTGTTTGTTGTAAACAACTTGTAATTTTCATGGTTTTCAACGTTAGCTCCGACAGCCTCTGTGATAGATCTTAGATGTGTTTATCACAGCTGGAAGAATGTCACACCGCCATCCATGTTGATCATAATATGCCACCTACTCTGGTTGTGTCTTAGAACTGGAGTTCTGACTTTTTGGTTTTGGGCTTTTTAATGGGGAAGTTGAGGGCTGAGGGCAGTCAAGTAGGAGTGATACCTAAACACTGAAATGGGAAACAGAGCACACGTTCACCAGGACACTTTCCAGGTTGTCCCGAGACCTCGGGCGACCTCCAGGCTGTGGTTCATTGAATAATACTTAATGCTTTGTGTGGCCTTCTGTGAAGAGCTCTTTATGGCTATTATCCCCATGTTTTACAAACATAACTAAAGCTTATCCAGATGAGGACTTTTCTTTCCTTCCTTTTTGGCCATTGGGAAGCTTCAGTTGAGAGAGTAGAGAGAAAATTGACATCCTCCATATGCTGAGAGGCTGAGAGAGTTTGGGTGGGGTTTTGGCCTTGGATAGTCTGTGTGTGTGTGTGTGTTTGTGTGAGAGAGAGAGAGAGAGAGAGAGAGGAGAGAGGGGGGAAGAAGGGAGGGAGGGAGGGGAGGGGGTGTTGCAATCTTTCCAGTACTAATGTTTAGTGACTGTGATTTGGGACAAATGATTTACTCTGTGAATTTCAGAGCTTTGGGAACTTGGTTGAGGAGTTTGGCTCCATCCTGCAGGCACAGGCACTATGTGTTCACTGTTCTTCCAAAATAGTCTTCCGAGAGATTGCATCCAGCCAGACTCCCATAGCTTGTGCTACCCAGGAAGCTGAGGTCTGCTCACTGCAGTTCAAAGTTAGCCCAGGCAGACAAATCTGAGAAACTCCAACTGACCAGCAGAAAAAAAAAAAAGTCAGAAACAGAACTGTGGCTTGAGTAGTAGAGTACCAGCCTTGAATGAAAAAGCCAAGTAAGAGTGTAAAGCCTGAGTTCAAGCCCCAGTGCCAGCCCCCTCTTCTCAAAAGCAAAAGGATTGCATCTGTAGCTAAACATGCACAAACTTTGTTTTTTTTGTCATTATTCCCCCAAACAATACAGAATACTGATAAGTGATTTATATAGCATTTACACTGTATTAGATATTCTAAGCCATCTAGTGATGATTTAAATTTTGAGGGAGGATATGTGTAGCTTCTGTGCAAACACCACCATTTTGTAGGAAGGAATTCAGTATCGCTGGATGTCCTGGAATGAATCCCTCAAGGACCCTGGGGGAAGGGAGGCAGCTTTATACGATTCTTTCTCTTCTCCAAATTTGAGATTGTCCATGTTACATTTTTCTTTTTTTTGTAGCTTTGATTTGTGTCCCAGCATCCTGCATGTGATTGGGTGCTATTGGCTAACCTAATTTGAAAATTGCAAATTCATTTAAATGATAGCTTAGGCCAAGTGTAATGAGGAAAGTCAGTTTTGTGAGCCCCAAATCTTATTACAAAGCCAAAGCAATCCATTGTTGGATCATTTTAATGGATCAGTTTCTTTGCCATTTCCATCCCATGTATTCTTTAGGATTGTATTTCACTAGCTGGGGTATTTGTTGATTGTTTCCTAGCATTTCAGATTCCCATTTAGCTGTCTGGTTGGAAGTATTGACTTGTGTGTGAATGTCACTGTGGTTTCTGGGAAGTGTGTAGAAATGTCGGGCGGTTGGTATTGGGTTTCCAACCATGAAGTGCTAAGTTCTTTAGACCCCTAGGATTGGTGGCCGTCTGTGGGTCTTTGCTGGGGCTGTCTCTCATTGGAGACACTTGAGTGGGTTAGCACAGAGCATTAAAAAGACTCTAGGGCATTGACTCCCAGTGGTTGGCCTCCTTGTTCAGGCTTCTCATGCTCCGCCCTCCTTTGCCCAGCTGGGTGCCTCTTCCTCTAACCCCCTTCTTTGCCTTTTGGCATCTTCCTAGTGTCTCAGCTGACTGGCTTAAACCATGTGGTTGTCTGTTGTCTGCCTCCCTGGCTCCAACACTTGTGACACTTCCTCTGAGTCACTGTGACAGCCAAGTGTGGTACTGTACCTGGTGTTCTGAACTCTAGGTAGTAGATAATGCTGGTCCACTTTTTAATGTCTTTGGATGCCTGGGCTGCTTCTGTGCTGGAGCCATTGTACCTCAAGCCATTAGAAACACTCCGGCACCAGTCACTTTCAAGCTTCTGTGCTCAGTTCTTCTTGGTCTGTCCCTGGAAGGGAGGTAATGGCTCCTATAGTAGTTCTGCGCTCAATTGTTTGAGGGATAGCTATACTGTGTAGAGGGTTTTACTCTCCACATAGCTTTGCCAATGTTTGTTAGTTTCTTTTCCTTTTCTTTTTTGGGTGCTGAATGAATGCCAAGGCCTGTGCAATCTACCACTGAGCTATGCATCCTTGGTCTTGTTATTCCTTTCTCTTCCCCTTTTTCTCCTTTTCTCTCCTCTTCACTATCTGATGATATCTCAATATAGTTCTGATTGAGGGCACATTGGGATTTTAGTAAGTATCAGTGAAATATTTCAACTTTTTCTTTTCTTTTTTTCTTTTGGTGCTGGTTCTAGTGGTTAAACTCAGGGACTGGGCACTGTCGCTGAGCTTTTATTTATTTATTTTTTGCTTTGGCTCAAGGCTGGTGGTGCTCTACCACTGAGCCACAGTTCTACTCCAGCTTTTTGCAGGTTAATTGGATAGAAAAGGCTCACAGACTTTGTTGCTCAGGCAGGAATTTGATCTCAGCCTCTTGAGTAGCTGGAGAAAGTCAGCTTTTTTTTTGGGGGGGGGTCCGGTCGTGGGGCCTGAACTCTGGGCCTGGGTGCTGTCCCTCAGCTCTTCAGCTCAAGGCTAGCGCTCTACCACCACTTGAGCCACAACACCACTTCCGGCTTTTTTCTTTGTGCTTATGTGGTGCTGAGGAATCGAACCCAGGGCCTCAGGCATGCAAGGCAAGCACTCTACCACTGAGCCAACTTCCCAGCCCCGAGAAAGTCAGCTTTTAGCTAATTTTTTTGAGATATCCAGAAACTGGGCAAACTATGGGCTCCCCGTTTTACTTCGTGGTGCTTGGGTTCACCTGTATCTGAATATAGATGACCTGTCAGGTGGATAGGCATGTCAAGTAAGCATCAGCTGGGTCAGTGTTAGGGAAATGAAATCACCCTGCAGAAATCAATGTTAGTGAAATTAAATCACTAGATCTTAAAAGCAGCATGGAGTGGCTGTTTTTCATCTTCATCTTGCCCTTTTCAACCTCTATGGACTTGCAGGGCTTTCATGGGTCTGTCTGTCTTTACTGAGGGGAGCAGCTCTGGATGGTTGCCCTGGATTTTTAGATACCCTGCTAGAAGCTCCAGGAATTTGTCTGTGGCTGATTAAGCAGGAAGTGCTAATCTAAAAGCATTACAACGTATTTCCTGCAGGCAGAGACCTTGCAATGAAGGTAATGTGTAAGGGTGACTCAGAAGGCATGTTAGGATAGTGCCACACTCCCTGCCACTGTGGATGGATGAGTACTGGTGGCCAGCTTCCATAGCTCTTTCAGAATGGGGAGCAGTATTGTTAGAATGGAACAGAATCTGTGCAATAGAACATTTTACCGGCCAGCAGGCAGGGCAAGGCCAGGTTACCTCTAAGAGTGGTTGCTTCTTTGTGCCCTTACCCTTCCCTGAGACCAGCTAGGTATGGGCAGGGGAGGGATACACACAGCATGGTTCTAGAAAATAGAATTCTAAAGTACCTGGTGACTCATTTGGGTGTGGTTTGTGTGTGGGGGTGATCAAGGATGCATAATCTTTTTGTACATGTGTGCAGTCCTAGGGCTTGAATTCAGAGCTTTGTACTTGGTAGGCAGAACAGTCTATGACTGTTATGGACCAACACCCCATTCTTCCCTCTTTTCCTCCCTCCCTTTCCCTCTTCCTTCCTATATAGATCTCAGTTCTTGTCTGGAATGGCCTTGACTATGATCATCTGAGTTATACTTCCTGAGTAGTTGGGATGAGAGGTGTACACTGTCTCTTCTACTGGTTGAGATGGGGGCCTCATGACCATTTTTCCCCTCTTGCACATAAAGTTGTGATTCCCAAATCGCTGGAGTTATAGGTGTGAGCCGCCATGTCCAGCTTACTGTGTGCTTGGTATGGAGCCCACTTCCCTCACCTTGTGTTAGGTCTTGTGTCCCCCCCCCCCCCCAGCCATCAGTTAGGGCCTGACCAGCCCTCCTTTCTGGGGACCTTTGCCTATTTGGCTTCTGCAGTTGTTCCCCATAAGATAGATGTTCTGGGGCCTGCTCCTTCCTGTCTGGCTGTCGCTTGGATGTTCTTACCAGCTTGCCTATCTTTTAAAGTTTGGAGATAGAAATGAACTCAGCATCTGGTGCCTCCCCTGAATTCTACTAAAGTCTCCCTTAGGTGCCATCTAAGACCGCCTGACTTTCTCTTTCTTCTTTCTTTTGGCAGGCACAGCACCCCATCATCACATACAGAAATTATATCCAATTAAATCTCCTAAGTCTTTTTCACACCTCCTACATTTGTGCATTTCTTTTTTTGCACCCAAGTGTCCAAATAACATTATTTCCTCCCGGTTGCAATTCCAATCTGTTGATCTTTTTAGCTCTTGACTCTTGTCATCCAGTGTATTTTACCATTTCTCCTGGAAAACTTGTCTTCCTAGAATTAGATAAGCATTTTATCTGTGCCATCCATCAAGTGATTGATAACAAAAAATGTTGACATATAACATGACTGAGAAAGCACCCCTCGGCCCTCTACTGGAGATTTGCCTCAGGTTCTTCAGGGGGGATTGTGTACTTACTATTTGGGTGTGTATATTTCTCTGCCTTTTCAATAGAGGCATAATAGGATCTCAGCAGGACTCAGTGGACAAAGTCTGTGTTCTTGCAGTCTGGCATTTGCAATATCTCTGCAGCTGGGAGCTTGTGGCTCACACCTGTAATTCTAGGTATTCAGGGGGCTGAGAGCTGAGGAATGCAGTTCAAAGTCAACCTGGGCAGGAAAGTCGATGAGACTTATTCACCAGCAAAAAGCATAAGTGGAACTGTGGTTCAAGTGCTAGAGCACCATTTTTTTTAAACTGTATTTTTTTTTGTCTTTTTTGGTACTGGGGATCGAACCCAGGACATTGTACTTGTTAGGCAAGCGCTTTGCCATGGAGCTACATTCCAGCCCAAGAGCACCAGTTTTCTCTCTTTCTCTCTCTCTCACACACAAAAACACAAAAGGAAAAAAGCAACCCCAGTAATTCAAGAGGCTCAGGTAGTTGTGCATACATGACACACACTTCAGTCAATCCATCCATCCATTCATCTATCGTCTGTATTTATTTTTTACTTTACTGGGATGGAACCCAGGACCTCATGCATGCCTGGCAAGGACTATACCAATGAGCTACAAGGCTCATATTTTAACACCATATCTATACAGAATCAAAGAATCACATCCCAGGGATAGGTGAATTTCTGGGATTTCTACAGTGATAATCAACAAGATTCAGGTAACTGGCTAATTAAAAGGAGTACAGGGTCATTTAAGGAAACTGGAGCATTGTAGAGTGAAGTAAAACAGTTTTAACAGGAGCCTGTGATCTGTGATTAGAGCTGTGTAATGTGTTCTACAAAAGGAAGGCGGGGAGAGGACAGGGGGACACAGCGCTGGCTTTGATGTAGAACGTTAGCCTGATTTTGAGTGGAAAGCTAAACATCGTAAGGTGCATGCTTGCTCATTGTGGGCATTACTTTGACCTCTGTACACCAAGCTGTTCTTCACCCTCCACCTCCCGCCCAACAGCAGCTGGCTTTGCAGTCACTGAAGAGGGTGTGTGACTTGTATGGGCCCTGGTTACCCGAAGAGCCCCCCAGTGTGTGCGTGTGTGCGTGTGTGTGTGTAACCTTGGGATATAACCCAGGGGATCCAGCCCCTGAGAACTGTGTCATCAAAGAAAAAAATCGATCATCCATTCAAAAAATCAGTCCGTCTATTGACATTGTAAAGAATTTGTCAGGGTAGGAGTCTTTAACAAGGTCATCATTGTTGAAACATAGAGACTTACTGTACTGGACTTTTGGAGACAGGTAGGCAGACAGTACTGAGGTTTGAGGCTTTGGGCTTGCTAAGCAGGCACTCAACCACTTGAAGCATGCCTCTAGCCATTTTTTTCCTTTTCTTTTCAAATAGCTTCCTCTTCTGTCTCCTTGCCCCTAGACTGTAGTCCTATGTATGCACCCTGTGTAGCTGGGATGACAGATAGGTACCACCATGCCTGATGTTTTTGTTTTTGTCTCAAGAACTTTTTGTCCAGGCTGGCCTTAAAACCATGATATTTCTCATCTTAGCTTTCCAACGATCTTAGATTATAGGTATAAGCCACTGCACTTGATAACTTTTTTTCCCTCAGTACTGGGGTTTGAACTCAAAACTTTATACTTGCCAGGCAAGCACTCAAACAGTGAGCTGCTGCTCAAGCCCTCTAGATACATTGTAATAGTCTTCCTTTTTTTTTTTTTTTTAATCAAGGTACATGCCTGAGCACCAGTCCTCCTATTTTATACTTTATGGTGCAGATGAGATGGCAGATATGTGCTAGCATGCACATCTTTTTATTGGTTGAGATGAGGTCTTGTAAACCCAGGTTAGCCTTGAACTGCAATCTTCCTGCTTTCATTCTCAGTCTTTGGAGTAGCGAGGATTACAGACATGAGCCACTGTACCTATTTTGACTTAGATATTTTTAAGACCAGAAAGACATTCAGAGTAATTGTCAGGATGGGCAAAGTTGTTTTTATGAGGATCCAGGAAAACAGTTGCTGTTCCTCCATTAAAGCAAATAAAGCTCTATTCTGCACCAATCTGTTTGGCTACAGATGCTGTTGGTGGAGCGGACACTGGAGCTTGTGTTCCAGTCTTTGAATTAATTCAATTTCTTAATTGGCATGGCAGGATGTAAGCATCTCACCCATCTTTGTAAATTCTTTGCTACATTGCAGCCTTCAGTTTTAATGTTTCCAGTCTGCAGAACTGTTTTGTGTCTGCATAGGTTTTTAGATAGTGTTTATAGGCACCATAGAGATGGCTTCTATGCATGATTGCAAAAAATACTTTTTTTTTTTTTTTGGTCAGTCATGGGGCTTGAACTTAGGGCCTGGGTGCTGGCCCTGAGCTTTGTGTGTGTATGTTCAGAGTTATGCTCTAACACTTGGAGCCACAGCTCCACTTCCCATTTTTAGGTGCTTAATTGGAGATAAGAATCTCACACTTTCCTGCCTGGGCTGGCTTCAAACTGTGATTCTCAGATCTCAGCCTTCTGAGTAGCTAGGATTACAGGTGTGAACTACTGCTGCCAGGCAGTAAAGAATAATTTGCACAATCGGATGGCACTTAGGTTTTAATTTCTGCCCTCAAAAGTCACGTGTTATATAATAGGAATTCCTTCAGTTCCTGTGATTCCCTTTCACTATTGGATGTGTCAGGTGGCTCAGACTGCCATCTGTGTGAAAAACAGAAATGTACATATACAATGTAAACACCTTCTCATTGACACACGCAGATAAAGAGCTTACCATGAATTGTGTCTGTTTATACTTAACACAGAAAATTCTACTCTAACCAACTCTGGAGAATTGGTAGTGTTTATTATCATAACACTATCTCCCTCTTCTCCCATCTCCCAGTCTCTGATTTTTTTTTTTTGGTTGTTGTTAGTTGCAGGATAAGATCTCTATTCCCAAGCAATCTCTCGCCACCCTCCCCACCCCCTTGGCTTGGTTCTACCAGACTTCGAAGGTCTCCTGTAATCTCTGCCACTTTGGGAGGTCCATGCGGTTTTCTGGTGCTGTTTTCTTTTACCTTGCACTGTTCTGTGTGTCCAGTTCCTGTGGGCTGCTTCAGGGTTTTCTGGCTGTGTTCAGGTCAGGCAAACACCTGATCATAGGCTGCACCTGCACTGCAACCTAGGCGGGTGAGGGGCAAGTCAGTGAGTTCTTTCCTATGCAGTGGGTCCCGCAGGCCCATCCCTGGGTTCAGGAAGGGCCTCCTGGATCAGCAGGAGTGGTATCACCTGGGCACTTCTCAGGAGCAAATTTTTGGTGTTTCTGTGAGCTTTTAGCATGGTCTCAGTGCATGATAGGGATTTTGAATGCTGTCTTATGAGGTGCAAAGTAAAGTTGGCTTCCTGAGTCACTTCCATGTCTCAGGCTGCTCTGTCGCCTCAGTTCTGCTGCTGTGTTTACTCTGGTCCCTGCTGCACAGGCCATAACCCCCAGAGTCCTCCCCAGGGGGAGTCAAGTGGGCTCCAGCCATCTCCAAGATGAGTCTAGATGCCCAGCCTCTGTGATAGACTCAAGCGTGGGTCCTAGAAGAAGAGAAATGGCAAGGTCCCGCCAATCATCAGCTCATCTTCCAGGGTTTCCCCCTCTGAAAAGTCTTCCTGACCTTCTTAGAATGAAGTCACGAGCCCCTCTCGTCACGTTCCTGCAGCCCTGACTGGGGGTCATCTCATGGTGTCTAGTTTGCTACTTGCTGGAGACGAGGTTGCTCCTGTAGCAGGTTAATCCTCCCCTAACCCTTTAAATCATTTTGACTCCCACAGAAAGATAGCATCTAGTGAGAGTTTTGGTGTATAAAGTTATCTGTTCCAATGAATTCATTTCTAAGACAAGTAATGAACGGCTATAGAGAGCCACCAGCTGAGACCAAATAGATTTCTTACACAGACTCCAAGGCTTTTTTAGGTTGGCTTTTATCATCAGAACCAGAGTTGATGCTTGGTTGGCTAATATATTTTCCTTAGTTATTTGCCTATAGACCTATAGTAAGAGAGCTCTAATTTTTCTTCTCAATGTTTTTATTTCCAGCCGTAAGCTAAGACTCTCCCATATTTTGAAGAAGGCTTGATCAAAATAAAAAACATTTTAATGAAGCGGATAGCATGATACTCTCTAAGGGAATTGTTGAAGGATAATGAAGGATTTTGCTATTCACCGTATTTGCTAGTAATATTTAGACTGGCAGCAAAAATAATGGAGAGGATGTTTAAAAAGAGTGGAGGGGCATTTTTTTTTTTTTAACTAACGTGTGTTGATCAGTAATGCTGCCTCAAGCCTGTGACTGTTGGCAGTAACACATTCCACTTAGCTGGTTGTCATGGCCTCTTCTGCACAGTAGGTGGGAACAGCCCTTCTTGCCCTTGAAAAAGATGCAGCCCTGAGCCAACCGATTTTCTTTTTCTAGGATCTCAAGCTTCCATGGCTTGCAGAACACGTTATAAACATACTACATTTCTAGAATAACTCTTACAAACATTTAGGTCCATTGCTTTGTGTGTGTGTGTGTGTGTTTTCTCAGTGACCTTTGCAGTTGTAAAAGGTTTGGTTTTAAAATGGTATCTTTGGGAAAGTGAGTTCTGCCCCAGGTACCAGGCTGCCTGACCCTCCCCAGCCTTCAACATACATCAGTTGGCCTCTGCTGATTTGCTGTGGCTCAGGGCACTGCAGCTAGGCCATCTCCCCACCCCCTGCCCTGTGACAGCCCTTCTCCCTGCTTCCTGCCTCTCCTCATCAACGCCAACTTTCCCTTCTCTTCTTAAGCCATCCTAGATCTCACCTTCTTCAAGTGGATCCTGCCCGTGTGGGTTGCTTTGCAAAGGGAGGAATGGAGTTTTGTTAAGTCTCCGTAGTCATCAATGGGTGGTAGCAAAGGGCGTATCTCACACTCTATGCCCAGTATTTATTCTCTGAATGCATGCATTCTTTCCCAGAACAAACAGAATGTAGCATGCAGCATTCTCCTTCCTGTTTGTGGCTGGTGCATTCTGAACACTGTGCTATCATTCATGGTCCAGCTTGAGTTCCTTTTTTTTTTCTCTCTCTCTCTCCCTTTCTTTCTTTTTCTGTTTCTGTGACAAAACACCCCAAAGACCAACAGTGTCATTCACAGAATCCCAAATGGCTGTTTGTTGGGTCCTGCCTTGTACTTTGTGGCTTGGGTTTGTCCTCTCTTCCGGAATGAAAGGGTAGTTTCTTCCTATTTTTTCCCCCTTTTGTTCTATGAATGGGGAGGAAAGTGTGAAGTGTGGAGATGGCTTTTTCATTGGGAGGCTCGGCCAGGTCCACCTCCGCCTGCAGAGGTCTTCGCTGGCCATGGACAGGAGCCAGATGGCAGAGAGAAGCAGATTCTTCGCTGCCGTCTGCATCTGGTGGCAGTGTGGAAGTCCAGCCGGCTTGGGTTCTGTGCCTTCATGCTTTTCCTCTGCGTCCTAAATTTCTGTGATTTATTGGAAATGATGGCAAATAAAATTGGAGCCTCATTCTTTGTGACTGAGCATGTGTTGAATACAAGAATAGATTTGAGTTCAGATGCTCTTGGATAAACAAATAAATGTACTCAACCTATAGTGACATCGAAAGAATGAGAATTTTTAAATGGGACATTGAAAGAAAGAAATAGGTTTTTTTCCTTGTCTCTCAGAGAAGACTCAAGCCTTAGTCCTCCAGGATGTGCAGTTACTGACCTGAAATGGAAAAATCAGTGTGGGGGGGGGAGAAAGAAGGGTGAAGTTGCGGGGTGGGGAGGAATGTTTGGGCACAGCTGTGAGGCAGTGATATTTGAGTTGAAATCTGCATAGGGAGAGATCAAGGCAGTGTGTGGAGAGAAGAAGGAAGGGAGAAGAGGGAAGGAGCTTGGTGTGGTGGAGATGGAGACTGTTTGGCTAATTAAGCAAGGAGAACATCATTAGATTAAGTAGCAGTAGGAAGAGATGAACTCCCCTGGAGTCAGGGGAGGCTGGGCATGGGAAGGTATGGCTGCAGACCACCCTGGAGTCCACAGGGTTCAGATCACAGGGTTCAGTGATAGAGACACTGGCTGGGTGGACTTCATTCATGCAACACCTGCTCTGCGATATAGTAACTTTGGACCAAGTACTAGGTCCTGAGGACATAATTGTGAGGGAAATAAAAACAACTTCCCTTCCCCATCTTCCTGGACCTGCCATTGTGGGCCTGACAAAGTGAAAAGAAAGGTCTGAGCTGGGTTCCCGAGACAGGGAGATAGGGGTATAACTGAGAAAAGCATCCAAGAACCCTCTGGCTTTGGGATATAGAGCCCAGAGAAAGGTGTTGCTGGTTAAATTGCTAGCTTTGTGCCTTCAGAGGAGCATCAGGAATGGCCGATCTTGGACATGAACAAGTCAGAGAATAAGAGAGTCATTGAGTAAAAGATAGGGAGACTTGGGAGGTAGTGTATGGGGTGGAAGGAAATAGATGTGGAGGAGGCAGAGGGGTACACTTGGATGAGTACCTGTCATTGATGTGCATTTGAGAATCGCAGAGAACCAGTGATCTGCACAAGGTACTTCCTAGTTCATATGCTTGCTGACCACACGTACCCTCCTACCTGACCTATAGATGTTTGATTCAAAGCAGGCTGCTTTGAGTCTCCACTGTCTTGGTCATGGTGACTATCCTCCAGTGTAGACAGGATGGCTTAGTGGTGCAGATGGAGGTTGTTGAATCTTGCCTAACTGAGCTCTGTTCAGCTGAGGAGCTGGGCTGCAGCCTCATTTTTTTGCCTGTACCCTCATGATACCTTGGACTCTCGGCTTTCATTTGCACCTAGTCTCTGCCACAGTCAGGGAGTGTGTTGGCCAGCATCTGGCTTGGTGTAGGCACTTCATGAGGGTACTATAAGTAGCCAGATCATCAGCCAGGTATTCAGCCTACAGCTTGTACCTCATTAGTCTGCAGTGGAGAACTGTATCTCCTTTCCTTAACATAGATTATTTTCCCCCCATGAATTGACCACATTGTGGGTTGGGAAGTAGTTTTAAGACTTCCCTGCTAGCCGGGCATGTGGCTCATGCCTGTCATCCTAGCTACTCAGGAGGCTGGAGATCTGAGGAGCGTGGTTCAAAGTCAGCCGGGGCAGGAAAGTCCATAAGACTCTTATCTCCAGTAAACCACTAGAAAACAGGAAGTGACACTGTGGCTCAAGTGGTAGAGCGCTAGCCTTGAGCTGAAGAGCACAGGGACAGTGCCCAGGCCGAGTTCAAGCCCCATGACCTACCAAAAAAAAAAAAAAAAAGAAAACAAAAAAGACTTCCCTTCTTTGCACTGAAACATGTCCTGCCTCTGCCCTCTTGTCCCCCGCTTAGTCTGTGGACCAGGCATCGACATCCGCAATGACTACCAGCAGCTGAGGCGCCTGGAGAACTGCACAGTGATCGAGGGCTACCTCCACATCCTGCTCATCTCCAAGGCCGAGGACTACCGCAGCTACCGCTTCCCCAAGCTCACCGTCATCACCGAGTACCTGCTGCTGTTCCGCGTGGCCGGCCTGGAGAGCCTCGGGGACCTCTTCCCCAACCTCACGGTCATCCGTGGCTGGAAACTCTTCTACAACTACGCCCTGGTCATCTTCGAGATGACCAATCTCAAGGACATTGGGCTGTACAACCTGAGGAACATTACTCGGGGGGCTATCAGAATCGAGAAGAATGCTGACCTCTGTTACCTCTCCACGGTGGACTGGTCCCTGATCCTGGATGCCGTGTCCAATAACTACATCGTGGGGAACAAGTCCCCAAAGGAATGTGGGGACCTGTGTCCCGGGACCATGGAGGAGAAGCCGGTGTGTGAGAAGACCACCATCAACAACGAGTACAACTACCGCTGCTGGACCACGAATCACTGCCAGAAAAGTAAGAACACTGGGGTCTGCTACTCTCTTCTCTCTGCTTCCTCCTCCTCCTCCCCCTTCCCCTTCCCCTCCTTCTTTCCCTTCTTTTCTTTTCCTTTTCCTCCTCTTCCTCCTCTGAATACATGGGTCCTGGGAACCAAGGTGAGGCTCTGTCACATCGGAACGCGGTATGGCGTTCTGTGGAAAGGGGCCCCAACTGCCGGGGGTGCTGGTTGGCTTTCTTCTGCACTTGAGAGCCCCAGGAATGGAGGCCATCATGGCTGCTGTCAAGACAGATCCAATCATATATTAGCAATAATCCACTGCACTTCTGGACTAGAAGTCGGTGGGCCTTCAGCTTTGGATTCCTGATGAGAAAGGGGAACCTGGTAGGTTTGGAAAATACCCCAAGATTGGCAGGTAGGGGCTGCTTATCCTTTGCAAGAAGAGATTTTTTTTTTTTGTATAGCAAGACTTCGTTAGCATGAATATAGTTTAATAAAGGAAAAATAAAGAGCTTACTCACGTCCTTTGTAAGTGGTCCTTGGTCTTAAGCATTCACAGGAGTGCATGAGTGTTGTGGCTTATAATTAGAACTCCTCCTAGCTGAGGCAAGCAAGTTCTGGATGGGTTTACAGGAGTTTGTGGTTCAGACTTGTTCAAGACGTGCTTGCAGATAGCTGTGTAAGAGGGTGCATTTTCATTTAAATAATTAATTTATTATTTACTTATTGTATTGGTCTTGAGGCTTGAACTCAGGGCCTGGGCACTGTCCTTGAGGGTTTTGTTTTTTTTTAATATTCAAGGCTGACACTTTACCACTTGAGCCACAGTTCTACTTCTGGCTTTTTGGTAGTTAATTGGATATAAGAGTCTCAAGTTTTCTTGCCTGGACTGGCTTTGAATTGTGATAATTAGAGCTTAGCCTTCTGAGTGGCTGGGAGTATAGGTGTGAGCTACCAACATTGGGCACCTTTGTCTTTTTTTTTAAATTAAATTAATTTTATTTTATTTTTTTGTCTTATATGTTCACCAGTGTTTAGATATAGTGGCTAGAAAGGTTCTCTTCACTGGTTTTCCTCAGTGTGTTAGCTGTAAGTACTTATTATTTAGTGGTTGGCCTAGTGAAAGACCCAGAGCCCATGTACTCTAGCTAGTCGCAAAGAAGTCCTCAATTGGTAAGCATGCTGAAATAGTACATTGTGTAAAATAAAGATAGGCCAGACCCCATAGATAGTGGTTGTTTGAGCTCTCCACTGACCAGAGCCCAGGAGGAGAGGAGGTGCATCCTCTGAGATATTACATACCTTCATGCATTTGATGTGTGTGTGTGTGTGTGTGTGTGTGTGTGTATGTGTGTATGTGTGTGTAACTGTTTGATTAGTAGGGCCAGGTTCCCACCTCAAAGAGCCAAGAACACCATGGGGCCACTGTAAGGACCACTGTAAGGCTAGTGCTGGAGGAGGGTTCTTTTGTGATTGATTAAAAACTGTACCCTATCCTTGACTTCATTTGCAGTTGGATAAAATAACAAAATATATCTGAAAAGTGGCCTTGGTATTTAAAAGTAAAAGTAGTTATCGAGGGAGTGAGTGTGGGGTAGGAGAGAGAGGTGTTGAACGCAGAGATGATTATCCCAGGTGACCTTGGACGGGCCAGTTTCTCTGGGTGGTACTTGGGCATGGTCCTAGAGCAGTTACATTCTTCTTTCCTGGTGATTAAATGTAAGGATGTAAGTGTTTAGAAATGGGCAGTGCTATTAGATAGGCACCTGTTAGTGACTCACAGATGCGTTGGACTCATTGTGGCTTTTTGTCTGTTTCTGACATCTGCTTGCTGAGGAAGCCTAGGGTAGGGTTGAGGCTTGAATTCTTGGCCCAAGTCTAAGAGCAGTGAACAGAGATGAGCAAGTAATTTAAATTGCCAGGGCATCAGGTTTTTTCTTTGTTTTGTTTTTTAATCTGTGGGATGGAATTGATCCTTCCTTCCTCACAGGGCTGTTGGAAGATTGAAAGTACAAAGAGAAAAGGCACATGAAAGAGTAGTGATGGTTTGAGCCAGCCCTAATGCTGGTGCAGCTGTGGACTAGATGCTGGTCACGCCCTGCAGCCCCCCCCCACCCCCCACCAGCTGGCCCAATCCTGCTGATGTGTTTTGTGATTTCACAATGAAGCACTTGTTTAAGATTGATAAAGAAAAACCATTCAGGGGAATTGTCCTCGCTTTATCTTGTCAGGAAAACTCAGGCACTGTCACAATTTCTTAGAAGTTTCTACTTGAGTTGGACTGTGTTCCTTTCACTTGGTTTCCCTTTAGGCCTGTGCAGCTATGGTGGCCACAAACCATATGCACTTAACCTACCTGAGTACTTGATCTGTGGACCGTCTGAGTGAGACCTGCTTTAAATGTAAAGCACATACAGGATTCATTGGAAGAAGGAGAAAAATCCAGCAAAAGAGCTCATGAATAATCTCTTCTATGAATTCCATGTTGAAATACAAATGTGTGGGATACACTAGACTAGGGAAAATTGTGTTATGGAATTATTCACCTGCTCCTTTTTACTCTGGATGTAGCTAACAGAACATTTGAAATTACAAATGATTTGCATGTGTGTCTGCCAGGGAATACCATCGTAGAGGTTTTCTTTGAGTCTGGAGTTTCTCCTCCCATTCTCTTTCTGGCCCACTGGCCTCTGTAATGTTGCCATGTCCTTACCTCTCCAGCCAGAACCCTTGGTAATCATCCAGGGAGCCAGAAGGGCACTGAGTCCAGACAAAATGCCTACCTCGAGTTCTCCCTAAGTGGTAGATGGCCATTTGAAGAATTCCATTCAGTTCTTATGCTGGACGGCCGTAAAAGCAAAGAGACTTATCTGGAGTGTGAAGTTGTTGATGTCACGGAGAAACACTCAATTGTTTAGTGCTGATGTACAGCTATTACTTGACACTCTACACTCTTCTAAATCTTGACTCTTGGTGGGTGGCAGTACGGTAGACAGCCTGTTAAAGAAGTGGCCACTTGGTGGCTTATTTGCACACCTCTGTGTTTCTGGTTGCTTTTGACTTGAGATTTCATGCAGGCCTGAGTTGATCCTCAAGAGCAAGAGACTCTGAAATCAGTTGATGTGGCCTTTTCACTTTGGCAAGGACACAGTGTTAGGGCCCTCCTGTCTGGGGTGGTCAGTCGCCCCTCTCTGGTCTTCTCTGTTGCCCTCTGTTCCTCAGTCTAGAGTTTACTGGCTGGTGGTCTTTGTCCATTTGGGCTGGCTGTAACAAAACACCAGAAACAGAGTGACTTATAAACAACAGATTTGTTTCTTGTATTTCTGGAGGCTGGAAATTCAAGATCAAGGTGCGGATGGATTTCAGTGTCTGGAGAGAGTCTGCTTTGTGGCTCATAGTGCCATTTTGCTTTGCACGTGGTGAAAGGGGCAACAGCTCTCTCTAATATAAGGGCACTAATCTTATTCCCAAAGGCTTCACCTTGGTGCCTTCACCATTTCCCCAAAGTTGCACTTCCTGACATGAACATTGCATTCACCTCATGACCAGAGTTCTATTTTCCTCATTCCCATTGCATTTGTGGGTCCTTCGGGGCCTTATTGTCCTCTTTTAGCTTCCAGATACCATCTCAGGCCTAGACAAGAGCTTTCTGCACTCTTGATTGCACCCATCCAGAGCAGTTGAGTATCTGAGCATCTTCCTTACTTCCAGCCGGTTGTTGGGCTAGGAAGCACTTCCAGGGGTTGGGCTAGGAAGCACTTGTCCTCCTGGCTCACATGTCGGGAACATGGGTGTTGTTTGGATATTTGCTTTATGTTGCTTCAGTCTGCCTTCCTCCACCCTACCTTTTGCCTACACCGTGACAGAGCCTCCTTGATTTGTACCCTGTAGCCCCACTTGGCATGACTAACCCTCCCCACAACCCTGTAGCAGGTCCAAAGAGGATGAGATGAGCTCCTTGGTGATCCACCACCTCCCCATGGCACTGGACCATGTGCACTGGACTATGGGCCATTCCCTCCCTCCTGCTGGGGGTCCTTGACTTCCAGTGGTCCTCTTCTACTTGGCCAGCCATTTCCACATTCCCTCTGCTCACCTGGCTGAGCACCAGACTTGCCTTTTCCACTGGGCATGGTGGCCTTTGGTGGGCCTGTTCTCCAGCACCAGGTGGGCTACTTTTTTTTTGTTTGCAGTGCTGTGTGAAGTGTGGGAGAATCCATCGATGCCTGGTTTTCTCTTCAGGCACAAAGATGGCGCCCACTTCATGAGGAATTTATTGTCTGAGGACTGCCCCTACCCCTCCTCCTTAGCATTATGCAATGGCAGTTCCCAGCAAGCCCAAGAATGTTAGGATTTTGAAATACCTCTCTGATATTTTCTCTGTCCTTGTCGCCATCATCGCTGTTAAGAAACTTTGCCACCCAGACCCGTTCTAGCTCTCAGTTGGCAGAGTGGGTCCACTGAGGATGGAAACTCTTCTCCCTCCCACTGTTGTCTGGATGATTCCAGGCCAAAGATGGAGAAGTATCAACATCATCTGGAAGGTTGAAGCTTGACCCTGCGAAGCTGTGAATTCATTACTTGGGTTTTACTGAAGTCCAGCCACATGCTGGGAAGGGCAGAGGTGAATCCTCCTGAGTGTCTGTGGTTTTCTTCCTTCCTTGCTTAAGTGTTGCTATGCATAGTGGCTGCCTGTTACCACATTCCAGGTTATGGGCGATGCTTCCTAAGCCAAACAAGCGCTAAAACCTAAGACCTTAACTGCTAAATTCTGCCTCCCAGTACTTTTTAGCTCATGAGAGTGAATAGTTCTATCTATTCAGGTTGTCCCTGATTGTGCAAAGTTCTTGTCTTTACTGGGAAATCCGTGAAGGTGCCTGGCTGTGTTGGAAGCTGGCTGTGCTGGGGCAGCCTTATTTCAATGGAAAGGGCCTCAGCTGGTCAGTGGTCCCGGAGTTTGTGGCACTACCTTCTGCTTTTGAAATGAGAAATCAGGAAAGTAGTAGGTTGGAGCCTGTGTTGAGAACATGGCACCCATTAACGACAGAGAAACCATGCTGCTGTCATCTTAGCACCTGTGCCCGGAACAGGCACAAAATGAAGGTAGATGCTATGGGCTTGGGTTTGCAAGTTCTTACTGGTCCAATAGCCCCCTTACATGGGTGGTATTGACTTGTGGAGTAGGATTTTCTCCCTTCTCTCCTTCTCTCCCAGGTTGGCACATCTGGCCTGCCAGATCAAGGAGGAAGCCTTTTTAAAGCATTGGCGCATCACCCGCTGGCTTCTGTGCTGTGAGAGACCATTCGTGTGATGTGTGGTATTTCAACTTAACTTTTTTCCCCCCTACTTGGTCTACATGCAGGGATCTTGGAGTCTGTCTGTTAAATGCTGACTGGGTGGTCTTCCCTAGGCTTCTTCTGACTCTAGACCCTCCCCCCTCCCTCCCTAGACTACTAAAATAGAACATGATATGGACCAGCATTTTTAGGTGGGACCTTGAGAAAGGCCAGTGGACCCTGGGGCTCTGACTTCATGTTGTCTCTGTTTCCTTGGAACACCTCTGGTCTGGTCAGCTGCTCTCAATGTGGGGGTGATCTTTATTTAGAAGAGGATCACGTGCCCCCCCACCCCCGGCCTCATTGCTATGCCTTTTATAGTCAGGCATGGGGATCACATTGCGTTCTCCCTGATTGTCGACCCCTTTGTACCTTGATCATGAAGCAGTTTGTGTCCAGGATTCTTTGGGGCAGCTCTTATACTATCCTGACTCTTTAGAAGATGTGTCATTTTTACTTGGCTAATTGTCATTAAATTTAGGTGTCAGTCTCCTGAGTCTACTTCAGAAGTTTTAAAAATAGCATCTTAGAAACTAGTATGTTCTCAGTCTTTCCCTCTTAATAACACTCCCCCCTCCTCCCAATTCGAGGTGTTTGGAAAAATCCCAAGTGCTTTCGGATCTCACCAGTTAAGCTGACTTGTAGGATGGTTCTGGTTTCTTCGTGCTCCTAAAAAGCCTCTTTTCTTTTCATGTGTAGGCCAGTATGTGACATTCTCAACTAGAATGTGTGGGCCCATGTCATCTTGGCCTGGATTGTATTGCCCAACTCATGCATGGTGTGGTTCAAAAGTGAAGTTTGGCTAGTGGAGTAGCTGGAAGCCATCATGTGGAGATTTGCCACCTTCCAGCGTATGGCATAAATCCAGGGCTTAGGTGCAGAAGGTAGGGTCTCCAAATACGGCCCTTAATTAGGTTTCCCACTGACTTGAAGGCAGTGTGGCAGGTCACACCTTCTGTAGGGACACAATGATGATCATGTACCTGGTTCCCCAGCACATAGCTGGTTCTTGGTAAATGGTAGCAGCTGCTTATTTTTAAGCTAAGACCTACCTTCTGAGACCACCTAAAATTCTGAGTGTTGAAGTTGGATTGGAGTTGTTTACTGTTGTATCTAAAGTGCTCTCTTCTGTTGCTTTTTCTACATTGTGAGAAAATCACTGGGCCTCATGGAAGAGTGGTTCTTGCTAAGTTAACCTGAGTTGTTTTAAGTTCTGGTGGCTGTCTAGATAAGCCATATCTTTTAAGAACAATCAGCAGTGTACATGCGCCCATATCAAAATGTCAGTAGGGACTTTATAGTTCCATGTAAACTATTTGGTTATCAAACTTTATGCTTTATTCTGCCTACAAGCTTGGTATTTGGGAGAATTTATGAAACAGCAGCAGATTGTTGTCTGATACTGACATGAAATGCTATCTTTGTAAAGTGAGTGAGTGTGTGTATGTGTAAGAATTAAAGTTGTTAGAGAGTAGGCACAGTTTTTGGTAAAGACAAGAAGGAGGTACACTTTTGTTTGTGACAATGTGTGTCTCACATAGTGAAGGTAGCCATCTGTTGCAGGCTGGAGCTTGTGCCTACTTTTTTTTTTGGGCAATACTGGCTCTGTGCATGTGTTTGTGGGTGTGTGTATACATGCGCACTCATGCATGTTGTATGTTCATGTGTTTTGTGCATGTTTGTATTTGTGTGTGCGCGTGTGCATGCATGTACACACCACTGCTTCTCTCACTCAGCTCCTCTCTTGTCATTTTGTTTCATTTTCTTCCTCTCACCCCCATTGCAGGAAACAAACACAGGCTCTCTCTGTCCTCCCTTAGATCTTCCTTCCGTTCCAGGGGATCAGGTGGGTGGGAAAATGTCGTGTGGGAATGCCAGGCCCTCTTCCGGAAGCTGGGCTTCTGTTTCAACTCATTCCTGAACAGAAGTCTTTTTTTGTTTCTTTGCCTTGGTCACAAACAAGCACCCAGCCCTCTCTCCTTCCTGCCACTTTTTCATGGAATCCACGTGGGATGGGAACAGAGGCATTGTGTTTAGCAACTCCGTTAGCTGCTAGATACTCAGAGCCGTTGGTTAGAAAAGCTGTGCAGACAGATCCCCTCGGTAGCCACCTCAGGTTTGTTCTCCTAAAAGCCTTGGATAAGCGGAGTAGTAGTATAGTAGTCCTCCTTTATCTGAAGTGAGGTGGGGGAATATATTCTAGGACTAGCTCGTAGATATCTAAAACCACAGATGTCTCAGGTCTCTACATATTCCCCATGCGTGTATACCTCATGGTGAAGTCCAGTTTCTAAATTGGACACCATTTGTGATTTGAAATAATAGCTCATAATGGAGGAGAACAACGTTCACAGTATCTAGTAACAAAATCACCATCATGACTCCTCATACACTTTGGGGGCCAGTATTACGTAAAGTAATCAAATCTTAGGAAATATAAGCACTGTGATACCCGGAGAGCTGATCTGACTATCTAGCTGACTTCTGAGCATTTAATGGTCACGTGACCCAAACAGTGTGGATGCTTTATGCAGAGGGGCAACTTAACAGCCCCGACAGGACCAAGTGGCACAGCTCGAGATTTCATCACACAACTCAGAACAGTGTGCAACTCAAAGCGCAGGAATTGTTTATGTCTAGAATTTTTCATTTAATGTGCTTTGGCCCACAGTGGACCATGGGTAACCAAAACAGTAGAAAGTGAAGTCAGAGAGGTAAGAGAACTACAGTAGATGTCTGAGCCCATGCAGGTAGGCAGACGTTGTGGCTGAGAGCAGCTGTGGCTGGTTTGGGTGCTGAGCTGCCTGTGCCTATGGGGTGGGGGTAGGGGTCACTGGGGAGGTGGACCCAGCTGCAGTGCACATAAAAAAAAATAAAGGGAGCCAGAGAGCCTATAATAAAATAAAAAACAATAAAGATTGTAAAGACTGATCTTGTTAGAAATACTTCCTGGGAAGCTCCCAGTGTTGGAATTCAGTCCTCCCCTACCCCCAGTAGAGACAAATGAAAAGTACTCAGATCTCTAGGTTTAAAAAAAGACTAGCTTTGTTCCTGGATATACATACATACATACATACATATATATATATATATATATATATATATATACACACACACATATATATAGGTATATATATACACACACACACACACACACACACATATATATATATATATATGCACACACACACTAGTTGTATTAAGGGGTTTCTTTTTCCCATTTCTGTGGGAATGTATTTGATCATATTCTCCCCCTCTATATCTCTTTCTCCTTCCCTTTTGCAACTTTTAATGGGGTTTATGGTTCTGTTTTCACAGGGCATAGAATGTACTTCAGTCATAGTCACCACCCCATCACCTTCTTTTGTCATTTGCCTCTGTGACACGACCCTCCCCAAAGAGCTTCCCCAAACTCTGTTTACATTAGCATCTGATTTCCTGACCTCCTTATGCTTTACTGAGTAAATGATGCTAGTAAGTTCTAAGGCTGTTCCTCAGATAGGAAATAGAGATAGGGCTCAGCTCTGGTGCTGAGTAAATTTGAAATGATTGGATTGTAAAAGCTTCCTTTGGGCTAGCCATGTCAAAGACTCTTTAAGAAAATAAAGTTGCAGCTTTCTCCCCCGTCTGACAGAGATGCTTAGGTGCTGAAGGTGTATCTGCTAATTTCATGCATTATCCAGATAACATGGTCCACAATGGTGATGCTATTGTCCAGTGGTGCTTTGGCCCAGGCCTGGTCAGTGATGTGTTACCTTCATTGGTCTTCGTGCCCTCTTCTCCCGACTCCTTCTCGACCCATGGGGGTCCAGGCTTGATGGTCTTATGTCCTTATAAATGGAATCCTGGGAATGTGTGGTTTTCTTAGAAGAATATTTCTTTAGCTTGACAAACATTCTCCAAAAAATAAATCCTCCCGAGAAGAGTCATTGGATGCTAAAGGTGGCTGATTAGGGGAAGAATGATAGACCTGTAGTCCTGTGTCTAGGATCAGATATCTGCTTTGCTTCTAGGGCTACCAAGCAAGTTGGATGATTAAAAATTATTGAAGTATCTGATGGTATTTGAATCTGAAATGTGAGGGTGCAGGTTTGAACTTTGTACTTTTCTTATGAGGGTTGTTCTCCAGTGCTGTCTACAAAAACAAAGGAATTCTAGATATCCCCTGCTTGTTTCTTCAGTTCCTCAAAGAAGTCAAAGCAGAACTCTGTGTATCATCTTTGGCCTGGAGAAATATTAAATCTACGTTAAACATGCAGGCATGAATGGGCAAAAGAAGGAGCTGGGTCCTGAGAATCTGCTGGAACAAATAAGTAATGTAAATGGGCAGAAAGAGATACTGAATTGATTGTATCTTTCAGCTCTTGGTACTTAAAGCAAAGATAAAGGAGTGGAAAAAGATTGTCATTTGAGGAAATGAAAAGATGAGGGATTTTTGAAACTAGTTGGGATTTTTCTGCCTATTAATAGAGTGACTTGGATTACAGACTATGAAGATAAAGAGTAAAGCCATTCCATTTGGTATGGATCATGGTAGCCACTGCTAGCTGAGCCACTCCTGTGCTCTGACAGGAAGCCCACACCCCAGGTCTGAAATTGAGTGGATGACAGCTTTTGACAGTCTTGTCTGAAATCTTCCTCAAACAATCATAGTAAGACTTGCAGTGGGTACAATGTGAAGCCATTTAGATTTTTAAAAATGCATTTATTAATATTATTACTATTATTATTTCACCATTGTGTATTAAGTAGGGCAGTAGATTAGGATTCTGTGGGCTGGGTGTCAGTGGCTCATGCCTGTAATCCTAGATACTCAGGAAGCCAAGATCTGAGGACTGTCATATAAAGCCAAACCAGGAAGGAAAATCCTTGAGACCTTATTATCTCCAATTGACTAGTAGAAAGGCAGAAGTAGAGCCATGGTGCAAGTGGTAGGGTACTAGCCTTGAGCAAAAAAAACCCCTTAGAAACAGCATGTAGGCCCTAAGTTCAGACCCCTGTACTGACACCCCCCCCACCAAAAAAAAAAAAAGAAAAAACAAATAGGATTCAACAGATTTGATTTTTTTTTCTTCCTGAACAGAATACCCAGATAGACAAAATTTTGCAAATTTTTTTTTATCATGAGAGAACAAATTTAATTGGCATGTTGGGGAAAATACTGGAGCAATTTACACTGATCTACTGATAATTGTATTGGTGATTCATATTTTGAGAGAATGGAAAGAATCACACATATTACCAGATTAATAGTTGGTAACTACCAACATTTTCTATCTTTTGTTACCCTCTCTGGCAAGATGATTTCATTAGTGTATCACCCATAAACCAAAACCCTATGTGTTTTACAAGGTTGATTGATTGATTGGTTGACTGATTGGTTCATTCATTCATTTGTGGTGCTGTGAATTGAACCTAGGGCCTCATTGTACACTCACTCTATAACTGAGTGATACCCACAGTCTGTAATACTGATGTGGTTTAAGAAGTCTTAGCTTCTTCCTTTTTTCCCTTGTGAAGGAAGTTTTGCCTGGCCCCCAAATGAGTTCCATGTAAAGGAGGGGATTGATAAAATCAGAAGCAAGGGTTATTAGTTGGGAGAAAAAGCAGCCAATTTGGAGACATGCTGTGGTTGCTGTGGATCTCAATGAGTGAGCAGGGAGCTCAGAGGTCACCTAGTCAAATCCCTGATTAAGTTCAGGAATCCCTTCTCCAGGCTGGGTGAGAACTTTCATAGTCATGTCTGCGTGGCCTTACTCACATCAGCCATAGTGGCCAGCCTTGCCCTGCCCATTGCTCCATTGAGCTGAGACTTATGTAGCAGAGATACTTTGTTGCCATTCCTCATGTCTGTGGGTGAGTTTGATGATGCCAATCTTCATGTTTATAGGTATGTCCTCAAGGTGGGTCTTCTATAAATCTCCAGTTTGTAGAAAATAGCACGTTTGGCTTCCCTGTCCACCTGGAGTAGAAAGTGTAAAGGTTGTTTTTTCCTGCAGCCAATGAAGGCATCTTGTGAACACAGAAAGAAGACAACAGGAGGCTGAGATAACCTGGCCTTCTTCCTTCTTATCATTCATAACAGGGTCCTCTAGAGTTGGGCAGTATCTACAGATTTAGTTATTCAAAGGCAGGCTGCCATTTAGAGTTCAGTTAGAGTGTCCGTGTTCCAAGAATACTTTCTAGTAAATAATTTCATATGCCCTGTTTAATCTCCAAGAGTTACCGTGAGCTGGGGGTTGGGGGTTGGAGGAGGGCTGTGACTTATAAAAGGGCTACAGGGGTTAGCCAAGCCACACCCAGAGCTCTGATAGTCAAACCCAGATAGAACCTGGACACTCCCAGGCTATCACCTCTGCTTCCCAGCATTCCTGGTCAGAGGAGAGTGATGGCCCTGTGGGTACCTGGTAAAGGTGAGCTCAGACCTACAGCACCTTCTTACGTTAGACTGTCTTCTCTTCCAAATCTTTATGTAATTGTTTTCTGAATAGGGAAAAAAAACCCTTGTCTAAATACTAGACATTTAATGGTGATAAAAGGACATTTTGGAGGCCAATCAATGATTAAAACTTCAGAGCCTTTTATAGAAGATTTCCCAATGCTTCGGGGTGTTGCAAGTTAGGACCTTAGTTCCTCTCAAAGGTTTCTGCCGCTCCTGTAGTGAGCTGCCTCTCCATGGCCCAGTGGACCTAAACTACATATGCCAGTCTAGGTTCCTTCCTGACTGTATGGATACTAGTCCCTGATCCTCCTCTGGTCCCATCGTGGCGATAACTCTTAGAAAGGCTGTGTTTATATGATGACTTCCCCCAACTCTTGAGAAATGACACAGTGCTAGGCACTTCACTGGTTTTCTCATTCAGTCTCTCTTTTGGGGACCAGAAAACTGAAGCACAAAGAAAAACTTGGAATAACTTGTACACAGTGGCGTAGCCAACCTTGCCTTCCTGTAATCCATGCAGTGAAGTAGCCAGCCTTGCCTTCCTGTAATCCATTCAGTGGAGTAGTCAGCCTTGCCTTCTGTAGTCCACTGCCTGTTACTTTCCTACCACCTCCCCCGGGACCCCCTCCACCCTCCCCCCCCCAAACCAATAACATACAACCGGCAATGATCTGGTGCTGTGTCTTGCTTTTGGGAGGGCTGGTCATCATGATTGAGTTCTTGGAGGCTTTTTTTGTTTTTTTTTTCTCTAGTCTAGAGTCTTTCCTGGATATTTTTTTCTTTTGCATATTTGTCCAGTAATTAGACAGCTATGATGAGGATTCCATTAACTTGACACCTTCCTCTTTCTTTCACCCCATACCCCCTTTACTTCTTCCTCCTTTTCCCTCCCTGCTTTCCTTCTCTCTTGTTCTGCCTCTCTCCTTCTTAATCCTTCATTTTCTGTCTCTCCCTTGTCCATCTTCACATGATCAGAGAATATCTGTGAATACCTAAGCATAGTTAAATTACAGATTCTTAATTATGAAACAACTTGTTTCTGAATCTTCATACCTTTTGTCTCAGTTAAGCTACTCCCCCCCTCCCTATACACACTTAGGCAGGATTTATTTTTACATTGATGAACTATTTTATGTGGGAGGCAAAGCTTTGATCCTGATCAGTGATCAAGCACTTTTGTTTGGCTGATTTTTAACTAGGGAGACTTCTTTGTTTTGAAAACTCTTCTTTAATCTTATAAAAATATCTTTAAATGGGTGGATGCTTCAACTCTGATGAATGGCAGGTTGTGGCAAAGGAAGAAAGGGATGCGGTTTACAGTCTTTTTATTCTTGTACAAAAAATATAATTGTCCTATAGAGGGAAAAGTATATGACATGTCAAGGAGATGATTTATCAAAATCAGATCTTGGACTGTTGAATTTTTACCATAAAATAGGCTTAAAAAGGGATGGGACCAAGGTAGCCTTATAGTTATTATTTTTATTATTCTTGTATTGTGCAAACTGTACTTGTGGTTGCTTGTTTAGAGTTACCAGCATTTACTGGGTATCTTTCTCAAGTGATAGAGGTGTACCCTGAAATGTGGCTTTCTGACTTCCTTGGTAGAGTTAGGCCGGAGTGTGGATGCCACGCTAAAGGCAGGGTGGGCACCACCTGAGTGCAAGTGGGTATTGTTCCTGCTCTTTCCATAAGAAAGGCTTTGAAGCTTTCTTCCCCTAGCTGGAGCCT
The DNA here is from genome assembly GCF_000151885.1 of Dipodomys ordii. NCBI lineage: Eukaryota > Metazoa > Chordata > Mammalia > Rodentia > Heteromyidae > Dipodomys > Dipodomys ordii. Next base: position 7,573,089 of record NW_012267231.1, on the reverse strand, counting down.
GGAAGGCCTCTTCCTGGCCTGCTTGTCCTGTGGGTGGGTCTAGCACTGACGGGGATTCCTGAGGGCTTAGTCACCACACTAGTGGCTGGAGGACAGGGAAACCACTGGCGCTCTGTCACCCCAAAGGAATGCAGGCCAGGCCAGGGCTGCTGGGCCCAGAGGGTTCTCTAGCTCCTTTGGCAGACCCAGCCTGGCTGACTCAAAGTAAACTCCTCTCGCCTTCTTTTGCCTAAAAGGAGAGGAGCGTGAGGTGGAAACACGAGGTAGGCACATTTCTTCCTGAAGATGACCTCTAGTACCCACAGTTTAGAAACAGTTGCAGATTTATTGTGTACCTTTCTGGATCTGTTATCACACAGCTATTAAATATTTTCATGAAAGTGGCCTTGGAGGGGAAATTCTCCTTGGTGTGGCAGCTGACCATGGATCCTTTTGTCTGTCCGTACAGCTGGATGGGCTGAGTCGGGTAGGAATGGTTAGGTTGACTGTTGCAGCCCTGCATCCAAGAGACAGAAGAGCAGGAGTGAGGGGTAGCCACCTGTCTGGGGTTTGGTGTTGGGCTACTCCCCCAGATCCATACTATCCCAGTAGCTCTACTGATACTTGCTTAAAGTACTGGGACTAATAGCAGATTCCCAGGAGACAAACCCAGGCAGGATTCCAAGGTGAGTCTGAGACTGTCTGGTTGGTCATACGTCATTTAGATTCAGCTGAGGGGGAGCCATCTATGCTCTGCCCAGGGCCACCTGCAGGTGGGCAGGACCCTTGACTGTTCTTTGTCCTGATCTCTCTCCCAAAGCCAGCTGCCAGGCCTTTCACAGGATAGTTTTCTAAGTGGCTTCCACTTCACCGGAGAGGCAGGTAGTAGCACCTTTATCTTGTGCTGAGAAAGGCCTTTGTAGTAGGAGGCCCTTCTCAAGTGGGGGTGAGGAGTCTAGGACCAAGCTTAGCCAAGGTGGACATTGTAGCTCCATGGCGAAGCGCTTACCTAGCAAGTGCAACATCCTAGGTTTGATCCCCAGTACCAAAAAAGAAAAGACAAAAAAGAAAACAAAATAGCAATGGTCATCTCCTGCCTCCTCTTCCTCTCCTCTCCCTCCTCCTTTTCCTCCATCTCCTCCTCCTCTTCCTTTTCTTCTTCTGTTATTTCTGCAGGCATAATTGTTCAAGGACAAAAAGATTATAAAGATGGCACAAAAATGGTGGTTTGAATTTGCTTCTGATTTATGTATTTCTAAGAGTAATGTTCTTTAAAAGTTAGATCTGTGTTGGTGGTGGTGGTGGGGTTTGTTGTTTTTGCCTTTGTTTTTTTTTTCCCCTTTGTGGGGCAAAGTGGTGTAGTACAGAAAAGAAGGAAGTGTGAACAAATCTAATCATGGTGTATGGAAAATGAACTATGCAACTTGTGAGCAGGGATGGGAGGCGAAAACTGGGGGACAAAGGAAGGAATGACGGTATGCAAAAAAAGAAATGTACTTATTACCTAATGACACGGTAACCCCTCTTGTACAATATCTTAATAATAAAATGTTTATTAAAAAGAAACTAAAAGAAGTTAGATCTGTGAATGCTGCTTGTTAATCAAGTGAAAAGAGACAAGAAAGGGTTTGTGCATGTTGATTGCTCAGGTCTGATTTGCAAAGCGCATGTATGCTGGAATGGTCATCAGAAGTTTTGTGGGAGGAATTTCAGGGGAGGAGTAAGTTTTTGCCTTCCCTGGAAAAGAGCTGGAAATGCTAGATGCCCTTCATGCCTCCTCTTGGGTGCTCTTTGTGCTGTTTTAACTGTGTATTTTTGTTTGACTTATTCTTTTCAAGGTCAACAACTGTTATCTGGACAGTAGAGTTACAATTCATAATCTTCATTTTTTTTTGTATTTAAAAACAAATCTTAACAAAATGTGTGTGGGTTATTATTATTATTATTATTTTTTAGAGAAGACTTTACAACTTCCAAATGTCCTTCAAAGACAGAAGGCTGTGTGTGTGTGGTCCTAGTGACCTCCCAGATCCCTGGAGACAATAATTGGGGGCCCCTGGTGAGAACTGGTCTTTCTTAGGAATAGAAACCTGGATTCACCTTCCTCTTCTATGGGACTCCAAGTAGAAGGTCCTGGCAGAGGCCTTGGTCTTGAATGCCCTTGGACGGTCTGTGTGAGTACTTGTCTTTCCTTGGTCAGTTGCCTTGAAAACGTTGTGCGCTTTTGGCAAGTTTGATGAGGTTTTTCCTGCATAGCCTTGGAAAGCCCAGTTTTCACTTTTGTAACACTCTTGTCTGTAGGTCTACGATATTGTAATGGAAAATTTATGGCCCATTTCAGGGCATCAGGTGTAAAGGCAGGGTTAAAAGCAGAATTTGTGTCAGTGATTCCCTTGATTTCTAAAATTACTTGTTACTTGTGGATTTATCCTTCAGGATGCTCACATTGAATGTTTTGTTCACTAATTGAAAGAATGTTTAAACACCAGGAGGGTTTAAAGTCTCATGTTTGAGTGTATCTTCTGCTTTATTGTTTCAACCAGACCTACAGGAAGACCTAGATCTACCTCCTGATCCTAGGACAAAAAAAGTACAATACTGACATGGGTTTCCAAAACATTCTTTCTTGACACAATGCTTTCTCTTATGACTGAGATAGTACCACAGTATTTTCTTATTCTATGGAGAGAGAAGCATTAATATTTTTGAGAACTGCCAATGGGTGAAGGCAGACTTTTTAAGCACAGTACTCAGGGATTTTCCACCTCAGATTTAGAGTCTGCTTCCTCTGTGTTCAGGGTAAGTCCCTATATCAATGACACTCATGCTATTGATCTTTGAGGTCAGCTTTATGTTTTCAAAAATAATAGCCAACTTTATACTTCCCATTGTACTTTGGTATGCACTTTCATACATATGAAAAAACCAGAAAGACTTGTTATAGATATCACCAATGAGATGTCTACTGATGGCTTTTTATTAGAAGAATTTGATTCCAAGTGATAGCTGATGAAATTATCTGAGCATTTGTTGTATGCACCAGAGATCTTTCTATTAACTTGCATTTGTAGATAGTCTATTAGCTGATAAGTTCTAGATGAATATAACTTGGCTTTGTCCTAAAAAGCCCTCTGAGATCCACACTGTTGTGAATTGGTGCCTGGTAACTTTGATGACCATTCTGAAATGTTACCATAGTGATAATTCTTTTGGAATCTCAGGTCATTAAAAGTGCTGTGACCAACTCTGGGCTGTGTGCTATGAAAATAGATGTCATGGGTTGTGTGAATCTTTTTTTCAGCAGTATAGTTTATAACAACCGAGAGAACATTGTAGACCAGCCCTTATTAGAGTCTGGTTGCTTGGGCTGTGTAAATCACGTGCGCATGTAACCATTAACCTCTAAGGATGAATGACATTTAAAAAAATGATTCCATTTTCCCCCCTCATTTGACTTCAATTATGTTTGCCCCTTATTTCCTTCTCCCAGTGAATGTTTCCAAATTTGGGTTATGACAGAAGATTGTCATGACATTGCCCCCAAGGGCTCATGGAGACTCTATCTAGTCCTTCTTGACTCGGACTGGGTTTTAGGGTATCTTGGTGAGTGCAGCTGTGACATGTCTTCTGTGGGAAGGGCTGGGTACTGGCAAAGTGGACTTGTTAGAGGACAGGGCAACCTTTCAGCATGGCATTGCCCTCGAGCTTCTAAACCCCCAGAGTTATAATTAAAAGCATCTGTGATCTTTGTCTAGTTCCAGGCATCCAGGTTGGAGACTTACAAATAGGGTTGGGCTGGTTGGTCCATGGCATGAAGCAAACCTCTGGGAAGTGTGGTTGACAGTGTGTTTGCCTTGGTGGTATTCTACCCCTGCATCACAGCTTACTTGCCTGAAGTAAGCACAGCTTTACTTAGTCAAGGGGGTAGGTAGCATGGGGAGGAATCCTAGCCCTTCCCAAGCTTGAGAATACAGCATCTATATTCAGTAGGCATTTACTAGTTGCTGCCTCTGCCAGACCCTGAGCCTCAGCTCTTGGGGACCTGAAGACTTCTCGAGCAGTCTTTACTGGGGTAGGGAAGAATGCCATGTAGTAGGGACAGGTAGATCAGTGCAGGGTATGAGGACAAGTCCTTGTGGACATATGAGGGTGAGAACTCTGATAGAAAGAAACTAGGTTGTGGGTTGTGCCGGGCCTCATCTGCTGTCTGCCTCCCACAGAGGCAGTGGTTCTGAAGCAGAATGCCACAGACATCTCTGTGGATTGTAAAGGCTCTCTGATTTTCACCTGGGAGGGAGAGAAACTGGAAGAGTGGTTAGGTGGAGGCAGATGCCATTGCCATAAGAATCTAGCATAGAAAAAGATCTTTGCATGGCTGGAGATGGATTTAGTGGGAATGGGGGAAGGAAGAAGGTGAGGGGGAGGGAAGGAAAAGCAATGAGCTCCTGGGTGATGGAGGACCGATGGGAAAAAACTGATCATTGATTAAGTAAGCACAGAAAAATAGAAGGTAAAAAGTTTGGCAGGAGAGGGAAAGCACATGCTTGTGATGATGGCATATGATTTTGAGTTGCTTGTGACCTGAGCAGGTCTTGGAAACACTGACCCACCAAGAGTGGGGTATGTGTGTGTGTGAGGGTGGGGGGGGTGGAGGGATGACAGGGGAAGGGAGGAGAGAGAGGAGACAGAGTGAGAGAGATCCCTAGATACTTGATTCTGGAGTTATCACCTTGACACTTTCAAAGGGAGATGTATTAGTCGGTTTCCTGCCACTATCATTGATATTGGGGACAATCAGTTTACAACAAGACAAGGTTTGTTTTGGCTCACAAGCTTTCCTTCCATGACTGAGGGCCCTCAGTGTTTTGGACCTCTGGTAAGATAGCACATTATGGCTAGAGTGCGTGGTTCTGGCAGTGGCTCACCAGGAAGTCTAGAATAGGGAGAGGAAGGAGTTAGGACTCACTTTCCTCGTCTAGGGAACACCCCGAAAGCCTCCCTCTAGTCCCTCATCTCTTAAAACTTCCATCACCTGCTAACATCACTATGCTTACACAGAAGGCTTTATTAGGGTCCATTTCATTTGGGTCCATGTTCATCTTTTATGTTGTCTCTGTGAAGGATTGAGTACCCAGTGTGAATTAAGAGCTCCTGTGAACCTGCTTGGCAGGAAACGACCATGTGGCATCCAAAGGCACCTCTGAGAGTCTTCAGGAAAGGAGACTATTTGGAATGACTCAGTTCTTCCTGCAGGCTTCAAAGAAAGAGAAAGGAACCTCAGAGAAAGGTGTTTGTCATTTTTTAACAGCCCCTATTTGGTACAGAGAAGGTAAGGGTCTCAGGCAGGGACCTCCCTCCTCTTAGGAACCTGCATTACTTGGCCTTCCTCCTAACACTTGTCTTTGAGAGATTAACTCTACATAGCTCTCCGAGGAAGGTCAGAGATCTGATTCAACTCTGGACTAGTTCTCTTTCTGCAATCACAGCACTCGAAACTTCAACCTACCAAAAGAAAAAAAAGGTCTATCTGGGAGACAAAGTGGAGGGATTTGCCTTGTTTACCCCTCATTTTCTCTTCCTTTCCCTTTCTCCTAAATCTTTATGTCTAGATAATTTAGTGTATTTTATCTACTAACAGGCAGCACCATTAAAGGGGCTCATACTATATGTTCTGAAAGTTCTTTACAAACCTTTTTAGTGACAGAAAGGTGTTCTAGTTACTTTAGCCTGCTTTGTGAGCCCCTCAGATGCTGCTCAGAATCAGTTGCAATTCCTAATTCTGAGTGAAAGAGCCAAGTAGCAAATTCACATAAACCATACTACTGTTTTCCAGCTGAAATTCTGGTTGTGTTGTGATTACTTTCAAGTTCTGTATTTTTCTGTAATGGTGTCACTGAATAGGAAGATCGCTGTAGCTTTGTGACTGGGCCCAGTACCTGATATTCCTTATCAGTCAGTTGCTCAATGATATTAACCTAAAGTCATAGGACATGGCATTAAAAAAAAATTCTACCGTTTAAAATTTTAAAAACCGTCAGCTATAAATACACCGTTTTACATTTGAAAGTAGGTCAGCCTCAATCAAGTCTCCATAGTTTTCATCATGTTTTGTTTTTCTTTTCTTTTTTCTCCCCCTTCAAATGGAAACATATGGTGGTGGTGGGGAGGAGCTTCTGTATGTCCTTTGATTGTACCTAGGACCTCGCAGAATGACCTACAGCGTTTGCATCCATGGAAGCCTCTCAAAGGTGACATTAACTTCCCAGTAAAGTCACTGACCCCAAACCTGTGTCACTTGAGGCTTGATCAAATGCAAACCCAGCTATTTGAAACTTCAGCAGAGGTAGGAATTTGATAAATAAGTACGAGTTTTGGATTAATTGGTGACTACCACTCTGAACATTAACTGCCCTTTATGAAGGATAACAGGAGGTCAGTTTTGAACCTTTGCCAACCTTGTTTTGGGGAGAATAAATTGCTTTCTGATTTCTGATGACTTTGGAGGAGCTATGAGATCATGTTTCTTCTGGCAGTAGTTGCTTTTTAAAGTTTTTATCTTCTTATTTAGGTCTTTCCCTTCAAGGGCAAGGTAGAACTTTTCTATAACCAATATGATATGTAAATACTAGTCCCCAAAATGGACTATCATTCTACTTCGTTTGTATGGCCAGGATGTTGGTGACTCATGCCTGTGATCCTAGCTACTCAGGAGGCTGATATCAGGATCTTCATTTGAAGCCTGCATGATGAGGAAAGTCTGTAAGCTCTTAGTGCCAATTAACTACCTAAAAGCTGCAAGTAGAGCTGTAGCTCAAGTGGTACAGTGAGCTAGAATGCAAAGGGAAAGCACTGGGGCTCTGAGTCCAATCCCCAGTATCAGCATGAGTGTAGGCTTCTGGAAGCCCATGGATGGCTCTCCATGACTCTTGCCCCCTGCCTGCATATTGAAGGCAGGATTCCTTGTGGGAGCAAGAATGTTGTTGGCAACTTCTGCCCTGAGCTCTCTTCACTTAGTGTTCAATTCCCAAGAGCAAGGGCTCTGTTCTTTAGAAGTCTCTTTATAGACTCCATACAGCTGTGTGTTCCAGAAATGGACCAGCAAGAGGATAAGATAGCCCCATTGCAAGAAGATATGGGCATTCTGATTAGAAGAAAGGTAAAGAAGGTTCAAAACAACAGATAGCTCCCTTAGACGGGAGGCACTGTCTATGAGGACATACATTTTTGGAGGTACATACACTGGAGATAATTACACGATTTTGCTTCATTTCCTTTAGTGACACTGTGCTTACCAATTGAGAGAGTTATGGAGGATTCTAGAAACAGCCAATCCCATGACTTCAGTCCTCGTCCCTCCCTCACAAACTCTTTGGTCCAGAAGAGCCTTCTGCCATTATTCTGTTGTCAAAATGGTATTGAGCAGACACATCAAATTAAAAACTTTTGGGATCATTCACCAAAATGGTTTCCTGTACAGTAATCCCCCAAGGCGGGGATTACAAGCCCATTATGCATCCATTTCATTGATCTATTGTTTTTGTTAAAAGAGAAAAAAAAATCCAAACCAAGAGAAGAAGTACAGCCAGCTGCCGAAAGCATGGAGATGATGGGCAATGATATTTTGATTACATTAAGCCATATCCTGTTAGTTCAGTTTGCTTCTCTTGCCACTGCTGCTGGTGAAGTTACTAATGTGAACTAATTACATTTGCTCTGAAAAGCCAGAATTTTTAATGCATCTCAGCAAGAAAGGTTAATATTATCAATTTAACAGCATGAATGAAGCATTGTGTGTATTGAACTTGAACTGTCCTAAAAGCTTGGATAATAGCAAACCCAATAGCTTCATTTATAACTCACTGGAGAGTTATTGGTGAGACATGGAAGATGTTTCCTTTCTCTTGAAGTTTTACAGGGGTTGAAAGCAGTATGCATCAGATGCAACCACCTTACAGGACCTAGGGTAGCTTTGTATGAAATAGTAGGTCACCTTAATTAAAGATACTCTCCTAAGAACTTTCCAAGAGGGCTTGCGTATGATATGTTCAAGCAGTGATCGTTTTTTTTTTTTTGTGTGCTGGTCCTGGGCTTTAGTTCAGGGCCTGAACATTGTCCCTGAACTTGTTTTACCCAAGGCTAGTGCTCTACCACTTAAGCCACTGATTCACTTCTGGCTCTTTTTGGCTACTTTATTGGAGATAAGAGTCTCATGGACTTTTCTGCCCTGCCTGGCTTTGAACCATAATCTTCAGATTTCAACCTTCTGAGCAGGTAGGATTACAGGCATGAGCCGCTGGCGCTAGCTCTCAGTTGGTGGTATTTTTAAAGGGAACAACATGCCTCACTCTGAGATGATGGTAAACAGCCTTCTTGTTTTAAATGCCTCTGCAACCTATAGCACAAGATGCTTTAAAAGTCAAGTCATTTCTCTGGCATCAGCCCAGCCCCAGAAGGACAAGTGTTTTGGAAAGTAGAATGTTCTGGGAGGGGCATCATGGCTACAGGGAATTAAATGGCCTGTCTTCTTGCTCTTGCACGTGATACTGCCACGATCCCTGATGCTTAATTATTTCCTGCTTTCCTGTGACTTACTCAGAGGTAAACAGTGAGAACAAGGGAACAGCCTGCACAGTTCTGCACCATGTGCTGCTGTCTTGGAACCACACAGTGACAGGGTGCTGAAGTGCTTAGCTGGTGACATTTCAGTGACCAGTTGGTTCCTCGGTGTCTTTCAATGTAGAGATTAGGAATTGCCCGAGGATTCGGAACCTTGGCTTGTGTGTGCCTGGGACACCATGTCTTTGGCCTGAGCTTGGTAGAGTAAGTTGATAGGAGGGAGCTGGACTGCCCTTGGGTGGGCTGGAGAGTCACAGGCACACTCAGAGTTTTAAATCAGGTGAATAAATCATTGCCAGGTCGATTTCTCAACTGGAAGGTTTTTTTTTTAAGTTTCATGTAAAAGAAGAATAAAAAGGTACACTATTCCCTGCTACCTTGTTCTTTTGCCTGTCTCATATCTTAGGATGAATAAAAGTAGGTTTTACAGCTTTTCTTTTTCTATCACCCATTTATTGGTGGTTGATTGATTGATTGATTGCGCCAGTATTGGGCTTGAACTCAGGACCTGGGTACAGACCCTTAGCTTTTTTTGCTCAAGGCTGGCACTCTGCCACTTGAGCCCACAGCTTCATGTATGGCTTTTTCATAGTTAATTGGGAATATGGGTCTCATGGACTTTACTTTCCAGGCAGGCTTGAACCTGTGATTCTCAGTACCCAGCCTCTTGAATATCTGGGATTACAGATGTGAGCTCTAACATTCCCTTGACTACCATTTTATAGTTTGAAGGTCATTCTCCCAGCAGACTCACCTGCTTGTGTCAGCAGCCGTGATAGGTAGGAATAATGAACCCCAGGTTGCCTCGAGAATAAAAGATGGTTCCATCAAACCCTGAGGATTTCCCAGCTCCTTAAATGGCCACTCTTGAGCCTGCACCCCCTTCTAACTTACAATGTATACAAACTCATGTACAAAAACACAAAGGAAGAGAAATAAGAACCGAGCTGTGAAGTCTAAACTACGTCTTCCCTCAACAATTTCATAGTTCATTGCTTCCAAGAAATCAGTTGTGACTGAGTGTGGGAAGAACACACTCACTGTTTGTATGCTGTATCCGGACCGTATGCCTCCTCAAGCATCTTAGAATTGACCTTGGTTAATGCTTGACCCAGGAACTATGCAGAACATGCAGGAGAATAGTGGCAGCTGATCTTTGCCATTCTATTTGTGAAATGGTGGTCCATGTGCCTTCTTCCCTGGGTGCCCCGTGAATGTGTGGCCTGAGGAAGATTTGATTATTTTCCTTTACAGTACAGCCTTCTTGGAGACATAATTCTTGTCATCATGTCCCGACTAATAGCTGAAGTATACCTTTGGATTCTTACCCTAAACATGGTGGCAAATAATTACACATTTTTGACTTTTGACAAAATGGTAGATTCTTGGTGGCTGATTGCACTGTCTTGTATAAATGGGGCTTTTGAATCTATACTGTCCACATGAGGTTTTGTGAAATCCAAATGAGCAATGGTTCTTTTGCTGAAGAGAAAATACTAGCCTTAAGACTGGAAATGTCGTCAATGCAGGAGTCCTGTGACCGCACGCCATGTTTTCCTCAGTTCTCTGCTCTCTGATTCGGGTCAAGGTTTCAGTCCCATGAAGATCTGTTGATGCAGAAGACAGCTTAAACCTAGGGAGGGTACCCTTAGATAGTGTCACTTTCTCCTGGAAACATTTTGACTGTTATTTACTCTGAGGGATCTTGATGTGTTAAAATGCCTTGGTATTCCTGACTATTTTTTGGCTTGCCATGTGGTTTGCTCTAATTGACACACCTGTGTTGAGGATTAATTCACTGTGTGATTCTGCTGGCTTCAACTCTTCTTTCCAACCTTTCCCTTAGAGAGTGTCATGTCTGTGATTGATCTGATGATAAATGGGACCAAGAATAAATGCATGTGTATATATATACATACAGATACATATATATGTATATGCATATACATATATACACGTATATATGTATATATATATATGTATATATATATATATGTAGCTGGTAAAAGATTTAAACTTTTAAGAAGGAAAACCAGTAAATAAGTACAAACCCTAAGCAGTCTTGGAACACACCCAGTAAAGTCCAAGGTTTAGAAGGTTCTCCAGATCTAGCACTGAGAGCCAAAAGGGTTTTTGTGGTTAGTTATGTGTGAGATCAAAAATCGATGTGTCTGAGAGAAGTAGGATTTCTTCTTTGAAGGAAAAATAAATTCAGCCAGGAGAAATGTTTTATTTACAATGAATGTGCGACTTAGGCTATTATACAGGGCAAAGATTTAAAGGCAGGAAGAAAGCAGATACTAAAATGTGCTGTGGAGCTTGCATTGGAGCTGCACATGTAAAAATGTTCTAGAATCTACAACTGTAAATGACATGGTTGGTTTAGGAAATAATTCTTCCCATTCTTTGGCAAGTCTCTTCTCCCACCCTTGTTATAAATTTAGACTGGCTCTTTAAAGAGATTGGGTGCAATTTAATTATCCAGGAGAACCCACTTTGTTGGAAGGATAGTATACCAGGGAGAAGGGTCTCATTGGCCGAGCAAGTAAAAATCTAGCATATTTGTGGTCTTTAAAAAAATCCTAGAAATGCCAAAGACTGATTTTTAATAATGTTAAAACATTTTTATATTAAAGAGCCCTGTAAGCTTTGGTCTAACATCTATGGTTAAGTAATGGGTACTAAATAATAGTTAGAAGTTCTGTTCTGCTAGATAGTAGGGTGGCACAGATAACAATAAGGCATTATATTTCCTTTCCTTTTTGTCTTTCATAAAGCTAGAATGAGTCTCTATGTCTCTACTATATAGAATTGATAGCCTGGCCCTGGTGACTTTCATGACCGTAATCCCAGCTACTCAAGAAGCTGAGATTTGAGGATTACCATTCAAAGCCAGGCCAGGCAACCAAATATGAGAGACTCTCTTCTCTATTAGACCATGAAAAAGCCAGAAGTGAAGATATGGTTCAAGTGGTAGAATGCCAGCCTTGAGTAAAAAAGCTAAGCAGAGTGCCCTGAGTTCAAGCCTTAGTACCGAGGGTGGAGGGTGGGAGGGAAGAACCTCACAGGAGTAGAGATGAACTTGGTTTGGCCTAGATGTTGAAATCCTTCAGGAGGACCAGAGAGGCTTAGGTCCTCCAGAGTCTTTGCACAGACAGAACAGAGGATATTGATAACTTTCTAAAGTTACAAATAACAGTTCTGTAGCCTTAAGTGTGAGCTAATAGGACTGGATCCGAACCTGTCACATCAAGAGAGATTCTGTCTGGAGTTAAATTATTAGTATAACATTTTCTGAAGTTTATATTTTAAATGTTATTTGAGAAACAGAAAAAAAAGACTACTGATTATTTTGGATGGTTTCTAAGTAATACCATTCTTACTTGTCACAAAAACTAGCTTACCTGTGTATAATTGCACTTGTAATGAATCCTCAAAGGAAATATGTTACGCAAATCATGTTTTCATTATAAATAGGTTATTCTTAGATATATTTTTTTTCTTTTACTCTCCTTTTGCCAGTGGCTAGCATTCTTATGTCCTAAGCTTTTGAAAATAAAGCACAAACTAGAGGGATTGAAGCATAAGGGAAGTACTTAATGCATAAAGTACTTACTGCTTTATGCATTATTTTGTGTGGGGGGGTTGGGTGTGGGTGCACACACATGTGTACCCTATATATGCTAATACTGGGGCTTGAACTCAGGGTCTGGGCATTCTCCCTTAGCTTTTTTTTTTTTTTTTGTTCAAGGCTGGCACTCTACCAGCTTGAGCCACAGTTTCACTTTCAACTTCTTGGCAATTAATTGGAGATAAGAGTCTGCACTGGCTTTGAACTACAAACTTCAGATCTCAGCCTCCTGGGTAGCTAGGATTATAGGCATAAGCCACACATGCCTGGTTGAAATGCATTCCTTTTTTTTTTAAGTTTGCTTTTGATGAGATTTGGAAATGTAAACATAATAAATTATGTTGCCATGGCACAGGTAAGTCATCAAGTTGATGCAATATACCTCTGAGATGACTGGCATTATCTTGTCCGTTGGAGTAGGGCTGGGCTGGTGACTCATTCATCTTGTTTCATTGGTTCATTCATTATACAAATACATGGGCATTGTAGAGTTGGTGCCTGTCCTCATAGACCAACTGTTGGGAGATACCTCAATCACACCAGCTGTGAGCCCCAGAAGGTAATAAATAAATAGCATGCCAAGAGCCTGTAGTAGAAAAGAGGGGTTCCAGACCACATGGGTCCCAGAAATCATGTGGAGAGTTTTGTTTTAACCATAGGAACAATGGAGAAGCCAATGTAGGTTACCAATGGAAATACCACTGTAGCATGAGCCAGAAGAAGAGGAGAGAGGAAACTGAATAGGAAAGTATATCTTAGCCAGAGCATGAAGAAGAGATCGGGGAGTATAGCAGAGGGTGAGGATAAGTTCGACTAGTGGGGAAGACAACCAGAGTTTGGGAAAATACAGAGGTAAAATTTGCCCACCAGCACCTAAGGGTGTCAGGCATCATTTTCAGCATTCTGGCTTGGGTGACATCTGTGTCACTGCGCATCACTGAGCTAGGACAGGCTGGAATGAAGATGCCGTGGCAAGGTTGAGTAAGTATGAGTTTGACTTTTGAGGCACAGACCAGTCAAGGAGGTCTTTGAAACACAAATTGGCATTTGGACAGAGGTCTGGGCAGACGACTTAATTTAGGAAGTTTTCTGTGTGGGGGTAGAAAGCAGAAGAAACACAGGTAGGAGGATGATGCTGTGGATGGAGCTGGAAGGAATGTCACTATTTAAGGACCAGGAATCGGAGTCGGAGCCACGAAAGAGCGCAGAGTGCCCAGCGGACTGGGGGAAAAGCCAAAGAGTGAACTGGCCAGCATTCCAGGGAGCAGGGGATTTGGAGGTGTCAGAGCGCAAGAAGCAAGGAAGAAGCACAGTCTGCCACCAGGAGGCCAGGCGAGTGAGGGACTGCACATGAGGCTGAGATCATGGCCATGCGCCAGAGAATCTAAGGATTGTTGTGGTTTTTATCTGTGAACCTGACATGGGAGCGAGGGCTAAAAGTCCGTGGGACAGAAGGAGAAAGTTGCAGTAAGATTTCAGAGGCTCCAGCACAGACCAACAATTAGCATGCAACAATTAATTAGCTTTGCAGGTTGTCCCATACAGATGACAAGTAATATATCCTGCTCTGCTCTTTTCTTTTCTTCTCTACTATGAACCTTGTAAGTTTTCCTCATTTGATCCTTTCAAACCCACTGAGAAGTAACCCCCATTCTCCTCATTTTGTAGACCAGAACATGAGAGCCTAAAAACCTAGGAAATGTGCCTGGGAGGAAGGCTAGCGCTCAGTCCTGAACACAGGTAGTTGAACTTGAAGCCTGCCTTCTGTCACATGCTGCCTCCCTGAGCTGTTGGGATGGAATTGTACTCCTGTCATTTGACCCAGAGCCCTGAGAGCAACTGTCTAATGATTCTCTTAGCTCAGTATAGTTTAATATGAACTCAGTGCTTTAGGGAATGGCTGCATTTGTTTTAATAATTAGTTCTCTTCTAATAATATTAACTCTGGAAGGAGGACGAAGTTCAGTGTTCTTTGCGTAAAAAGCAGCAGTATCTGTGTATTATTTACTCAAATGAACTTTCCACTAGGTTCTACTTGGTTTCACGGTTGGCATTCTAAAATGGTGGCCATGCATTTATTAAGAAGTGGCACTAGTTACTCTTTATTGGAGCTCATGCCTTTCTACCATTCTTGGCTTTGCGCACATGCCAACACGGTCCCATGCGAATGAGGAGGCTGGGAAGTCCAAAGGCCAAGCCAGGGCCTGTTAGGTGTCAAAAGGCAGGCCCCTACTAGTGGGGATCACTGTACCTTTCTGGTTTTGTTGGGGTTTCCTGAGGATCAGGTGCTCCCCGCCATCTTTGAGGAACCACAGATGCTAGGTGAAAGATGACAACTGCCAACTGTGGTTGTCATTCAGATGCATCTTCAGAGAAATTTCTCTTTTCCTTTCCTGTTTTGGGTGTTAAAGCTGCTTCAAAACCCACAGGTTTGCTGAACTGAGCATTGCTAATTCATGCCTGTAATCCTAGCTCTTGTTCAGAAGACCGAGATATGAAGATTATAATTTGAAGCCAACTTGGGCAGGAAAGTCCCTGAGACTCTTATCTCCAATTACCTAACAAAAAGCCAGAAGTGGAAGTTGTACCTCAAGTGGCAATGTACCATCCTTGAAAAAAAGTGCTAAGGTAGAGCACCCAGGCCATGAGTTTCAGGCCCCAGTACTAGTGTATGTGTGCATACACACATGCACACACACTCCAATCTACAGGTGTATTCACAGTCTCTAATATCAAGAATTTGAGATAGGAAAAGTTCTTCATTCCTGTGGAGGATCTAAAGTGGCACAATGTTTGTGGAAGGCAAATTGGCATAATCTATTGATTATAAAGGCATGTAGCCTTTGACGCACAAGTCCTCCTTTGAGGGATTTATCTTACACAAGCAGGTCTGAGTGCAACAGGTAGTGATAATAAAAGGCTGAAACACCCCACTTGTCCTTCAGCAATTCAGGACAGTTGGCTCACTAAGGTATATGCACAAAATGGAATGTGCTGCGTCTGAACAAAGACGGACAGGATACTAACTGGAAGAGACAAGATGCAAGTCTTTGTATAACGTTGAAGAGGGGAAAAATATGACTGTTGGTATTTTCTTGTACTAGACTGATATCCAGAAAAACCACAATACAGACACAGATCAATGCAGTGGTACATGAAGTGGGTGGGAATGAATCTGGTGGGGCAGAGATGAGAGGGGCTGGCCCCCATGAGCTCCAATACACCTTGGCACCAATTTGTATTTTCAGTCTGCCCTAATATTATATGTTAAATCTTTGAAAGAATGACTGCTCTGCTCTCTCCTGCTTGAACACAGGGAGCTCTGGAACATCCACTAGCTTGGTCTGACAGCATTCAGAGGACTCTGGTCTCCTGCTCTCCCTTAGCTATTACTCTACCATTTAGCCACACCACTACTTCAGCCTTTTGGCAGTTAGTTGAAGGTGAGAATCCCAGACTTTCCCCACCCAGGCTGCCTTTGATCCTCAGATCTCAGCTTCCTGAGTTGCTAGGATTACAGATGTGACCCAATAAGATAGGTGTCTGGGTATGACAGCATCCACGAAAATTGGAGGAAAAGTAGAAGACGGGTTAATAAAACCACCTGCCATCTCCATTGTGTATTTTCTTATCTTTCTACAATCAACCACAACAGTAGAGAGAAAGTTGGAGATGTACTATATTCAAAAGCTGTTCTGGGGAATGACAACTCCTTTATACAACTACTTAAAGACAATATATATCCTCTATATATCTATATCTATGTATGGCAGGCCACATGCTTGTCTTCTCCTTTGATTCTTCTTGTTAGATTTAAAGTCACAAAGTCTTCTGATCAAATGTATCTGTAAAGGTTTCAGAGAACTTGCCTTTTTGGTGTGTTTCACTTTGCATTTGGGAGTTGGGCCCCTTGGGAGCTTCAGCTAAAGGGCTCAGTGGGTGTGGCTTACTAATAACTTCTTTGAACTTCTTTTTGCACTTGAATGATACTGGCTTTTTCACTGATTAGGGCTGGTAAAGAAACTCTTTGAACCTTGGTTTGGAGTGGTGTTGTTCTTACACCCTGTTTCTCATAGAATCTGTGCTCCCTTGAGGGATGAATTTGTCATTCATCCCTCATGGCCCAGGTGTGTGGGCCATTAATGTGGCATTTAACTCTTTTAACACTTCCATGCCAAATATTCAGGAGCTGTGTGTATATACACATTTACATTATATAGATATACAATATAGATGTGTGTGTATGTATATATATGTATTTATATATATATATAATGCAGATATGTGTTCAATTTATCTTTCTCTGTTGACTTTCATTATAAAACCTAGAAACAGCAGGTTCTAAAATGTTCCAGTTTTGAATCTTTAATATTTTCGCTGGTGTACTCACCTTGCCTTTTCCTTGCCTTTAAAGCTATTTGCAATGTGCATAGTTCATTGGCAATTAATGTATGTGTTGGCATCTTTGCCGCAAATGTGGTTAATTGCTTTTATTCTCAAGACAGTCTCACTCTGCTGGTAGGGCTTGATTATCAGCAGCAGTGGCATTCCCGGAGTTGTCAGAGTTGAGAGCCAGAGGGAGCTGCTGTAAGCGACATTTGGGCTGGCTGGCTGTTCACATGTTGCCTGCACAGGGACTCTGTGCTGTAGGGTCCAGGCAGGATGCTTTCCCTTTCTTTGGGAGAGCCTAAATGTGCATGAAAGTCCTTTTTGTTGTCCCATTAGTCAATGAGTTTTCTGTTCCTGGGAGATAACTATTGCCTTCCTCCCCCTCTCCCTCCCATGTTTAATTTTTTTTCATTTAGGTAGAGTTACTGTATAGCAGGAATACTTAATAGATATTTATTGCTTCCTTGAACTCTCCTTCAATTACCAGTTCCACCCTTCCTGAGGACCAAGCCATGCACATCTAGAACCCTTGACCTAGAAGTCAGAAGTGATTCACTTCTGTCTTTAGGTTGACTGACAGTTGCAGGAGATACCAATACTTTAGAGTGGCTCTCTTTTTCTGTTCTGACATTCTCCTTCTCAATTAATGCTTTGTAAACTACATCCACCCACCAGAGCAGCAGAATAAAGCCTTTTATTACGTACATATCCTTTAATTGGCCAGTTTTATATTCTGTTGTAGACAGCCAAGGGAAGATTCTGACCTTTCTCACGCAACCCAGGCAGTTAAAGCTGTATCATAAATATTTGTATTGCTATCTGTTCTTGGCGACATGGTGTAATTTGGGTCACTCTGACATTTAATCAAGTTAAACAACGTGGCTCTTATAAAATAGGCTTAGCAGGTAACCTGAGAGCTAGGTACCCAGTAACGCAACGGGAGATACTTGACTAGGATTAATTGATTAATTTCTTAAAGGACCTCTTGTCCATTTTGCCTTTGGTTTTCATTTTCTAGGTTTCCATTGAGCCACTGCGGCCTCTCATTATTTAATAATGGATGGTTACAAATTGTTTGTGTGTTTTTGTAATTAGAACGTGATAGCGATCGTCTACCAGATGAGCTGAAATTGTAATGCCATGAAGTCAGTAACAATTATGCCTAACAGGAAAATTAATTATGTAATCCTATCATTCCATATTTTGCCTAAGAGATTAGATTTGGCTGTTTGGAGGCTGTGTGGGCAGGTGACAGCCTGGTGTACCCTTCTCACTTTTCTGGTTGAATGTAGCTCACCACAGTGTTCATTGTATCACTTGGGGACAACTTGAGACCAACTGAAAATTTAGAAATTTTTTAGGCTTTTGAATTTGAGAAAGAGAAAAAGAGTCCATCCTATATAGGTTTTTCGTTCTCCTCATTCCTTAGGAATGAATACACAATGTTTCCTCTTTAAATCTCAGAGGAGCCATTCTCTCGTCTTCACCTTCCTGCTCTGTAAGGGTTGTGAAGCTGTGAGCACGTTGTTGGCATACAGCAATAGGATTTTGACTCTGACATTTGGCATACCTTGTCCTTGGACCTAAGGAATCTATTCTCCAGCACGTACTCAGATACAAGTCTGAGGTACATACAGCTGCTGAAGGAGTCCAGGATAACCTCATCCACAGAGGATCACAGCACCTGGCTTATTCTTTTAAGTTGTGAAGTCTTGAGCCCTAATCCCCCTATTTTCTACCTCTCAAGTAGCTTGAATTATAGGTGTGACCCTCCACCCTTGGCCAATTTTTTGTAATCATATGAAGGCTGTGCTTTGATTGTTTGTTTTTGTTCTTATTTTTTTTGTTATTTTGTATTTATTGGTTATTTTCTTTTTCTTTTTGGTCGGTCGTGGGGCCTGAACTCTGGGCATAGGCACTGTCCCTCAGCTCTTCAGCTCAAGGCTAGCTCTCTACCACTTGAACCACAGCATCTCTTCCAGCTTTTTCTGCTTATTTGGTGCTGAGGAATCAAACCCGGGGCCTCATGCATGCAAGGCAAGCATTCTACCACTGTTTTTACTCTCAAAATAGAATTTCTGAAGAAAAGGTCTGGATTTTAAGCTCTTGAACACATTCTGCTTTCCAGGCAGCCTATCCCAGTTTGCCTGCCAGTTGGTGCTTCCAACTCCTGTGCTAGAGATGTGCTAGAGATAAAAGCTTAGTGAGATATTCCCCATGAATAAGAAAAACTCGTAAACACACAATAACATAATTGTTTGGATGTATGCTGTGATCTCTGTGGATTTCTTTACTCCCCTCCCTACCCAAGTCAATGTTTTCCAGTGTAAACAACTCTCATACACTCTTTCCTGTTTGTCTTTTGCATTTATTTTGTCAACCCACTTCAGTGTTTGCTTACACAGGAATTAGAGCATCGGGCCATGTCTTTGCAGTAGCCCTTCCTCTAGAACTGTGTATAGTCTTGGTACTTTTGGCACTGAGCTGGCCCTAAATACATTTAGACAGCCATTTGGTTACCCAGGCTCACATTCTCTATCTCAGCCTTCCCTGTCCATAGTAGCCAACGACATGCAGATTTCTTTAATGAAACCCTCATTTGTGAACTGTTGACGTCGACTACTATTTTCCAAATCAGGCCATTTTTGTATAAAATCCTGACCCAGAACTGTGAGAACTCAGGACAAGAGGTAGTCCTACCTAATAGCTCCTGCTGTCTGTAAAGTTATTTTTGATTGAAGTCTTTTTTTTTTTTTCTGCTAGTCCTGGGGCTTGAACTCTGGCCCTGGGCACTGGGCTTGGGTTCCTTTTGCTCCAAGCTTGTGCTTTACCATTTGAGCAATAGTGCCACTTCTGGCTTTTTCTGTGATTAATTAGAGATAAGAGTCTTAGGGACTTTCTATTCAGGCTGGCTTCGAACTGCAATCCTCAGATTTCAGCCCCCTGAGAAGTTAGGATTACAGGCAAGAGCTACCAGTGCCCAGTGACTAACGTCATTTTTAAAGAATGGCGCATTTATTGAGAACATGTAAGTTCTACCCCCTAGATGTATCTTATATGTGAATAGAATAGCTCAAGCAATTGCACAAAATCGTAAATATGCTTTGAGTTACTGGAAATGATGCAGACATCAGTGTTAGTTAAAGTGTGTTATTTCAATCAGCAGATTTTCCAGAAATAAAAACTAACCTATAGTAATAGTAAAAAAAAAAATGTTGGGGTAAGATAGATAGGTTTGGGGAGAATTAGGTTACTTTTGATATAAAGTTTTTCTCTTTAAGGAAAAAAGTGTTGTTGCTGTTTTATTTTTTTCTATGAGTATATTGATAAAGTCAGTTATGAACAAAAAAAGCTTTTGACTCATTTCTCATTTAGTTTTTAACTTATCACCAGAGGGGCACTTGTGAAGAATTCTGTTAGCCAAGTCATGGTAAATTGATATTTCTGTACAGGTGATTTTATTTCCTTGATATGGTAGCTACTGTTCGGATCATGAAAGATGTGTTGTGGCCAGTGGGCCCCCAGCTCTCAGTGGGAAAGCTTTGTGATCCTCTTTTCAGAAAATTTAAATGTACTTATGAATAAATTGTTCTCTGTGGACACATTGTCCTCTCTACTTTATTTGTAATAATCTCTTACAGAATTGGATCCATGTCATGACTAGGAGTTGCCCAGGTTTTAACGTTTCGTTCTTCTCTTTCTGCTTTTTGATTAATGAGCCTTCATGAATCCAAGCAGCTTGGAAGAGTGGTTGTGGGGCTGCCTGCTGTTTTGATATTTCATTCCTTTCGGGCAGGGGAACTTGAGGATTTGGAAGTTGAGGGCTCTATTCCTGCTGCCTTAGTCTTTTTTTTTTTTTTTTTGCATTCTCCAAAAGAGTGTGAAATAATCTCCAGGAAATCCCTGTGTCCTGCCAGGAGTCTGCCTGTGAGCATTTGAGATAATTTTCTACTTTTGAAATACCAGTTGAGCAGTTGTTGAAAGTTGGCGGTGTGGTGGTGATGAGTTCCCTTGGAGACAGCCGAGAGCCATCGGAGTTCCTTGCTCACCTGAGGCTCTGGGGCTGGCAGCCAGAGTGACACCAGCAAGGAGACTCCATCCAACACTGGGGGACTATGGAAGAACACCAGCTGTGGATTTACAATTAAACTTCCCTGTCAGGAGGGCAGGTTAATTAATAAATTCTCTCTTCCTTTTTAAAAATTTAACGTGTGTCAGTCATAGGACTTGAACACAGGGCTTGGGTACTGTCCCTTATCTTTTTGACTCAAGGTTTGTGCTCTACTACTCTAGTCACAGATCCACTTCTAGCTTTTTTTTCTGGTTAATTGGAGATAAGAATCTCTCCATTTTGTCTGCCCTTCTAACCATAATCCTTAGATCTCAAGCTTCCTGAGTAGCTAAGCTTACAGGTATGAGCCACCAGTGTCTATCTTCTGTCTTTCCTTTTATTATTAAATAAAAGATGGTTATACTGGCTGGGATTCAGGGCTAGGAGTAAAGATTTGACCCTGGTAGTTACCAGTTAGGGTGGTGCCACCCCCCTATATCACAGAGAGAGGACAGTGGCTCCTGAGGACTTGTTACTAGATGAAGCCAGGATTTCAAGCTAGTCAGCTCTGAGCCAGCTGTTGCAGTGTGTTCCTGCCTCCTTCCCAAGAAATAACCACACACAGATAATTCATCTCTAGATTCTGTATGCCTCCAAGGTTCTTTGTATTATCAAAACACGCGCGCGTGTGTGTGTGTGTGTGTGTGTGTGTGTGTGTGTGTGTGTGCGCGCGCGTAGGTATAAGACACATACATAGATGTGGTCTCTTTAAAAGTTTTCCTGGACAAAATAAAAACAAAAAGTGATTGAAGTGGGTGTGTGGCTCAGTATAGAGTACTTGTTTGACATGTGGGAGATATCCTGGATTTGATCCCTGGTACTACAACAACAACAACAACAAAAACAGGGGAGATAGGGAGGTAGAAGAGTAATCTGTACTTTAGTTTTTATTCTTTCTCTATGAATGTAAAATGTATTCCTAGAGTAAAATGTATACTAATAGATCTGTTATGATTTTCAGTTTTTAATAAAATGAGATCATATTATTTGTAGAGAAAATATCGTAGATGGGCGCTGGTGGCTCATACCTGTAATCCCAGCTATTCTGGAAGCTGAGATCCAGAGGCTCTGGTTGCAGTTGAAAAGCCAAACTGTCATAAAAGTCTGTGAGATTCCATCTCCAAAATAACCAGCAGAAAGCTAGGCTGAAGGCCCTGAATTCAAATCCCAGTTTCACTAAGAGGGAAAGAAATCATTTCTACACTGTGTTTCATAACATTATCAGTTGCATTTATTTATTTAGTTTTGGTCGTGGGGCTTGAACTATGGACCTGGGCGCTGTCCCTCAGCTCTTCAGCTCAAGGCTAGCACTCTTCACTGGAGCCACAGCACCACTTCCCTTTTCTAGTTGTCTGTTGGAGGTAAGAGTCTCACGGACTTTCCTGCCCTTTGGCTGACTTTGAACTGTGATCCTCAGATCTCAGCCTCCTGAGTAGCTAGGATGGCAAGTGTGATGCCACTGGCGCCCGGCAGTTGCATTTTTTAAAAAATTGTTGTTGATTATCATTTTAGGTCAGTTGCAGATGTTAGTCTGCTATAGTGTGTTAAAGAGACAATCATGTTATTTCTTCTCCTGCCTTTCCCTTTCTCCTATGCTATAAGATTATAATAAATTCACTTGTTGATGTGCGCACATTCATCCTTGTTTGCTTACTTTTTTTTTTTTTAAAGAAAAGGGCACTACTGTGCTGTTCCTGGCTTCAATAAACATGTTTGTGTATGAGATGTGAATACTCTTGTTAAGTGTTGGTAAATATAACTTACCAAATTTAAGATGTGTCTTCCACTCAGATATTAACTTTTATTGGAAGAAGCCCATTTGATTTCTTTTACTTCGTGTGACAGAGTCTTGCTGTGTAACTCAGGCTGCTCTTGCATTTGTGATCTTCCTGCCTAGGTCTCCCAAGTGCTGGGATTATAAGTGTGCCATGCTTGGCACTGTGATGAATTTTTTCAACCTCATTGTGACAGTTTTGTCCTTCAGTAGGGAAATTCAGCCTTGCCTGTGTTTACTGTGATGAATACATTTTGCTTTATTGCTTTTCTCTTACTCCCAAATTGCCCTACACTTGACTTTTTTTTTTTTTTTAATCAGTTCCCATGTTGATCCAGTGTTAATTTGAAAGGTGTTTGATTTTTCTATTCTGGGAGTCCCTTGCAGCAAAAAAAAAGAAATTTTTATTTTTCCCTGAAAATCAGTATCAACATTAAGTCACAAATGAATCTCTGACCAAGACAGCAGTCCTGTGTCCAATGTCTGTCATCTGTGGCTCTGACTCTCAGTCTTTTCACTTTTGACCTTCTCATCCTTACTTCTGGGCTTTGTACGCACATTTCATCTTCTTAATTGATTCCTCCTGAACATTAACTTGATTCTCTAGAGCCGTAGATCAGTTAGGTTTCAAGCGGTGTTGCATTGGTTTTTAATGAGAGTACTGGTACTTCCATTCCATCCTCTCCCTAACTACTCTTCCCTACAGCCTCTTCTCTCTCTGGCTCTTCTTCAGCGGCTGCTACCTGCTACCGATGGACTTGGTCACCCTCCCTCAGGCCCCTGCTTGTCCTGGATGGACCACGATTTCTCGTGGCTTGCCCTCGGCCCTCAGCATGTCATGCCTGCTGTACAGGCGGTGGCAACTGCTAAGATGTGGTAGGTATCAGGTTAGGAGGTAGACCCTGTTGTTCAGTAGTCTTTTGCATAGGAACAGATCTGCCTTGCACTGGCCCCTTCCCTTCCTTCAGATTCCCATAGGTTACTGTATGGATTCTCCCTTTGCAGATGGGCTCTTAGGCCTATTGACCATGGTGCTCTGTGGGAGATACTAGGGACACTCGGGTTCAGAAGGCTACCACCTCATGCTGTACTTGAGAGTTGTTTAGAGTGTGTCCTTCTTAATCCAGAGAGAGCAGGGTCAAGTATCTCCTCGGGTCATCTTCCTCTTCTCTTTTTTTTTTGTCAGTTGTAGGGCTTGAACTCAGGGCCTGAGTGCTGTCCCTCAGCTCAAGGCAAGTGCTCGATCACTTGAGCCACAGCACTACCTCGGTTTTCTGGGTGGTTTATTGGAGATAAGAGTCTCATGGACTTTCCTGCCCGGGCTGGCTTTGAATTGTAATCCTCAGATCTCAGCCTCCTGAGTAGCTAGGATGACAGGCGTGTGCCACCGTTGCCTGGCTCATCTTCTTCCTCTTAAAGGTACTATAAGGATAAATTATTGGTCAGATGCCAGTGGCTCATGCCTGTCATCCTAGCCACTCAGGAGGCTGAGATCTGAGGATTCCAGTTTGAAGTTAGCCCAAGCAGGAAAGTGTGTGAGAACTTTATCTCCAATTATCCAGTAAAAAGCTAGAAGCGAAGCTGTGGCTCAAGTGGTTGAGTACTACCCCTTGAACAAAAGAAAAGATCAGGGGCAGTGCCTAGGCCCTGAGCTCAAGCCTCAGTACGGGCACCTTCAGCGCCCCCCCCCCCCCCCCCCACTCACAAAGGCTGAGGGACCTCTTCCTTTTTAACACTATACTTTGTTTGGTCTCCTTGAGAGGCTGAAAAATCAGAAAACAGAAGCAATGTGCTTTCTTGCAGAATACTTTCAAACTGGCCAGTGACTTGAGTTCCCCAAACAGAATCTCCATTTTGCCAACAAAGAAGGTTTTTCTTACGCCACCTCCATGAAATGGAGAGCTGGGCAGACACAGACACCTGCCTATTATCACCAGTGGTGCCCCACTGTGGCTCCCTCCACTGCTCACGGCCACCCTGAGCAGAAAGAAGGCAGAGGATACAGGTATCCACTGTGCTACCACCGCCTGTGCTCAGCTCAGCGGGAGATACACGGGGACCAAACAAATGGTCAAAATGTTCAAGTCTCAAAGTAAATAATGGCACTTGTATTACAGCTATCGTTATAAAAAAATCTGTAACACTTCAAGAGACCATTATGAGGCTATTAAAAAGATTTTGCACTCAGTTTTCAAGATGACTTAGGCAGAATGCCATCCCTACAGTAATTACTTTATTTATCGCTATGTAAACGGACCTTAATGCTTCATTAAAAGCAGAGAAAAACCATGGTGCTTTTGCGCAATAACCAAGCAAAACAGGGTGGTAAAGAGTGGTCCTGTCTGCAAATAAATACCAGTCACTCTGTCTAAGGAGCAAATCTCAAAGTGACATGGGCTGGTAGCAGGGTCATTGGAAGATTTAAGAGCTTGCATGGACTGGGTGTCCATGGTTCATAGCTGTTATCCTAGCTACTCAGGAGGCTTGAGATTTGAGGATCTTGGTTCAAAGCCAGCCCAGGTGGAAAAGTCTGTGAGACTCTTTTTTTTTTAAAAATGTTTTGATTAGTATTGTAAAGGAGATGTACAGAAGGGTTCCAGTTATATAAGTCAGGCAATGAGTACATTTCTTTTTAGACAATGTCATCCCTTTTCTCGCTCTCTCCCAGTTTTTCCCTCCTGCCTCCACCCACAAGTTGTATAGTTCATTTTCAACATAGTGTCTAGTGAGTATCACTGCTGTATTTGAAACTCTTATCTCCAATTAACCCCCCAAAAAGCTGGAAGAAGAGGTATGGCTTAAGTGATGGAACTCCAGTCTTGACAGAAAAGCCAAGTGAGGGCACAAGATCCTGGTATCAGCACCTGCCCCTCCAAAAAAAATTAAAAAAAGCTTGCAAGGTTAAGAAACTCTGCAAGAGAAATTGGTTGAACCCCACATGGTCAAGCCTAGACTACTCTTCCACTAGCTGGTGACAGGCAATTGCATCTTCTAGACTTGATTCATCTAGATAACATTAGCAAAATAGATATGTATTCAGTGAACTAAAATTGTCTTGAAAATAGTCAACTGCATCTAGCATAGTGTCCCAGATTCCTATAGCAGTTGAAAATAAAAGTCGTCTTTTCTTTAGCACAGAAGCAGTTAATAAGTTTTCTGACATACATGCATAGCAACCATTTCCAGGTCCTTACTCGTGCTGGCAATTTTGCAAGGACATGAAGCTATTTCTATAGCACTTTGCTGCAACAATGCGTGTGTTCCTTGAACAGATGGGTTGGGGGTGTTCTCTTGGGGTGCAGAGGAAGGTATTTAACATGTCAGACCAAGTCTGAGGTGCTCACTTACATCCTGAGATACTGAAAAATGGGGAAATACACCAATAATTCCCAAGATAAGACTATCATTAATAGGACAGTAAGAGTACAAGGACATGACTTGATGCTGACACCCTTTCTAGGGCACCCCCAACACCACTCTCTATAAATAGACCATGGATCGAAGCCACAGGCACCTGCACTGAGGTGCCAACGGCACCCTCCAATTTGGGCCGAGCTAGTTAGACATTCTGCTCCACATTTGCTAGCTGTGAAGTGAGGGAGTGCCACTGTGTGTGTGTGTGTGTGTGTGTGTGTGTGTGTGTGCGCGCCAGTGTGTGTGTGTGTGTGTGTGTGTGTGTGTGTGTACACTTACAGGTATATAATGGGTGCTATTAGCTAAGATAACCCCATTGATAGAAGGCATTGTTCTCTATACTGAATGGTGCTGACAGGGGCAATGCTGGAGAGACCCTGGGTGAGAACCAGAGAGCTTCCTGTAAGAGGAACGTACTGTATTGAGTTGTGTGTTTTTGTTTTGTTGTTTCTACAGTTTAGGCGTTCGTCTTACAGAATCAGATTACAGGATGGAAGTTTTCCCAGCCCAACTTTGCTTACCCCCCTATTCGTTTAGGTCTCCTCCACTTTTTTTTTTTTAAATTCCTGGTGCTGCTCTTTAAGATATAAAAGGGTCAAAAGGATGTGTGTGTGAGGGTCACAACTGATCCCAAGGCTCTAGCTTGTTTACTTTTAGATGGTGTTATAAACTGTATTAATGTACAGCACCCTTGGGATCCCTCAGAGAATTCCCAAGGGCCTTGATCTTATCCAAATTGTTAATCTTAAATTCTGGTGCAGAATTGCTACCACTCCACAAGTGCCTTTTGGCCCTTTTCTGTGCCTGCTTTTTGAAGGGCGGAGCTAAGAAAATCCCTTAGAGAAAGGGTAGGAGTCCCTCACGAAATAAATCCTGCCGCTCTCCACCGTGTTTCCAGGGCAATGAGACTGTCCAGAGGTCGCACATTCTCTCACATACCCCGTGCTCGGGGAAGAAGAGCCATGGCCTCTGTCTGTACCAGGTAGATGCGCTTGGCTTGGTTTTCTCATACTTCTGGAGCAAGCAAATGTTGTTGATGAGAACACTTGGTGCACAGTGTCTGATTTGTACTTGTGGCGGCTGCCTTGGCAATAAATAGACACTCTGCTGGCATATTTCACACCCCTCTCCTCAGCCCACACC
This sequence comes from Dipodomys ordii, assembly GCF_000151885.1. NCBI lineage: Eukaryota > Metazoa > Chordata > Mammalia > Rodentia > Heteromyidae > Dipodomys > Dipodomys ordii. Next base: position 7,546,032 of record NW_012267231.1, on the reverse strand, counting down.
TCTCTACCACAGGAGTAGCTTTCTCTTGCTTGGGAGAGCCTTTAACTACTCGAGGTTTTTGTATAGTTACTGGGATAGAATGTTTCTCCCTATTAAGCAGCAAAAAGCACCTAAAGTGTGGTAATTTAAATGGAATTAGGAAATGTTTGCAAATGAGCTTTCGGTGTTGTTGATGTTGTTGTTGTTTGTCTAGTCCTGGAGCTTGAACTCGAGGCTTGGGAACTGGCCTTGAGCTTTTTTTTTTGCTCAAGTGCTTTACCACTTGAGCTACAGCTCCACTTCCAGGCATGAGGGACATCCCTGAAGGGTTTTCCCATGCAAGCAGACTTCCTTCTAATTCATTCATTCAAAGGCTTAAATAAAGTCAAGATCGATAAACTGTCCATCATCCAAATGATGACTTTAATCCCAGCAGACTTTCCAAATTCCTCAGCATCCATATCTCTTCTCCTACCAGGTTTGGCCAAGCTCAAGTTCTTATTTCCATTCATCCATTTGTCTGATTGCTACCTCCTGCTTTTCCTCCATTTTCTGCTTAATAGTAGCAGGGAAAACATCGTACATTTCTTGGCTCATATTTTAACAAAAGATGGTACATTGGAAATTCCAGTTCTACAAATGGTTTAACACTGAGAACTTTGATCCATTGAAAGATTCAAAGGTAATCATTATTCTGTGCTATAAGGACCATTCCTTTTTGTGGATGGGGGGCATATGCTTAATTACTGGGTAAGCAACATTACTATGCTTTATTGTATTATCCAAACAAACCAAAATACTATGACTTTAGGCATTTTTGTGCCCAGAACAAGTCTCAGAATCATAGAAAATCTAATCTTTGACAAAGACTCCTGAAGAGGACCCTTCCCTCTGGTTAAGAGGGAATTGGTTGCTGGGTGCCTATGGCTCACTCCTGTAATCCTAGCTACTCAGGAGGCTGAGATCTGAGGATTAGAGTGCAAAGCCATCTTGGGCAGAAAAGTCTGTGAAACTCTTATCTCTGAATAACCAGCAAAAAACCCAAACAAACTGGAAGTAGAGATGTGGTTCAAATGGTAGAGCAACAAGCCTTGAGCCAAAAAGCTCAAGGATAGCACCTAAGCCCTGATCAGGTTCAAGCCCTGGGTACTGTCACATTTGCCCACACACGAAAAAGAGAGTTGGATGTCCATTTGCATATCCAGAGAGGTTTTTAGGGGCCAGGAGTACTTTCAGCTTCAGATATGAAGTTACTAGACATTTCTGGGGCCAGCCATTCCAAGTTGTGGTACGTTGATCAAGTTGCATGCCATCTCTGAGCGGCGGTTTCCTTGTTAGAACAAGCAAAACAGTAGTCACTATTTCAGCTTGTTCTAGAGATTAAAGTAAATGCTATAATGATTCAGAACTTGCAGAACCAGATGGGGGCCGGCCATAGTTAATATGTCTTGGGTAGAGTTGGAGACCAGAGAACACAGTTCTTGATTATTTAAACTTGGTGTGTCTGTAAGGAACCATCTTGTTAAACTTTTTACACCTCTTTAAAAACAAACAAACAAAAATTTTAGTGTTAACCTCTGCCAAAGCTGGTAGAGCTGTTGGGTGTGGTAGGACGCACACGCACGCGCGCGCACACACACATACACACACACACTTTGAATTAACCTGGAAGAAATGAGAAAACAGTATTATCTTCAACTGCTTTTATCTTCAACTGCTTTTCTCCTGATCATCTTGTACTTAGAATTCAGGTACTAAGTCAGTTACTTTGTTAATTCTAGCTACTGTAAAAATCTCAACAGAGGGTTCTTCATCCAAGTGACTAATTTCTAGTTTTGATGGTAGCAAAATTCCAGCAGATGTAGCAGCCAGACTGGGCTCTGGTGCTGGCTGGGGAAGCTTGGCAATCCAGGTTGGCCTCCATCCTTTCTACCCTAGTAAGTTAGTTATCTACTTTCCCGGTGATGCCTCCAGAGCCCGGAGAAAACCAGATAGGATTTTCACATGGCTCATTTTGTTCTTTCCTTCCTTGTGTCTGGATCATTAGTTTTATTTATTTATTATTGCTGTTCCTGGGGCTTGAACTCAGGGCTTGGGCGCTGTCCCCAAGCCTCTTTGTGTTTAAGGCTAGCTATCTACCACTTGAGCCATAGTGCTACTTCAGGATTTTTCTGTGTTGTTTATTGGAGATAAAAGTCATGGACTTTCCTGCCCAAGCTGACTTTGAACTGCAGTTCTCAGATCTCCAGTGTCCAGCATTAGTTTTATTTTTTACATGTACTTGTTAGACAGTTAAACCCCCACTCCCTGCCCTACTCTACTCTCTCTCCTCTCTCCTGTCTCTCTCTTCTGTCTCTCTCTCTCTCTCTCTCCTCTCCTCTCTCCTCTCTCTCTCACATACTGGAACTTGAGCTCAGAGTCTGAATGCCATCCCTTAGCTTTTTGTCATTCAAGGCTGGTGTTTTACTACTTGAGCCATAGCTTCACTTCTAGCTTTTTGGTGGCTAGTTGCAGATAAGACTCTCATGGACTTTTCTGCCCAGGATGGCTTCAAACTGGGATCCTCAGATCTCAGCCTCCTGAGTAGACATGAGCCATTGTACCCAGGTGAAACATACATTTTATTGTTGACAGTTTTCAAATGCATTGATGTTGTGGGAAGGTACTTTTGATGTGCTTTAAAAAGTAGTAGAATTTAATATATTAAAATGTGTTGTATAAAGTAGGTCATAGTGGGGATGGTGAGTGTGACTGGCACTTTACACTGGAGCCCTCTTTGTTTCCTCCGACGATGCTTGGAACAGGGAGGAAGAGGTGGGCAACAATAGCTCTCACCTCCCAGTTGGATCCTCGGCATTGCTTGAATATTTGCGTGTTTGTGTGTGGGGAGATGTTTTCTTGAGAATGTTGCCGAGTAACAGAAATTCCCAGAGTTCCTCAGTCTACGCGCTGTGCCAGTGCATGGTGGGGTGGGGTGTGCCAGCTTGCCTGGCCACGAGAAATTTCAGGTTTGATTATGAAGTTAGCAGATTACTGGAGTCAACAGTGGACTCTTCTCTGCCCGTTGCTTCCGTACTTTGGGTGACCTTAAATGTCCAGGAATTTCTCCTGGTAACCTCTACTGTACTGATTTTTTTTTTCCTCCTTTGAGGTGAGATCTCTGTACTACTCCTATGTTTCCACTTCAGCTTCCCGAGCGGCTGGATCTACAAGCATGCACTGCCATTCCTGTCTTTGGGATCTTTTTTAAAAAATGTAACATTGATTTCCATTGATATGGAATTCCACAGAGGAAAGCAATCACTGATTCTCCTTTGACAAGGTGGCATGTGCAGGAAGGATTAAATTTTAAAGTAGAAGAACACAACTCTGAGGCCCTCTGAGCTGACATATGAATACATTTAGGCAACTCAAAATGTGAACCCACTTAGTAGTGGTTGCAAGAAAGAGATAATGTTTATTTGACCTCTCTTGTTATTATAACTCTTCTGCTCTATCTTTTGCTATGAATCTCTATATCAAAAGAAACAGGGTTTTTTTTTTGAAGGCATAAATACATAGTCTCTTAGTTTAGTGAAAATTATTCTACTGGAAGATTCTTCACATCATCTTTGTAAGCAAACAGCATCAAAGTATTTTCATTCCCCTGTCTTTGTCTCTTGCATCTTGTGGCAACTTCCCTATGAAGGCACACATTTGTTACTGCTCGAATCATTCATTCCCTTTGAAGCATTGCCAAACCCACCTAATTTTTGCTTTAAAGAAATGAATGGAAGTTAGCTCCTACCTTGTCTACTACCCTTTTCTGTGGTTCTATTTTGCCATGAAAACTCACAGCTTTGTGAGTACTGCTTATTTCCAGGGACCTCTAAGCCCTTCTTGTAAAAATGAAGTGCCCAGGAGCAGAAAAAAAAATAAGAAGACACTGTTACTACTTCCTTCTTTTAGACTTGATAAGGAATAGATTCAGACAGATCAGATGCTTCCCCTGGTAATGAAAACTGAAGTCCAAATTGAATAAGAAATACTTTAAAAAAAATCGATTGCTAGCATTTGTGTAGAAAAGATTTAATTAGACCAGGGATCTAAGAGAACTTATTGGCCTTTACATTTAGGTATTGCTGACACAGTTAATTTCTGTCTCATTTTGCCTGGGAATTTCCACAAGTATCAAACATGGTATTACATTCATTAGCCATAACTACCATCCCTCCCTTCCCCCACCCCCTCAATCCCTTCTCTTTCCTCTCTTATTTTGTATATATGCCCAGGAAACCATGAAGTTCAAGGCAGTCAGTTGGTCTAAACCAGCATATGACCTTAGGGAGATCTCCCATGAGAATTCTATGTACCCCTAAAGGGGAGATAGAGGCTACTATGGTTCATCTACAAACAAACAACAACTTAGGCACAAGACCTGAACATTTTTAATGATAAAAAGAAGTGGAACAAATTTCAGGTCAAGGTTGGGTTTGGGTGGTTGGCTTATTTGTTTCCTTGTTGGCAATTGTTTCAGAGCGCAGAGCGTGCTTTGTTTACCAGCCACAGCTTATCAAGTTACTGATGTCCAAGCTGATTTCCCTCCTGCCCTGGCTCCCTCTTTCTTCCGTCCTTCCCACTCCTGCTCCAGTGACTGGAGGGAGGGCATGTTGGGGTTTAAACCCCATCTAGGCAAAATCCCCTTAGCTCCCCTCGCTCTCTCCCAGGTCTGGCCTTCTGCTACTTGAGCCATACCTTCACTTCTAGCCTTTTGCTGGTTAATTGGTGATAAGGGTCTTATGGACTTTCCTGCCAGGGCTGGCTTTAAACGATGATCCTTGGATCTCAGCCTCAGACGACTAGGTAGGTTTATAGGCATGAGCCACTGGTACCCAGCTTGCTTTTTTAAAAAATAAGTGGAAAAGCATTTAATTATTTTTTTAACAGTATGAGGATAGCTTAAATGCCCCCCCCACGCCCCATGGTGTCTTGTAGCTTTTATGGAGAAAAGACCAGCTAGCTGCACAGCTGAACACCACATAGAGTAAATTCATAGCTTCTGTTCTCTAGTAGGACCCTCAAACTGTGAATAAACAGAATTTTACTTGAAACGAAATGCGTGAATTTTTCTTTTAAGATATGGCCGCATGGTATCCATATTTTGCAAGTTTTGGGAAACATGAAACAGGTGTTTTTTTTCTTCTTCTTCTTTCCTATATGGAACTTACTGATTTAAATTTGTGAAATAAATCCTGGGCCAGCTTTCTTAAGAACTATCCATTCAGATCTGTAAATATTTTTTTAGTCAATTATTGCTCATTTCTAGTCTCTTCTTGGAAAAAACTTATTTTTTACTACTTGTGCTACTGTATATACGTATATATATATCATAATGTGGTATATTCTGTTTATGGAATTAATATTGAGCAGGGTGTTTTTAGCCAAAGAAATGCTTAAGGAAAATTACTATAAGGAGACACTGAAAAGCTTATTTTGGGGGATGAGAAGGGTGACAAGAGACAGTGACAATTGTGATTGCGTGTTTTGTTTTTTTCCTTGTTGTCAGACCAATGAAGATCCTATACTGATGGATCCTGTACAGGGGCAAAGCTGGAGGAGAAGTGGTTAGAATTCTTCTCCTTCACCTCTGGCTAGAGTCACGAACACTCCTGTTTCTGTCATTCTTTATCATTGAGGTGTAAGTACATCAGAAATGACAGAATCTGGCATCCCATTTCTACACCGATCTTTTGGAATTTAGTACTTGGTATGAGTCTTCCGTGGGGCTAACTGTGGATGAGTAGATGGATTAGAATTTCCAGTGTGGAAAAACCAGAGTCTTCTTGGTGTATTGCTGGGCAAGTAGCTCATGTTTCGATGCTTCTGGATGGATCATCTCTGTATATCTCATCCAGGGAATATCGAAGGTTGCCTTAACTTTGGGACTCAGAGCCTGTCATCTCCCTAAAGGACCAGTGTGACTGCTATTGGCTTAGCAGTTTAACTTTATTAGACTACAGATAGGTAGGAAAGATCAAGGCAACTGTATAAATGTTGACTTGATCATAAGGGACAAATCAACTCCGAGAGAAGAAGAGAGAAGTTAGTCTTTGAATAAAAGTTGTTATTCTCATCAACGAATTTTCTAGAAGCATAAGCTGTAGGTATCTTGAGGGATCATGTTCCCTGTACTGAGTCTGTCACTTAGGTGAGTGTAAGCCACACTTGACCTAAGCCAGCTACCACCTCCGCCTTTCTTCCTTGGGGGTCGACTTTTGGTCTGTGTTGGTAGTTCAGAAACAGCTAGAGAGCGTGGTCCTTCCATGACAAAAAGCAAAAGGGGTCTTAAAGCGAGGTGGGGTCTTCCCTCCCACCCCCAAATTTGAAGAAATAAGTCAATCACAAGGGACAAATACTGTTTCTTTCCATTTACATGAGTTGCTTAGAATAGTCACATTGGAGAGGCAGGAATTTGAGGTTTACCAGGCCTGGGGGAGATGAGGATTAGAGGGATAGTGATAATTTATTGTACAACACAGGGAACGTATTTACTGTCTGCTGCCATGTACCTAAAACTGCTTAGTTGGTAGATCTTGTCATGCTCTATCCCACCATGAAAATAAATACACATAAAAAGAGCTGTAGCAGGTACAGCGCAGAGCTGGAGGTGGGGGTCTCGGTTGCCGCACTGTAGCTTGTACACTAGCTGAGCATCCTGGCTCCAGCCAGACTGCACGTCAGGCCGATCCCCCACCTGCTTCGCCTCAGCATCTCTGTGAGCGAAACAGATTGATGATACCTGGTGATTTGCGTCAAGCCCTCCCAGGGGCCAGGCCCCGGGGGGCCAGATGACACCTGCGGCCCCCCTGGACTGGAAGTCCTCCCCCCTTCTGTTTGCCACCCATCTGCCCACCTCTCTGTGTCCACATGAGAGGGATTTTTGCCTCCTCCTCCATCTCTGTGTTTACTGGTGGGATTGTCACAGAACAGTAAGCAGAGCTAAACTTGTTTACTTGTTTTTATCACCCATGGAGCTTTGACAGTGCCAAAGTTCTATCTAAAATCCACTGACTCTTTCTAGGCGCTGGGGGGAGAGCATAGATAAATAGATAGATGGATTAGATAGATAGATAGATATAGTGGTGGTCCTGGGCTTGAACTCAGGGCCTGAGCACTGTCTCTAAGCTTTTTTATACAAGGCTAGTGCTCTACCACTGGAGCCACAGCTCTACTTCTGACTTTTTTTTGGAGTTTATTGGAGATAAAGGTCTCACGGACTTTCCTGCTGGGGCTTCAGATCTCAGCCCCCTGAGTAGCTAGGATTATAGGCATGAGCCACTGGCACCTGGCAGAGTTGAGTATTTTTAAGGCTCTCAATATGAAAACCAAGATCCTTGACCTTGCTCTTCCCTTCTTGTCTCAGCCTGGGCCTCCTGCCCCTGCTACCATCACAGTCATACTCCCTGAGGTGTGTCTGATGAACCTGCACGTGGGGGATGCATTTGAAAGAGGGGGTCTTTGGCCTCCTCTGCTGTTGCTAGAATGAGAACAGCACTGAATCAGAAACAGAGGGAAGCTAGCCTGCCTGCCAGCCTGCTGGAGCTAGGCCAGAGCCTAGGCTCTCTGGTTCTTATCCCCCAGGGGCTTGTTCAGACTTACTGGGCTGGCCTCCTCCGCAGGTTTCTGATTCTGCAGGTCTCCCATGATTCAGCAGGTCTGTCTTGGCTGGGGAGGAAGCAGGGTGTGGAGACAGCATTTCTAGCAAGCTCTCAGGTGCTGCTGCTGCCTGTCTGCAGATGCACTCTGAGAACCCCTGTTCCTGAACCCGATCTTTGCCTGTTAGGAAGGTGTGGACTGGAGGGAAGGGACTAATGAAAGTATATCTGCTTAGATGCCTTGCCAAGTATTTGCCAAGTACCCAGCCATCTTCTAGCTTTAATCATACAGAGACTTTCTAAATCACACGTAATTGTACATCTTTTAGGCAACTTTAGACGGACATTGCCTCTCCCCTCCCCTCCCCTCCCCTCCCCTCCCCTCCCCTCCCCTCCCCTCCCCTCCCCTCCCCTCTCTTTCACTTCTTGTGCAGGTACTAGGGCTTGAACTTAAGGCTCAAGGCTCGCTCTCTGAACTATACTTCCACTTCTGACCTTTTAGTAGTTAATTGAAGAAAAGAAGTTCACAAACTTTCCTCCCCAGGCTACCTTTGAATCTCTATCCTGAGATCTCAGCCTCCTGAGTAGTTAGGATTACAGATGTGAGCTATGGCGCCAGGCTTTTGGCTTTCTTCTTGTGGTGATTTTCCCCCCCTAAACTCTTGAAGGGGGAAGGCTGATGGGGCAGGAGAGAAGAAAGAAGAGACGTAATAATTCTTCACAGGCCTGTATTCTGAGTAATCAATTTCATGAGCATGTTTTAAGCACACCCCTCCCCATGGTTTGTAGCTCTGAATCGCTTACGTGTGTGAGGTCTGTTCCATCACCTCTGCTGGCCTAAGGCCACATCAGTGCACAAGATGCCCTCTGTCTGGCCGTAACCGTGTTTTTAAAGCCGTTGTTTAGTCTGTGTCTTGGATGTTATTCTATAGATTAGACTAAAAGTGGCCCACCTCTTAAAAGTCCTTACGGTCTTGAGTGGTTTCTGGGTGGGGGGGGAGGAGTGCTGATGTATTCTCCCCTCATCTCACATAGGTGCCAGGCTTGCCTGTTTCAGTGCTGCACGCAGGTGCTCAGGAAAATTCCTCTCGGAAGGCCTTTGGGGATTTCTACGTTCTTGCTGTTTTTGTGACCTTGGGAGGTGTCTAGTTCACAGAAGGCTTTGTTTCTCGGCTCTGTTGCTGCTTTCAGCCTTGCCCTGTAATCACGGGGCGCCAGGGAGGGCTGTGGTCTGCTTGCCCGGGTATGCTCAGATACCATTTCAGCCCACGTGTGTCACCACAGCGGCAGGGGCGGGGAGGAGGGAGAGAAAGAGAAGGGGACAGTGTTCTGAAGCCCACGAGATTGCCAGTCACGGGGCCTTCATTTGAATTTTGTACATGTGCCGGAAGGGAGCCATTCCTTGGAGCGGCTCCACGTGGTTTTGTTTTAAATGGGCCATCCCTTAACTCACATGACTGGGAGCACTCAGGACACTAGGTGAACGTGCCTTCCGACGTTCCCGCTCAGGAGCTGTTCCATTTTTAACCTTTCAGAGAGTTTCAGAGTTCGGGAGTCAGGACGGTGACCAGGGCCCCCCGAAAATATAAAGTGCTGGCTAAGGACACAGCATGTACACTGGAAGTTGCCATCTCTTGCCAAGGAAGGTGGTGACTATCTATCCACAGCCCAGGAGAGAACAGTATGTTAGCCAGAGAGAAGCGTACAGAGGTGCAAGACAAGGACTGCAGATACCCCGACAAGTACACAGAGGAGTAGCTAAGCACCGCCTAAGTGCTCTGAGAAGAGGTTGTTCTCTGCAAAGGTCTCAGGGGATCCATTATGGAAAGAGCTAGAAGGGACCGCTCAAAGGGAGTAGTGCCTCACAGTATAAATGCTGCCAGATGTTATTCTGTGTGTATGATTGAGTGGGGGGGGGCAGAGTTTGGAACATTGACTTTTTTTTTTTTTTTTTTTTTTGAGCAGCTACTTTGGGACAGAGTATTTTAGATTAGCATTGCAGAGTCTGATGAGACCCAAGTTCTGAGCCTCTCTGATCTCCTGAGCTACTCAGGAGGCAGAGATCTAAGGATTGCACTTTGAAGCTAGCCCAAGAAGCAAAGTCTGTGAGACTCTTTTCCTTAGGCCACCAAAAAGCCAGATGTAGAGGCGTAGCTCAAGTGTTAGAGTGCCAGCCTTGAGTGAAAAAGATAAAGAACAGTTCCAGTGGGCAGTCCTTGTGTTCAAGTCCTCATATGATTACTCCCCCCAGCCTCCCCTAATTTCTGAACTCATGTGGTAGGTGATTATGGGTAATTATGTCTTAGTGTCGGTTGGTGGACAGCATGACCAGCTGTACCCACGGGACAGGTAGGAATCATCTTTGTGGACTTTGTTTTCATTTGAGAAGTTCGAGGTTCCCTTTGCTCCTTTCTCGTAATCCTGGACACTAAGCTTGTGAACTGTTGTTATTCCTCCTTTATAGCCTCTCTTTGTACTGGAAAGCATCTGGTCCCCTTCTCCACCTCTCAGGTGAGAAAACTAAGACCCAAAGAGAGGCTATGTCCCACTTACCTTGTTTGTGTTGGCCAAATGGTGGAATAACCCAGCAGGGCACAGTGCTATCTGCATCTTTGTAGTCTGTAGGTTCCTTGACAAGGAACTAGAAGATGGACTCTTTTAGCTGGTCACTGGTGACTCCTGCTAGTAACCCTAGCTCCTCAGGAGGCTGCATTCTGAAGGATTGCAGTTCAAGCTCAGCCTGGGCAGAAAAGTCTGCGAGAGACCCTATTTTCAAATAACCAGCTAAAAGCCAGGCTGGATGTGTGGATTAAATGGTATAGTGCCAGTTGAGCAAGCAAGCCTAAGGAGCACCAGGCCCAGAGTTCCAGCCCTGGTACTGTGGAGAGATCAAGAAAGAATGGGAGAGAAGGAAATGGGAGATGGGAAGGAGAGTAATAGGGGTCTTTTTCAGAGGAGCAGAGTGGGCAGTGGGCTGGCCCTGATCTAATGGGGGTGAAAGGGAGTTTGCCCATCTTGGACTGGTTTTAGAGCTCTGAGCAGGTCCCTCCTTTTTTTTGGCTAGATGAGGAAGCAAGCTGTGTCTCACATGCTTGCCTTGCACCAGGCTACCTTCCCCGGAGACCAGCAACAGCCTATAGTAGCTTTCAAGTGAGAACTGATGGTGACCTGAGTGACTTCCACCGACTGACTGTAGCTGGGCTACAGCTCTCTGTCTTTTACAAACAATGGAAAAACCCATCACCAGCCCCCAAACCAGCTGTCTTTCTTCTGATGAATAGACCCACAAACCCTGTAGAGCCCAAGAGTAGTTTCTCCAAAGTACCCCGGGAGTGCATAATACATTTTAAATAAGATTAAAAATTATGTATTATTCTTAGTAGCATCACTGTCAGATAATTGAACCTGAGAGTGTTCGGTGCTGGGTGCTCTGTACGGAGTAGTAACGTCTATTCACTGCGCAGTACATCCCCTTTGTTCAAGAACAATGTATTCAAGGTCAGTGTATTTTGGCTCTGCTGCTGAGCGCTGGAAATTCCCAAGAGAATAAGTTTTTCTCTGGTTATATAATTTAGCACAAGTGACTATAGCAGCAAGCTCATGTTTAATAATGACTGTAAAACATGCAATTGATTCTAAAATTCTGCTTTTAAAAAGTGTGACTTAAAAAAATCCCTCTTAAGGTTTAAGGCTGGCTTTTTTGCTTTATTTAATTTATTGAAGAAATACTTTCAAGTGCCGCTCTGTGCTCCATACCGTTTTAAGGGCTTTGTGTATATTAATTCATGTTAACCGCAAGTTGGATGGTTAAGTGCTGCTTTTCCTACTGTACTGAGGAGGAAACTGAGTCACAGAGTGGTTCAAATCAGTTGCTAAAGTTAATTTCCTAGGTGGCAGTCCTGTTTTATAAGTTTCAAGATAACCAGTGTGAAACTTTCTTAAGCTGAGTATTAAAAAAAATCTTTTCTGAGGCTGATCTTTCATTAAAAAGAGAACTATCCCTTTCTCTCCAGTCAGACTTTGGTAAGACATTGGCACTGAACTCGAGCTGGTTCCTGGAAGAGAGCATCAGGTCTGTAGAACTGTGGCCTTGGGGCGACCATAGCTGTCCAGCAGAGGGACAGGAGAGCAGGCTGGTGGTCTGGGGGTCCCAGGGAAACAGGGGTGAAGTGGGCAGAGGAACCCAAGCAACAGAAAGTGGGAGTGAGCTAACTAGCCACAACTTTTCTTTCCAGTGGGAGTCTAGAGTCCCTGTTCTCTGGTAGTTATTAAAGATATCCCCAGTTCTTTGACTTGAGCTCTCTAGCTGTAGGAGTAACCTGTGTGGGAGATCCAGACACTTCTGTCTGCTTTAACAGGTCCTCTTCATAAAAGTTCATGATCAAGAATGAGCCAGAGGCTTATTGGAATTGTTGGTTTTCTTATACATCTATGTATTAAAAAAAAAGACTTTCATTTTTCTTAAATGCTTATGTGTCAGACTCTTGTCCACATACTTTGCTATGTGTCACTATTATTTAATACTTCTCCTGTAGGGTAAATTAGTAATAGATATTAAAGTGTAACTGTGTAGCAGTTACTAAGGTGACTGTGCAATGAACTGAATAGAGGAACCCTCTTAAGCACCTTGAAGGGTTTTATAATTTCCTATTTACAGATGAAATTAACATGCTAATTACAAATTGTTCCCACTATTCACCCAGGCAGGCTAGTCTCCTTAAGGTTTAGATGGATAACTTAATTGAATTTCTTGGTGTATTTGGAAGCGATAGAACTGCAGTTCTCTTTAATTATATAATGCAGATAACAAAGAGTAATTGTAATAGGAAAGGAACAGGGCATATTTACAGAAAATCTACATCGTCTTACTGAGCAAATCAGAGAAGGTTTCAATAATGTGGAAGATGCCAGTTTCTCTATGTGAGAAGCTGGGATATAATCCACATCTCTTCTTCCCAAATAAATGTACAATTCCAGTTTTTAAAAATAATTTCTGTATTTTGTTTGGAGTTTGGAAAAATGATTCTAAAGTTTGTTTTAAAGCTCTCATAGTGAGATAGGTTTAATTTCTTCTTTGTACAAAAGAGAAATAAATTAAAGTGAGGATAGAAAGAACCTACCTGATCTTTTTATTTTTTTTAATTGAATTTTTTTTCTTTTTTTGATGCTGGGTGAAATCAGGGCCTAGACACTGTCCTTTAGCTTTTTTTGCTCAAGGCTGGTGTTCTGCCACTTGAGCATTAGTTCTTCTTTCAGCTTTTTGGTGTTTAATTGGAGATAAGAGCTCTCATGTTTGTTTACCAGGACTGGTCCTCAGAGCTCAACTTTTTGAGTTGGCTAGGGTTATAGGTGAGCCACCCAGGCTCAGCTGGATTATTTTTGCTAGAAATAAATGCCCCCCTTTTCCAGTCACTAATGTTTAAATCCACTAGAAAATGCTGTCTTTTATGGAAACGTCCAAATAACAGGTGAAGACGTTTGATAATATGCAGAACCAACATTTTCACTCTTATTTAGATCTACTTAACTGACTTTACTATTGCGTTTTTACTGTTTTACTGTCAGATGCTTTTTGAATGGAAATGAGTTGACTGTATTTCATCTTTCCTGGTAACTTAATACTGTCAACAAGATTGCAGGATAGGCATGTGGACTGCCCAGAACTTCCCCTACCTTGCAGTTTTGATGACTATTTTGCATCTTCCTGTACATGTTTAGAAGTAGTGGAGGCCTAATGTCAAGTCCTGAGCCTACATTGGGTCTGTTGCTTTTCTTTATGGAACTGGATGGATAATTTGAACAACATCTTGGAAATTACAAGTCCAGGAGAATCAAGTTAACATTTCTTAGACTTTGAAATCTATGCAATCTCTTTTCATGCACTAACTGAAATTTGTTTTTTCCTAGCTAAGTTTAAGGGTCACTGTCTTGCTCCTGTCCAGTTTGTATTTTAAGCAGCATTTCTGAAACTTATTTGAGCAAATAGCTATAAGATTGAAAGGCTTGAGTTTGAGTTACTGGTCTAGATGTTTTTAAGAAGGATCAAAACTCTCTGTACAAATTTGCATTAAAAACTTGAATACATGCATCTAGGGGTTGAATTAAGTGGGAAACATTTTCATCCTGTTATTGATAGAGAGCTAAACTTGTGCATTCTGATTTTACTTTTTCTCAAGTAAAATACATTTTAATGCTGTCACCTTTCTTCCTCTGAAGTTTCATTGCAGATCATTTGGAAACTATTCTATCTGATTTAGTAACATTATATATGCACATATTCTAATATGTAGTTTTGAAGTCTCAGGATTATTCCTTTGCATTGCTTTATGCCTTTTTTCCGGCTTGTATACCTTGATTTTCATTCTCTCTTTTTTTTGGGGGGGGGTCCTGTTGTGGGGCCTAAGCTCTGGGCCTGGGCACTGTCCTTCAGCTCTTCAGCCCAAGGCTAGTGCTCTACCACTTGAGCCACAACACCACTTCCAGCTTTTTTCTTTTTGCTTATGTGATGCTGAGGAATTGAACCCAGGGCCTCAGGCATGCAAAGCAAGCGCTTTACCACTGAGCCACCTTCCCAGCCCCCTTTCTCTGTTATTTTTAAGCATTGTATCCTTCTACAATGATGAACACAACATCGTTAGTCACTCCAAATTAGACATTTAGGTTGTTATGAATTTTTTAGTATTATAAACCAGCCCCTAATAAACATCCATGGAAATGCGTTCTTTAGTTTAAAGCAGCCGTGTTCTCTCAGAAAGCTGCCCAACAGTGGACTTAGAAATTCTTTTGTGCTAATTGCTGTGATTGCTTATGTTGAGTCCTTCTTTTAGTTTATTGCTTTCATTGTATATAATCCTAAACTATTACTGCTAAAATAGTACTTTTGCTAAGAATGCAGTTTAGCTTAAAAAAGGGTTTTCTTAAAGAGAGGTTGAAAAACGAACCTCTCTGGAGCTGTGACCTCCTGATGCAGTATCGCTATACCAGCATTAGATGTTGTCCATTTGGACAGGCCACACTGGGAGAGGCGGGGATCCAATTTGCAGAGAGCTGTCTGCCTGGGCTGCTAGAAGTCTGCCATTTAATGCACTTCTTGGGATACTTTTGTTCCTTGTTAGAAACACAACAAAACCCCCCAAACCAACCATTTTGTTTTGAGATCCTATAAACTCACGTGCAATTATAAGAAACAATAGATTCCCAAGTTCTGTTTCTTTCCTGGCAGGAATATTTTATAAAAAGGCAGTACATTGGCCTAGCCTGGATATTGATAGTAATACCTCCAGACAGATTTCATCAACCCAAAGACTTCAACTTGCCTTTTATAGTCACACCTCCTGATTTCCTCCCTTTCTTTTCTACCTTCTTTAACTCCTGGTTACAAATGACAGCTCAGAAATGTTGTGATCTTATGACTGTTCTGCAAATGGCATGTTGGTTTTTCTTTCCTTCTTTAGCATATTTCTCTGAAGATTCATCTAGGTTGTTGAATGTCAGTTGTTCCTTTTTATTTTGGAAGAGTGTTCTTTGGTATGGATGTAGTACACACATTAACTATTCAAATGTGTGAATTAACTTTTCTTTTCCCTGAAGGAAAATGTCCAGGTTCAATTGCTATGTTGTTTAGTACATGTATGCTTATCTTTTTTTGTGTACTGACTTGTGCTTAAATTCAGAGCCGCTTCCTTAGCTCTACCATTTGAGCCACACCTCTATTTCCAGCTTTTTGCTGGTTAATTAGAGGTAAGAGTCTTAAAGATTTTCCTTTTCAGGCTAGCTTTGAGCTATGATCCTAAGATCTCAGTCTTCTGAGTAGCTAGGATTGCAGGTGTGGGTCACAAGCTCTTGTACACTTTTTTTTTTAACCTGCCAAACAGTTTTGCAGAATGGCTCTGCTGTTTTCTATGTCACTTGACAGTATGGGTGACATTTAGCATTTTCTTTCTCTTCTTTTTTGAGACACCATTTTGATAGATATGGGGTGATATTCATTGTAGTTTTAATTTGCATTTCCCTGGTGACTAAGCATGTCAAACACCTTTTTCACGTGTTTGTTTACTATTTATATATCCCCTCAGTGAAGCATCTGTTCCTGTATTCGGCTCTAATTGGATTGTTTGTTTTGTAATGCTGACTTTTCAGAGTTTCTTTATAGATCCTATTTCTTTGTCAGATATATGCTGTGTAAATATTTTTCCCTAGTCTGTGCTTATCAGTTCATCTTAACATGGACTTTCAGTGAGCAAAAGTTTGTAATTTTGTAGGAAGTCTGTTCAGTTTTCTTTTTCCTTTTATGCTTTCTCCAGGCTAAGGACTCTTTGCCTGTGATAGAGCCCAAAGATTTTTTTTTTTTTTGTATTTCTCCTCACCAGCCTCAGCTGACATGTATATAATGTGACTTGAGTTAAGATTTGCCCCACTGAGGATGCCAGTGTATGCCACCACCATTTATGGAGAGACTGTTTATTCTTCACAGAATAGAATAGACCAAAAAAAAAAGCCTCACACAGATACTCTATTCTATTCTACTGATCAATCTGTATTTCTCTACCGATTCCACAAATTTTGAGTGGTGTATCTATATCAACAATTTTGGAATCAGATAAACCGACGCTAGGTTGTTCTTTTTCAGAATTATTTTTGCTTTATTAGTCATTTTTCTGTATCAATTTGAGAATAACATCGTGTACACTTAAAGCAGTTCCACTAGGATTTTGCTATAAATTGCAGTATACCTGCGTATCCATTTGGGGAAAACGAACTTCTTCAGTCTAGAAATTCGTTCATTCCTTGAACATGGTAGGTCTTTTATTTTTATTTTCCACCAGTGTTTTGTAGTTATCAGTAGGTAAGTCCTATGTGTGTTTTGTTAGAGTGATATCTAGGTGAATTAATAGGTCTTTTGTTTGCTTAGTAGATGGTAGTACTATTTGCTTGCCCCAGTTATTAGTTTTACAACTTCTGTTGGAAGGTTTCTTGGGATTTTCTACCTAGATGATCATGCAACTTAAAAACAAGGACAGATTTCTTTCTTCCTCTGCAGCCTTTTATGTCCTTTAACTTGTCATATTGCAGAGGTTGAATAGAAGTGTTAAATGTAGCTATCCTTGCTCTATTCATTATGTTAGAAGAAAGTTTCTGGGTTTTTTTTAATGTTAATAACAATTTTCTTAGTTGTGCAGATGTTTGTGGGATCTGGGAACAAAGGTGGTCTCCCTATTGGCTCTTATCTGCACGAGGGGGAGCGGAGGATTGCATGTGCCTTTTCCTTCACAGGGCTTACTTGAGGAGGGCATTGTGCTCCAGCTGGGCACCTGTGATGTCTCCCGTCACAGGCACAAGGTGATGGAGCAGGTGTGTGTGTTGTTGGAGAGTCTCCCGACATGTGAAGACTCTGTCCACGAAGCTGTCCTAACCTTTGCTCTGTGCTGGGGAACTGATGCTGACTTGGGCTTTCCTTACTCACCCAGTTGGGGTGTTTGGAGCCTGGGTTCAGGATTGAAATGACACTATTTTGGGGGTGGTGATGACATTTCTTAAGCCTGCGCTGCCGTTTAAATGTCCACAGGCGTGCCCTAGATCCATCAGCACCTATTAGGAGCTGGTCATGAGACTCAGCCCTGCTCAATGCAGTGGTAGAACAAACCAGGGCGTGTCAGGGACACACACACACACACACACACACAAACACACACACACACACTCTCTCTCTCTCACACACTCACTCACTCACTCACTCACTCACACTCACACTCCTGCAGTCTCCATGGCCTGCCTTTGTTTTTGTCCTTTGCTAGATTATGTCAGGACCACATTGCAGAGCAGTTGCTCCCTGCCAACCTCACCTGACTGTTGTCTGTGGTTTTATTGGAAGCTTGTGTCCCCAAAGTCTTCCCAAATAAACATTTTCAGACAAATCCCAGCTGCTCACCCAGCCATCTGCCGCAGAGGAGCGATAAGTGTAGTAGTGCTGGTGGGCTAGATGCACGGAAGGTGTTGGAGAATGAAGGCATTCACAGACAAAGGTGGGAGCCAGCTTTGCCTTTCTTATTCCCAACTCAGCAATGTAGCCCCCTTGCCCACCCGGCCTGGGACCCTTGGACATTCACTGAGCTCTCTTCTTGACTCTACACTCATCCCAGGCAAACTCCTAACTAAAATGATAACACGCTATGGAGACTTCTAGAAACCCCAACTCAGAAGGAAAATCTTGGAACCCTTAGCTGGAAGTTTCTGGTAAGGCATATGTGCCTGTCCCATGCCTGTACCTGGAGGCCATTTTTAGTAAGAAGACTTAATTTGGAGAGAGGACAGAGAGGCAGATGAGGGAAAATAGGGCTCCATTTGTATTATCAGGCTTGACCACAGATTTACTTCTGGAGCCTTCGGTCATATTCAGTGGCAGATAGGGAGTTTTCTTCCCTTAGTAGCGTTTTTCTTTTTGGTAATTGGAACCATGTTTGGTGTGAGTTAATGAGGAATATTGGCGTGACCTGCCTTCACCCACACTGTACTGAAGGGAGTTGTGCAGGCCCATATGCTTGCTTGCAAGACTGTCATTTGTAAGCATTACATTGGGCACGTCCATACACAGGAAGGAATCTGCTCAGCTGCAGGGGTGCTGGGCTTGCCTGGTGCTGAGCTTATAGGAATGTCCTTTGGTAGGGAGGATTGGTAGTAGAGGAGAGTAGGGGTCTCCTTTGAGGGTGGGGGGGGTAGAAACAGGCTCCCCGAAAACCCAACAGGAGAGGTTGTCACATCTGCTAAGTCACAGGCTCTCTTTCTGTTGCTCAGCCGGGGTGCTTTTGACTCAGTGGTACCTTGTTTATTCACATTGTGATGTTTCTTCCATCCATCAATAGTTTCAAGGCATTTATCAGAAACAGACCCCCTCCATTTGGGGTATTTTCTCTTCATATCAATGACAGCAACTTTGCATTTTTTGCAGTTCTTCAAATTGTCCAATATTGTTTCTGGGATTCTGTGTGGGTGTGTATGGGTGTGCATGTGCATGCCTGTAGGTGTGCATGCTCACTGTTACTGGGGTTTGAACTCAGGGCCTGGGTACTCGAGGCTGGAGCTCTGCCACATGAGCCACGGCTCACTTCTGGTGGTAGTTGGATATGAATCTCATGGACTTTCCTGCCCAGGTTGGCTTTGAGCTACAATCCTCAGGTCTCAGCCTTCTGAGTAGCTAGGATGATAGGCGTGAGCCACGGGTGCCTGGCTGGCTAACTCTTTGTTTTGATGGGGGCTTCCTGAAGGCTCAGCATTCTGCTGAGCTCTGACAGCTCCCACAGGTCAGGGAGGGCCTGTCGGCCTATACAGGAATCTGCCTTCCTGCACGGGTGAGTCAGTTCAGATGGAGGCTGTATAGACCCACCTATCAGTCCACTTTCCTCCCTTCTCTTTCCTTTTCCTCTTCAGCCCATACCTGTGTGGTTTACAGCAAAGCAAGCGTATATAACAGGCATTCTTTACATTTTCTCCACAGTTGTGCTTAGTTAACATCTGTGTTGGCTGATGAAAACTAATAAGAAATTTCATGCCCAGGAATCAGCTCAACATTAATTTAGCTCGTTTTTTACTCAAAGCAGTGATATGGTTTTAAAGGTAAAGGATACTAACAGAGGAGAGCATATGGGCTCAGGACTGAGAGCTGACTTGTCCCAGTTCCCTTTCCTGCTCATTTATCTTCCTATAATGTGGAAAAACAAATAGACCCTTAAACCTGACCCAGATCAGCTCTGCCAACTTTCCCTTTTGTGCGTAAGTAGTTATATTATTTCTCAGGCTTTCTTTATCTTTGAGAGGAACAAGAAACCACGTTGCACTGTTTACAAGAACACATTGTTCCTGATTTGCACTGTTGCACCTATGATTTTTTTTCCCAGTTGGAACCCTGGGGTTTATAACCTTTGTGTCAGCTGGTTACCTTTTTTAATTAAAAAAAAAAACTTACACTCTTTTAGTTTATCTCACCATCCCTTTCCTTATGTTGTATGCCTCAGAAAATAAATAGCAGAATGCAGCTGCTTCTGTGGTCTAGATCTTATTTGGGGTTTTTATCTTTCCCTTTCTTCTCCCTGCCCTGCCTGTCTCTGATACCAAACCCTCCTTTTGGGGGGAGGTGGTTGTCTTTTATTGGGAAGCTAAACGTTTTTGGGCCTTATAGAAGAGATGATGTGCCATTTCTCCGATGTAGTAGTTGTGTGGAACTTTTGAAGTCTATCTTAAAAGTTTTGTGGTGAACTTTTTCTTGGTGGAGGTAGGGAAGCCATGTCAAATTGGATGATGATCTTAGAGTTTAGTAAAGAAAAATACTGGGCATCTGTTTTAAATTGTGGCTGGTAATACAAGGGCCATTCCATGGTCCAGAGGGTCTTTGGCTTTGCAGAGAAGCAAAGTGGAGGGAGATTGTCAGAAAGAAGGAGCTCCTGGGGATCCTAGGGAAAGGAAGGTTCTGTATACTGACTGGTCCTGTTTTGCTTAGGTCTACCTCACCTCTGACTTAGCCAGAGGGAAGGCACATTGTTACCTGCTTGTTTCATTTTTATTGTCTCTCATTTGTTTGGATTTGATTGTGCTGGTACTGGGGCTTGAACTCCAGAGAGCCTTGACACTGTCCCTTAGTTTTTCCCCCTCAAGGGTAGCACTCTGTCCCACTTGAGCCACAGGCTTCCAGCTTTATGGTGGTTCACTAGAAATAAAAATCTCCTGGACTTTCTGACCGGGGCTGTGTTTGAACATCTGTCCTCAGATCTCAACCTCCTGAGTAGCTAGGACCCCAGATGTCAGCCACAGTTACTTGTTCGCTGCTGTATACCTCCGGATCTTTGGACTTTTTGTCACATATGGATTTCTGAGACAGAGCCTATAGCCCTGTTCATTTGGGGTCCAGAAAAGCCCAGGAGATGGGCTGTGGGAAGAACAGTTGGCAGTGAAAGGCACGTGTTTGCTCACCTTGTGTCAGGCAGCTCAGCTTCTTTGGCACGGTGAGGTGCTTGTGTGTACCATGGTGAACTGGGTGTGAGCGAGTTGGGAGTGCTGATGTGAAGGAGGCCACCTGTGTTTTTGGCTAGAAAGGACTTTTGGTTGTTGCTGTGTCATTTAAAAGAAGCATGTAAAGGGGCTATCAGAGATAAGACAAAATAGCATACTCCAACTTTTTCTTTTGCACTAGGGCTTGAATCGGGGTCTGGGCACTATTCCTTTACCTCCTTTTGCTTAAGGCTGGCATTCTACCACTTGTGCCATCCCTCTCCTTCTGGCTTTTTGCTGGTTAATTAGAGTAAGAATCTCTAGGATTTGTCTGCCCAGGCTGGCTTCAAATCGTGATCTTTAGATCTCAGCCTCCTAAGTAGCTAGGATTACAGACATGAGATTCCGGTGCCCAGCTAGTAAAATCTAATTTTTTAATGTGCTTTTTTTGGGTCTGACATTTATTTATTTAGAAAGAGACTTTTGAAATGAAAATTATCAATGTGTGGTCATTATCCTCAAAGAATAAATTTTGGTGGGCAGTTGTTACCAGGCTACCATTTTAAGATGATTATGGGTAGTTCAAATTATAGGATGTGTGTGTGTGTGTGTGTGTGTGTGTGTGTGTGTGTATTTGAGTGTGTGTGAATGTGTGTGGTATTTACTTATATTGCCAAGTGGGGACTGTACAGACAAGCCAAACTCCTAGAGCTCAAATTTTAAATATTACTTTTCTTAACTATTGGTTGGTCTCTTGAACTTAACTGTTTCTCTTGTAGAAAAATGGAGCTTTGGCTATGCTATGGGAACACAAAACTTGAGCTGAGGGAGAGTTGACATTTTGCTAGGAGTTGCCTGCTTTGAAAGTCCAAACACGAGCTGAAGTTCAATCGGCTTTTGAACCGGATTTTTCTAGGTGTGGAAACTCTGTAAACACATGTAGCTTTGTCTACCATTGTGTATCATTGTACTGATTCCCCCCCCCCTTCCTCAATCCCCCACTCCCAACTCCTAACCCCTCCTTTCTGTACTTCACTGATACAAAGGCTGGTTTCTTCCCCAGGGTCATTTCCAGGGAACCTGTAGGGCATGGGCACTGTTAGATAGCACCGTCTGTGGTTAACCCCACATCCTCTTCTATCTGATCATAAAATTCTATTAGGAGTTAAGTTCCACGTTGAAGTTTCTTTGTTTAAAAAAATACATGTTTGTCCGATTCAACTGTTTATTAGTGACAGAGGCAAAAATTAACTAATAGAGGAAGTCTTCCTTGGGGGGTCGGTGGGTGGAGTAATCTAAAAATCTTGTCTCCCCAGTATCAAATGCATCCATTTCAAAAGCATTTTTAAGCATTTGCAATGAAGCGAAAGCTTAAAAATGTTTTCAGGACTTATGGAGAACCAGCTTTCATGTAACCAAATACCCCCTGTCCTTCGTAATCTCCACAGGGTTCAAGCTTAGATCCGCCCTTTAAGCCACAGAGTCAAGTTACTGCGGGTTTCAGCGGCAGTCAGAATACATTTTTTTTCTTTAAGAAGAATAGAGTATTATCTCAGTGTTTCTCTATACTAAAGCAGGCAGAGAGGGTAGCCTGCTAAAGTGGCAGTTCAGATGCTATTATTTTGACAGAAATATTAGCAAATGTCATATTATGCCTTGCTAAATATTGATAGTGTAGAATATACGCTGATGCCTAATATTTTGTGAAAGGAACATCCTTGAATTCGTTTCGTGGTACTGACATCCATCTGTAATTTATATTGAAAGGTCTGCAGGAAGCAAACCTTATTAATACCGTTTTATTTCAGTGGAGATAAAACTCCATTCTTGAAGGGAGAACCCCTTGAGTCATTGATACCCTTCAGGGCAGAGTACTTTGAAAACATATGCTCATTTCTTTACTGACAGGAAAGTAGCTTTGCTTTTTGGGGGGGAAAAAGCCACACAAAGGAAAGAAGAGGAGAGGAGAGGAGGGAAGGGGACGGGAGGGGAGGAGAGGAGAGGAGAGTTTGGCATAAAATTTTAGTTTTTGAGCTAAAACGGGATGCCTGAGGAGGAAAGCACCTGATGGGAATGGCCGTGTAAAACTCACCGCAAGCATTCCTTGCTTGCATTTCTCTGGAGAAAGGAAATGCTGTTTGAAAATAGCCATGTATGAGTATACCTTTCAGCCCAGCTCAGTGACTAAAAGCTGATGTCAGGAACTATGCGTTTAGAAGATGTTGCCAACCAAATTTTTTTTTTCTTCTTCTCTAGATCAGTTAGAAATAAACTCTACAGTAAGGCCATGGTTTAGGTTGTACTAGGTAGTTCTCCCAGGGAGAAGATCTTCCTTAAAAATGGATGGGCATGTTGGGTAGTTATGCAGAGTTCATCATGGGGGCGCTCAGCTCTGTCACGTACAAGACCAGACAGAAGCGAACCGGTGCCCTCTTTGTGGCTTGTTAACAGGGCCATGATTCTCCAGGATAGGCCTTGTACTGTTTTTATTTACAAAGTGGACTTGCAACTTAATTAGCAGACAGACAGTCTCCATTAGAGAAGTAGTGCTCTGATTTGTCTATGTAAAGTTCTGTTTCCCAAGTAAGGTGATCCAAGTACAACTTCTGGAAACTGCTGTACAAATATTTGCTGTTATTTGGTTGTTACCAAATTAGTCATGAGTTTCAAGGCGGAATAATTTCAGAGTCCTTCATTCACAGCAGTTTGGGAACCCGCTTGAAAACACCAAGTGATCAGGGTCCCAAACTGGTAAAATGCTCCCAGTATATTCTGGAAGCAAAAATCCTATATCTCTTCCTTCTTACTGTGCTGGGTGGGACTTGAGCCTTCTACATTGTTCTACAGACATCAGTATTCCTGACTTCTCTCCCCATTTCTGAGCTTTGATTTGATGGCTCTTGCTGACAGTGCTCATGATTTGGACCAAACAAGTATCTATTCAATATCTGCTCAAGAAAGAAGATTGATTTGCTGATGTTTGAGCACTAAATCCTGACCAAGTTTCATAATAACACTTAACCTTCAAGCCCGTAATAAGGTAATTAAGAAAATAGAAATAATAGAGAGATTAGCTATTGTGGCAGCCATAGATTATGTAGGGAATAGCTCAAAAGTAAATACTTCTTTAAATTTCAAATGAGTCAGTGTAGGAGATTAGGAAAGGAAAGGCATACAGAAAGCTACATTCTCTGTTAAGGTTTTTTTTTGGGGGGGTAGAATTATGCTTGCTAGGCTGGTGCTTTACCACCCGAGCCATGTCCTCATCCTTTTTTGCTTTTAATTTTTAACTTTGGCTTTTAATTGAGTACTCTCTCTCCCCCTTTCCCTCTCCCCTCTTTCCCCCTCTCATTTGTCTGCACTGACACAGACTTTGATTCTCCTAATTATACTTACTATGTAACTGGAACAACAAATATGCACCACCATGCCCAGTTTTTTATATTGGATTAGATAGGGTTTCCCATAACATTTTGTTTAGGACTGGCCCTAAACCATAGTCCTCCTGCTCTCTGCTTCCCTAGTACTAGAATCCCCCCCCCCCCGTTCTTAAAAGGCATTTCTATATTACTGTCATTCAGTTAGCCATTTCTCAATACAGCAGACCGTGGATAGCCTCAGGTCTGTGGTGCCAAAGAGACCACTGTCACAGAAAACCCACGGGAGTGACCCTGCAGGGACTTGTCTCACTACTGGATTCACCCATCGGGATTTCTTAACATAAGATTCGGTTAAATTCATCATCGCCCCTTTTGCATACATTCTCATTCTTCTTCCTCCTTTTCCCCTCTCCTTGGTCCCTTCCCCCTTTCTCACCACCCGACCCCCACCCCCAGAAGCAGGGGTCTTATTATTTTTCCTTTCTTCCCCCCCTTTTTTTTTTAAATGAATGTTTCCCAAGCCCTGGGGAGCAGAGCCTGTTGCTGAACAGAGGTCCAGCTGATGTGCGTCTAACGTGTTCACCCTGCTCTTTTATAAACTCCCACTGGCACCCAAAGCTACAACCCTGGCGTAGCTTGGGGCAAGCCTCTGTTTTGCCTCGGTTGCAGGGCACCGATGTTGAAGGGATGGCAGGCTTTTGTACACACATCCTATCTGTGGCCTGTGGCTTTCTTGTGGAGGACAGGCATGCCACTAAATGTCACACCTGCTTTCCAGTGGCCTTGTAGGTAGGGTGCATTTTCTTATGTTGGGAAGTCACCTGATGTCTCTGCTGTGTAGGAGACAAACCGGAGGCTTTGTAGGCCCCTGGGCTGCAGTGGGAGCCCTGTTTTGAGCCATGTCTCCTGAGCATCAGCGTAGCGGTATTAAAGCCCACTCAGGGGAAAGGCAAACCGAAGGCCCAGTGTTTGGACAGTCAGCACCCAGCACAGAGTGGTTCATCTGCAGTGGCAGATGTTGGACTGTTATTTAGTGACTTTGTTTGCCTTTGCTTACAAGCCATCTCTGGGCTCTGAGTGCTTGCAGGAGACAGATACAAGGGAGACGTACCTTATTACCAGATGAAGTGATTTTAGGCGTCACGGTGGTCATTGCGTGTCCCCTGGGATAAGACCCTCTAGTCCTCTCTTCCAGATCCAGCTTCTATTTTGTAAAGAGTGCATGTGTGTGTACATGTTTATTGACAAATACAGACTGTGAACCTTTATTTTATTTATTTTTGGTCCAGGACTGGTGCTGAATTCAGGGCCTGAATACTGTCTCTGAGGTTTTTTTGTTCAAGGCTAGCCCTCTACCACTTAAGCCACAGTTCTACTTCTGGCTTTTTGGTGGTGAATTGAAGGTAAGAGTCTTATGGACTTTCCTGCCCAGGCTGGCTTTGAACCAAGATCCTCAAATCTCAGTCTCTGGAGTAGTTAGGATCCCAGGCATGAGCCACTGACTGGTGCCCAGCTCAGTGAGGGTCCCCTCCTCCCACCCCCTGCCCACACCATAACCCATTATATAACTGAGAAAATGGAGACACTGATAGGTTAGCCATCTAGACCAAGGTCACATACTTAGTGAGGGTTGGTAAACATTATGTATGGCCAAATGTGCATTTTATTCCACTTTAGAGAAGTCTCCCAGTCTTCAGGTCACCATACCCACAGGCCAGGAATCAAGAGGATATCGAGACCTCAGATGACCTTCACAGTCACTCCATCTGCATGCATTGCATAGATCATGAACATAAACATTAGCACTTTTTCTTCACCTGTGAAACACGTTCACTGTCCCGGAAAGCCCACGGACCTACAGGTCCCATTTGGACTCTCTCACAGGATGGCCAGCAGGTCCCAGATGAGTTTCACAAACAACTGTGGATTCCGGGCTCTTTATGAAGCATGGCACCATTTCCATAAGGCTTGTTTATTTTTTGCTCTCAGCTTGTTATCTTGACATTTTTGCCTTTGAAGAGGTTATAGAATTACGGTGATTGAATCGGAGGCCGTGTATTTCACAAGATTCCTTTGGTCTTTCCAAATTATGTTTTTGTTGCCTTTGCTGTCCATCCTGGGCAGAGGTGGGTGGAGGCCCGTGTGTGGGTGAGTGTGTGGAAGTCAGGGTTTACAGGCCTTCATTCCCATCTGCCACAAGCACCAGTAACTGGGTAGGAGGGGCTGGTGGTATTAAAGGTAGCTTTTTGTGTGTGTATATGTTGGTGGTGGGGTGTGTACCATATTTGTGTATAAGATGCTGAAGCCAGCTTGCTGTTTTGGAAGAGTTCATGAGAAGAGATTGTAGCTCACCTCATCTCTGGAGAGATTGGTTTTATCTCCATTCTCCAGAATGGAGAGTGGTTTTGGTATTAGGGCAACAAGAATGATTTTACTTTTTTATTTTCTCCTTTTTTTCTGTTCTCTTATTCTCCCTTGAAAGTCATGAGTACATGCCCGTGTAGTCAGGCCCACTTTGAAAAATGGTGCTTTGTTAAAAATTTGGATAGCCCCTCACTGGCCCTGATGACCCCTGACTATCCTAGGGTTTTCTGTCTCCTGGAGCCTGTCACTTGACAAAACCCAGCCACCTTGGGCCTTGGATTTGGGTCAAGAGTAGGTGAAAGGCATTGGGCTGGCAGGGTTGCTGTAGAGGAGGGGGACTGGACCAGGGAGAACTTTTCCCAGGGTGCAACTTAGTGATTATTGTTTTGTTGGTAAATGAGAGGGGAAAGGATATTAAGAACTGAAGTTGTTCCTTCTCTCTTACGATTTCTAGGAGACTGTATAAAATTTGGGTATGATATCTACCCCCCCCCAAAAAAAAACAGCCGATTTTAAGCAATCTCTTTAGAAATGCCATGCCACCTCCAACCGGAATTGGTAGCCCCCAATTTTTACCAACGATGAAGAACCTTTTTAAATTTATTTATTTTAATTCCGTCTTGGAAACTGCAGACACAAATCCAATCCCAGTTCCTGCAGCTGCCGGGGCTTTTTTTAATGAATGAGGCCCACGGGGAGAGGAGGGCTTGCATCATGCCAACCATTGGGTAATACAGTCCATTCACTGGCAGCCACGTAATCCGGGTTTATGAGATATTGTTCATTTTCCGTAATTGAGATTAGACTTCCTGTCCCCCCCCCCCTTCCAGGTCAGTAAGTTCAAACACTGAACATTCACATCACATTTATTTTTATTTTCCCGGTGTTTTGTTTTTTCCTTTAAGTAGGAGGAAGGGTGACATGGGAGAAGGGAAGACTTTGTCATCTCTTGGGACCATGGTAGCTTCTCTCCCCTTTTGCTACCTAAAAGGGGGAGGGTTGGGTTTCCTCTGCCCAAACTTCCATGAAGGTGAGTGTCTGTGGGCAGATGACTAATACTGCACCTGGGATCTGCCAGGTTGAGTGTAATAATAGTAGTTAAATTTCTTCTCTTCTCTTTAGCTGGTTATACAAAGGGATTCCAATTCAGCATGTCCGTTTATGAGTACAGTGATCAATGTCACCCTTTCATAATTCTCTCCCCATGTCTCCCAACCCCCCCCTCTCAATTTGTCTGGTCCCGTTATCCCAGATGTATATTGAATATCATGCCTGTGTTCTCCCACGCTTCCTCTCTGCATTTCCCTGCCTTGTGTCCTTGTCTGGCAGCCTTTTTTTTTTTTTTTTTTTTGTCAGCTGTGGAGCTTGAACTCTGGGCCTGGGCACTGTCCCTGAGCTCTTCAGCTCAAGGCAAACGCTCTATCACAGGAGCCACAGTGCTACTTCTGGTTTTCTGGTGGTTCATTGGTGGTTCATTTTCCTGCCTGGGCTGGCTTTGAATTGCAACCCTCAGATCTCAGCCTCCTGAGTAGTTAGGATTACAGGAGTGAGCCCCCTCTGCCCTGCTGGCTGCTTTTTATTTGTGACCCTTGAGGGCCCATTCTTCTGGTCATCAGAAATTGAATTAGGACACTTCCCCCCCCTCCCTGAGGACAGTGCTGGGCCTTTTCTTGTTTTTGCTTCCTGCTTAGAGATGGGACAAAGAAGGACATTGTCTTGGCCACAAATGAACTCCTATCAAAACATACCCAGAGCAAGGGGCAGCAGATAGTGTGAGTGGGACAGTTTACCCATTCCTCTTAAGTGCTTTGAGACCAGGAAGAGCCCTTTCCTTGATGACCATGCATGGTCCAATACCTCCTCCAACTTAAAGCGGATTCCTGACCCACAAGTGTATATGGCTTTAAACCTAACTCTCCATGAAAGACAGAGCTGTTTGTGTGCAAATTCACCTCTAAACCATCAGTCCGTTTGTACCTGCAATTTCTAAACACATGTGACCAACTAACTATATGTGCTTTTTATCTTCATAGATCATTGAAAGATTTTTCTTTTGCTTGAGATGATTTTCTAAGTAGTTGAAACTTCTCAGATATTTAAGGTTTTATTCCCCCCTCTTAATTGTTATCGATTAACAGCATTCCACAGTCTTTAATAATTGATCATTTTCTTGGTAATCCATACTGCTCTTCGGAAACCTGGTTCCTCAGAATCTGTTAGCAGAGGGCACTTGATTTTTAAATTTTTTTTAAATGTTTTAAGTAGCTTTGGACTTCTCTGCCTGCTTGTATCTTATTCTTTCTGTATCTTAGCATTGTAAATTCTCATCTTATGCTGTTATTTAGCAAAATAAGTATTTTTAGGGTTTTTTCCCCTATGATTTTTCTTCAAACTCAGAATTTTTGTGCTGACTTTTAAATTGACAGTTTCTGTTTCATGCTTGAGAAGAACATTCCATTTATCAGATATATGGTGTCCTAAATATGTTCTTGAATATGAACTGCAAATGGGAATTGATTTGTTACTGTTACTGGTTTTATTTTTTCTTAGATATTAGTGGTCCAAAATGAGTAAAGCCCCTTAAGAGTTTTTGGGTCCTTTATCTTACTTTTCCTACCTATGACTCCTAACTTAGGTTTCCTACAGGGGAGTCATGCAAATGAAAGGGAAAAGTGAATGTGTTATATGATGTTCTGCTGGTAATTATTTGTTTGCATTTTAGCTTGACACAGAGCTAATGACTTTTTAATTGTAGCTGACTTGAAACACAATGAAAGAGTGGTTTCCTGCTGCTTTTTGAAAAAAAAATACTATTAAAGCTAGATTCAGCAACTTGAAGGTAATTAAAAATATACAGATCTCTGTAATGTATTTATAACTCATAGTCTTGGTCTAACCAAGCAGTGCTCATGTTTAATCATCGGATGGAATGTAATATACTAAGAAAATGAAGGGCCTGATTCATACATTTATTCTATTATTATTTATGTAGAGCCTTTAAAAAAAACTTGGATGTAGTTTCTAGAATTTTATAAAATATCAACTCTAAGCATTGACCTTGCCATTTCCCAAGGTGATGGTGAATAGGGTTGTCTGAAAACTGGTTTAGTACTGTAGGACACCAGTAGGCAGAAGTTGAAGGAAGAAGAAAACACACTGTTCTTTTGTAAAAGAAGGGCATGTTAATTTCTTTTCAAGAGGAGGTAGAGGAGTCTATGTACTCTAGGGCAGGTCAAGTGGAGATGGACTGGTGAGGGTGTGGCAGGTGGACATGGAGCTCCTGAATTTGATTGTGATTGGAAGTTCCAAAGGACTGCGCTAAGACCATTGTGCTGGTGGCTCATACCTGTAAACCTAGCTAGCTACTCTGGAGGCTGAGATCTGAGGATCAGAATTCAAAGTCCACGAGACTCTTTATCTCTAGTTAGCCAAAGCTGGAAATGAAGGTGTGACTCAAGTAGTAGAGTCCCAGCCTTGAACAAAGAACACCCAAGGACAGCTCTTAGGCCCTGAGTAAAAATCCTAATACCAGTGTGGGGAGATGAGGGGGGGAAGGGGGAGGGGAGCTGGGGGAAGAATTTGAGGACCTAGCTGACCCTAAACTGGATGTAATTTTTGCTATCATACAAATTGGTACAGTGATAGGCTAGATACAACCACACTTACCCTCAGTCTTCCTTAGCTCATGGTTCATGTATGGCTCACAGTTACTCAATAACATGCTTTGTTAGTTGTGCCACATTAAAAATAAATAAATCCAAATAACTTAGGAGGTAGTTGACATTTTTTTTTTGTCAGCCAGAAGCATTATCAGTCATCCAGCTCAGAGTTCTCTAAGTAGAGTGTTGATTGTAGGCCATGTCCTGGATATGTTAACAGATTTACTAGATCCTGTCCACGTGTGACAGATCTTCCTGTCTCCTGGGACTCTTCCTTTGCCTGGGTGTTGGTTGGTGGTCACCATGAAAGTTTAGGCAGCTTTCAAGAGACTTACCTTATGCAGCTTTGGGCAGAAAAGGCACTTATTTGTGATTCCAGGATTGTGTGGGTTATATTGGCTTCTTAGAGTTAGCTTTAGTGTTCCGTCAGGTCTGAGTGCATCTTCTAAGATAGAGACTGTGAGCCACCCACTGCTGTTAGAAGGAGTTCCCTCCCAGCTCTGGGACTTAACCAGACCCGTGCGTCTGCTTCCCCATCCATAAATGGCATTCAAAGCCATGCCCAACCTTGAGGGATTGTTGTGTTTTGAGGTTTAAATGAACTTACCCACATGAAGACTGTTGAGCAGGGCTTGGGCCATTGTGAAGTGCATCTGTGTACCTAGATGCCATTTTTTCTTTGTTTTCCTGTCCCTGTGGTCATTACTGCCTGCCTGGCGCTGCTTTCTTTTTAGCAGTGGGCTTTTTTCTGTGGTTGTCACGGTGTAATGTCAGGGGAAATAATAGCAGCTGTGTGATAATAGTAACTCCCCTTGCAAAGTCAGGCTTGTGAAGGTTTGAGCCATAGGTTCTCTTCTAATTGGAAAATTCTCCAAGAATGGTTCCAGTAAAAATTAGATGTTAAAGGCTTTGTAAATGACGCTCTGATCACAAAGATAAGTCAATGTATATTATCCAGGTGAGGTACTCAGGATAGTTTGGCATGAGAAAGAATGAGCGGGGCATATCCCCTGAGGAGCTGAGAGCAAAACCAGAGGCAAAGTAGCATTTGGTGTGGTGTAAAGCAAGTTCATATAAAAAATACTAGTGTATTGGGATATTGATTAAATGATGACATTTATTCATCTGACACCATAAATTGAAAGGTTTATATCTTTCA
This sequence comes from Dipodomys ordii, assembly GCF_000151885.1. Lineage (NCBI taxonomy): Eukaryota > Metazoa > Chordata > Mammalia > Rodentia > Heteromyidae > Dipodomys > Dipodomys ordii. The sequence goes on along the minus strand of NW_012267231.1, from coordinate 7,514,879 downwards.
TATATATATATATTTTCATATATATATGTATATATATGCATATGTATTTTGACGGTCATGGGGCCTGAACTCTGGGCCTGGGTGCTGTCCCTCAGCTCTTCAGCTCAAGGCTAGTGCTCTACCACTAGAGCCACAATGCCACTTCTGGCTTTTTCTGCTTATGTGATGCTGAGGAATCAAACCAAGGGACTCATACATGTAAGGCAAGCACTTTACCGCTGAGCCACCTTCCCAGCCCTCTTTCTTATATTTTTAACCCCTTAAAACTGTTCTTGTAGCTTTGGTATCATTTGTGAATAGTTATTTCAACATTAGTTTTTTGTTGTTGTTTGGTGTGTGTGTGTGTGTGTGTGTGTGTGTGTGTGTGTGTGTGTGTGTGTGTGTGTGTGTGTGTGTGTGTGTGCGCGCGCGCGCGCGCCAGTATTGGGGCTTGTTTCTTTGCTTACGGCGGATGCTCTACCACTTGGGCCAGACTTCCACTTCTGGCTTTTTTTTTAACTGGTTAATTGGAAATAACAGTCTCATGGACATTTCTACCTGTGTTGGCTTCTAATCTCAATCCTCAGATCTCAGCCTTCTAAGTAGCTAGGATTACAGGTGTGAGCCACCAGTTGCCAGCTATAAATTAGTCTCTACCCTGGGGATCAAACCCCTCCCCCTCCCCCTGGCACCTGGACTCTTGAGGGATATCCAAACTGTGACAGGCCCTCACTATGGAAATCATAGCATAGGCCCTCCTCCATGCCTTCCTTCACCTGCAGCTAAACCTGGGTTCTGCTCTATGTAGCCCTGTGTAGAGTACCAGGATCCTTTGATGAGGCAGTATGTCAAGAATTGCCTTCTTAGGTGAAATGGGTGGAAGGTACTTCAGCCCCTTTTGTCAGTGTGGCTTTCAATGCACAGCTCAGTCCACTGGAATGGAAGGTCTGGAATAGATTTGTGTCTACCATAGTTGCCATTCTGTGCTTTCAGAGCAAAAGCACCTCTTGCATGTTTTGCTAGTGGCAACAAAACTGAAGTTAGTCAGGCGGCAAGCCAACCGGCGTCTCCCAGTGGAGCTCCAGGACCGGCGAAGCTCCTGACCATGGGTTGTCCTCCTCACTGGGCCCTGTGGAGAAGCCAGGATGACACTTGAAAATGCACTCAAGTGTTTTAAGTCATGTCTTCCCACCATGCAGGGATAAACAACTGTTGAAGTGACAGTGTTCCAGGCATTCCAATGTCCTTTCTGGGCCTCACGCAGCATTTCTCTCTGTAGCCTTGTACGGCTTGTTTGTATGACTTTAAAAATAAGAGTGTATGTATGGGCTCACGGGATGGCTTTCAGGGGGCTTATGAGCGTCTTGCCCATATGAAGCTACATTTCATTTCAGTTAGAACAAAATTGAAGTAAGTTGGAGAAAGACCATAAAGTTTGCCTGTGAAGGAGGAGGGAGAGACCTCTTTGTACCCCACAGGAGTGTGACGCTACACTGTTAGAAGCAGAGATGACTTTTTAGCTTCCTTCATGAAAATGTGATACACTGGCCAAAAAAAAATTTTTTTTAAATACAAAGTACATTTCTAGCTGAGCAGTTTTCTTGTGCCTTTGCCCGGGGTAAGAAATCAAATTTTACATTCTGCAAAGGAACTTAATGATTCACATTTTTAACCAAAAAACAACACACACACACACACACACACACACACAACCAGAAAAGGCTGTTTGTCAGGCAGTAACTACAGACTGACAAGTTTGTCCTTGTGCAGCCTTTTCTTTTTTAACCAGGAATCATAATTCATCATATGAAAAAAAATATATGCACTCATTTTAACTCTGATTCTGTCAAACCAGGAACATTTGCAAAGTATTACAAATTAAAATTGTTTGAAATATAATCAGAAGTTCTAAAGAGGATCGCTGACATACAATGGTGTCATTTGGGTTTTGGAGCTGGTGAGAGGAAAGCATTCTGGATGGGGTAAAAAGGCAACTGAAAAGTCAGAAGTGGAGCTGTGGCTCAAGTGGTAGAGCCTTAGCCTTGTGCAAAAACAACAAACCCCCAAAATCCCTCAGGGACAACACCTAGGCCCAGAGTTCAAGCCCAAGGACAGGCATGGGGGGTGGGGTGGGGGAGGACACACACACAAAAGAAAACCCTGAAAGTCTGGGCAGCGAAGGCTGCTCTTGGTGTTGGGAATCATTCCTTCCCCCTGTGATAACAGCCCTTTTCCTTGTGCTCCTTTCCCAATGGGATCACTGCAGAAATGGAAGGGGAGGAGCCATCTCTATCTCTGTACAGTGGGGAGAGGACTGGCCTGTGAAAGCAGCCCTTTGTGTGTGTAGGGCTGGGCCCATGGCAGACAGGGCACAATCTGAGTATTGTTTGTTTGAGGAAAGCTATGGCATCCTATTGCAATTATTTGTGGAAGAAAATATTTGATGTGTTTGGAAGAGGTTGCTTATGGGGAGGAACAAGGGAGGGAGAGAGGCTGGGCTTACCTCCTACCCCATATGTCTCTGTTCATAGAAGTGTGTGTGTGGAGGTGGGGGGGGGGTACAGACAATCCAGGCATGTCCAGCACTGGTCCTGGTAACAATGGTGGAGAATGGCTCCCCACTACCTGAAGTTGACGTGGGTGGCCTGCTCTGCAGTGCTTCCTTCTCCCTTGTGCTTTTGATGCTTTCTGGGCAAGAGTCCCCACATCCTGCCTCCACCCTGGCTGTGGTCTGGACCTGTCACATCAATTCTCAACTAATTATTAGTAAAAATGGTAAAATATTCGCAACTTCTCCTCTCTCCCTTGGTGTGCATGTCTATGTGAGTCACTATAACCAATAGCTGAGGTAATCAAGTTACAGAGAGTGAAGTTCAGAGTTTTGGAAGTTACCATTTCATCTTCAATTGGCCTTGTTGCTTTTGGATCTGTGGTGAGGCGGCAGATCGTGGCCGGGCGTATGTGATGGATCCTGTGGGTTCACCTCTGGTTCTGGAAGGCCACAGAGGCTTGGCATTCCACATTCTCTTGAAGGACACACCTCCAATGAAGACCTCCCACTAAGCCACAGCTCTTAAAGCTTCTACTCTCTCCTAGTTGTGCCCAGCTATAGTGACCACATGGACTTTGTTGGGTTATTCTCTCCAAACTCCAGTAGCATCCAAAGTGGAAAACTGTCTCTTCTTGACTTTTTTATTCCTGCAAGGGGGAGGATTCATCCCTCCTGCTGTTTTCATCTTGCATTTTGTGATCTACTATTCCTATCATCTAATTCTCCACCTCTACCTTCTTCTCCCTCCCTGTCTTCTTCTTCCTCTCCCTCTCCCCAGAAGGAAGCTTCACACAGAGCCTTAATCATGGGTCTCACCCTAGTTTGCTTGCTTCTCTGAGACTGGGGCAGCTGACTTTCCACCATAAGACTCACAGAAATTCCCATCCATTACTTCAGCATATAGCAGGCTTGAGGAATTTGTGAGTGTCTTGTTCTTCTTCACATTTTTCATTCATGGGCTCATCATTCCTTATTATGTGTCCAGTTATTTGAGCACACCTGCCTGTATCTCTAATATGAGAGAAAGAACAAACTTCAGTCCTGGCTGTCTGGTATTCCCATCAGCCCAGCCTGGACTCCTTTGCTTTTTCCCTGAACCTTCCCATGGGCATCCTTTCCACCCCCCTTATTCCAATGGCCTCAGAGAAGACCCACAGGTACCCCTACTACTTGTCTTTGTTTTCTTGGCACATCTCCAGAATTGGTCTTCAGAGACATTGCTTGTACGTCTCATTGAAGCAAACCAGTTATACTCTGGCTGCAGATAGTAAACATTGGAAACTTCCCTTGTGCCTATGTGATTGTGTTTTTCCCCCCCAGACCTGTGTTTTAATATAACCTTAAACTTCAATACTTCTTGGTATGGGAGTGAGGGAATATGAATGCTACTCTGGATATTGTAATTAATTATTCCCACCTGTCCTTTATGGTCCCTAGAGGATCTGAGCTTGGTACAAACAGTACAACTTTTCTTCTGGGAGACGGGAGAGTAGATTTTGTCAGCGACTGATGTAGATTTGCATGACCTTATGGCCCCTGAAGTCTGGCTGCCCCAGAATGGCCAGATATGTCCATTCTGAAATTGTTGGAATCTGAAATCTTACAGAGGTAGGTTCATTCACCTGCTTTTAATTGAACAAGTATCGAGTGCCTGTCATGTTCTGCCCCTATGCAGCACATTTTCCAAAGAGGTCAGTATGCTCCTGGCAAAGTAAAGCACGGGGATTTGTCCTCATCCAGGAGCGTGTGGGTCAGGGTGTGTGTCAATGAGGGGTGCTGCGTTAGGTTCATAAAGACCTTTCTTGAGATGATAGCATTTGGATAAAAGGTGATTAGGGCCCGTTCATAGGGGGTTCAGGGAAAAGAGCAGGACAGAAAGCTATGAGCTGGGTTACAGACTCACCACCAGCAAGTTTGGGGACTGGGCAGAGTGGGGAAATCGAATGTATTAGTCTGTTCAGGCTCCTATAACAAAATACCCTAGCCTGTGTAGCTTATACAACAGACATTTATTTTCTCACCATTCTCACCATTTCTCTGAAGTCCACACACAGGGGTCCAGCCAGGATAGAGCCTGGTGAGGGCCTCATCCTGGTGTGAGAGCAGCCTACTGCTTCCTCACATGGAGGGATGCGGTGAACTCTGGTGGCTTTCCCGATGAGGTCATTAATCCTCTCATACAAGGGTCTCATCCTTACGACCTCATTCAACCTTAAATTGCCCCCCACAAAGGTCCTGTATCCAACCCAGGAATCAGAGTAGGGGGATGTAGGCCCTGGCAAGAGGGAGAGTGTGCTCTATAGATCATGGGAAGCACCCCCCCCTGCCATGTGCTACCCTCTGCTTTCCATCTACATCACGCTAGCCGCCAGCTGGAGGGAAAGGAATGAGGAGTGCAGAACAGGGAGATCAGTACTACCCAGCTGGGCTTCTTAGTGGCAGGACCATTGGCATTTTGGGTTGGACAGTTCTTGGTGCTGACGCTGCCCCGGGCATTGCAGGACACTGGGCAGCATCTTCGACTGTACCTGCTAGAGACTAGCTCATGCCATCCAGCAGGAAGAGACTAGTCCAGATCACGCACCCTTGGCATGACATCAGAAACCCACCTCGTTATTGCTGGATGTCTTGGAGGAGGGAGGTGACAAAGCTGTCCCCTCTTGACAAAATGAATGTGTATTTCAGGGCATTCAGAATCCCTTTGGTGTTTGGTTTAACAGAAGGTTGAGTGTTTCTGGGTTTACTCTGTTTCTGGAAATCTACACCGTACACTGAACGTGAGAGTTAAAAAGAGAAATAATAACTTAGTAGAGTTATGGAAGTGTGCTGGTCTCCAAGACCCTTCTGAAAGGGCCACAGAACCTCCACGGAAAGACCTCGCTGGAAGCCACTGCCCTAGGGTTGTGGTTCCTTTGGTTTTACATGGTTTAGCGTGTGTCTGAGGCTCATTGTCTGTTACTTATCCACCCCTCCTCCCCAAGTTCATACTTTACGCTTTGACTATGTAACTAGGCAATGGCTGGAGCCATTCTTGATGTTTGTGCAATTCTAAGCTTTTCTCTTTGGTTCTCAAGATACACACAGATAATTTCATATAGGTAATTTCCTATGTCACACATATAGGAAAACACTTTCAATAATAATGGAATCACCTGGCTGGTAAGCAAGTCATCTTTTGAAGTCATACCATTTAAATAATCATTTTTTTTAAAGGAAATCATTCCGAAAGACATTGCCTGTTGCTTATATTAGAAAGAGTGTGGCGACCATATCCATCTTTTCCTGGGTGTGCAGGGTCATTTCTGTGAAAGTAGCTTTACTCTATGATGAGATAATGATGCTCCCAGGTAGACAAGGTAGTATTTTCCATCAGAGATAATTGAGACCCCTTTTAGAGATAAAAGATGTATTTACTGGCCCTCTGTGTTATTACAAATCACTTGGGTACAAAGAGACTTAAATATTGTACAACCATAAAACTAGATATAGTATTGACTTCTTAGGCTTCTAGATCTCTTACAACCATAAATTAAATTTATACAATTAAATGTGTGAAAAACAAAAATTAAAACCCAAACTGTAGTTGAATAACATAAGTTACATTTTACTGAGACTAAATTGCTGCTCTTGAGGCGATTAACTGATCTCAAAGATGTAAATTAATTTGTGCCTTCAGCAATCCAGTAAATTTGGGGGGGGGCGGGCAGAAGAGGTTCTGGGGCTGCAACTCTGGGCCTCGCACTCTTACATAGCTTTTCACTCAAAATGGTACTCTACCACTTGAGCCACAGCTCCATTTTCAGCTTTTTGCTGCTTAGTTGGGGCTAAAAGTATCATGGACTTTCCTGTCTGGGCTGGCTTTGAACCATGATCCTTAGCTCAAAATTCCTGGATAGCTAGGATTACAGGTGTAAGCCACTGGTGCCCAGTTCCTGTTGATTTTTCATTTTCTGTATTGCAAACAGAGCTGAAGTTTGCAGGGTATCACAGCATGCTTTGGTTTCTCCTTGTATACAAACATGTTAATATGCCTTTTAGCCGGGTACTGGTGACTCATGCCTATAATCCTAGCTACTTAGGAGGCTGAGATCTGAGATGGAGGTTCAAAGCGAGCCTGGGCAGGAAAGTCAGTGAGACTCTTATCTCCAGTTAACAACCAGAAAACAGGAAGTGGAGTTGTGGCTCAAATGGTAGAATGCTAGCCTTTAGCGAAGTGCTCAGGGACAGTAACTAGACCCAGTTCAAGCCCATGACTCCCACCACCCTCCGCACACACAAAAACTTTTTTTCTCCTTTGTCTTGTGTACAACATCCAGATTAACTTAAAACATTTTGCACCCAATGTATTTTTTTTTTGCTTTTTTTTTTCTTTTTGCTTATGTGGTGCTGAGGAATTGAACCCAGGGCCTCAGGCATGCAAGGCAAGTGCTCTACCACTGAGCCACCTTCCCAGCCCCGACCCAATGTATTTTTATGCACATGCTGATGCTGAAGTCACCTTTCAGCACCCAGTTGTAAGAGGCTAAGTAGATGGACTGGAAGGTATGTATATAAAATAGTTCATACTCAAGACAGGCAAAATAACTATTATCTAGGAGAGCTCTGGAGCCCTAGGAGTACATAGGAAGACTTGTGGTTCGACATAGGGTGCATGAGTTCCTGGTTTTTAAATTCTTTTGTTGAAATTGTCAACCCCACATTCCTCTTTTTCCCTCCATCCTAGAATTGGCTGCTTCTAATCTACTTTGGCTTTAGAACTTAAATATTGAATCATGCCGAAAGTGTAAACAAGGTCTGGGTATAGTGGTACATGCCTGTAATCCCATCACTCAGGAGGCTGAGAGGCAAGAGTATCCCCAGTTTAAGGACAGCTTGGATGGCACAGTGAGACCCTGTCTCAAAAAAAAATTAAGTATGTACAAGCTACATATTTACATAGTCCATGAACTTTGATTAGGAAAATAGATATGTGAATATTACCTAGTGACATTTGGGGGAGCATGCAGAAGGGTGGCTTGGCAGCTTGCTGAGCTGCAGGTAAGGAAGGTGTTAACTATTCCCGATAACTAAATGCATCGAGTGTTCAGTGAAACTTTTCCCCACACAGATGAGGGATCATGATGAGTGGTGAGAATGGTGACCGGAGGGGATGGCTGGGGTGTAGAGAGCTGGGAGAGAATGGTGGAAGGGGAGGACCCTCAGAAACTGGCACATTGAACTGAAGCTCCCATGTACAACTACTTAAAGAGAAGCAGCAGCAGCATCACAATTGAGAAAACGAATGGGATTAGTTTGTCATGAACCTGCCCTGCACCGCTCGATTATTTGCAGAGTGACTGTGTTTTCTTGATTCGGTATCTACGCAGAGTTTGAAGTGTAGGTACCTGGGGCATACAGAACTGCAGTCTGAAGTGTGAGAGGGTGAGAAAGAACAGAAGAATGCACTCGTGTGCACACGCCTGCTCACACACGTTTATATTCGTAATGCTGACTGTGGCTCAATTCCCTTTAAACCAGGGGCTTTATGAAGCGCTGAGATATTTGCAGGGCTAGTAGGAGCCACTACAGATGATAAATAATAATTGACTTGGCAAGTCTAGACGGAATGAATCAGTGGGATGATAAGAAAAGAGATGTTAGGGTTTTTTGTTTTGTTTTGTTTTTAGTTTCTTGTTTTTCCAGAAAGGTGGAACATTTCTCTTTGTCTCAGTTGAGCCACACTCACATAGTTACACACAATGAATTTGCTCCCCAGAACGAATGTCCCAGGTACTACCTTGCTGTTGGTTTCCAAGATACCGGGGATGGTGCTTAGCCCCAGCCCTGCCCCACAGTTCAGGCAGTTTGGCCATGTATGCAGTCATCCTTGGTGGCATTTCTCGCTGGTAGCAAATCTGGTCAGGATTTGTGGTAATAGGCATTTTTGAGACTTGAGGTAGCTTTGTGTATTTGGACAGTGCCACTATATTACCTACAGGCTAGCAAAAGTTCAGTCATGAGAGCAAGTCTGAACCTAACTTAGAATTTAAGATGCATTTTGATGCACTGATACCGGAGCTGGTGTGATTTCATGGTGGAGAGCCACACAGTTTCTAATTGGTTTGGTGTATAAAGCCTGTTATCTGTTCCTCCATGTATTCACCCATTCTCCCAGGAAGAAACTCTTCCTCTTGAGTGAACATGCAGAAGTAGTAGCACTTGAATTCTGCATTTTGGTGACTTTTCTGATAGCTTACTCTGAGAAAGATGGGGAGAGGGAAGTTCAGAATAATCAGCCAGGCACCAGTGTCTCCTAGCTATAGTGTAATCCTAGCTATATAAGAGACTGAGATCTGAGGATCATGCCTCAAAGCCAGCCTGGGCAAGAAAGTCCCTGAGACTCTTTATCTTCAAATCACCAGCCCAAAGTTGGAGGTGGAGCTGTGGCACAAGTAGTAGAACACCAGTCTTGAAGGGAAAAGACTAAGGGACAACTCTCTCATTCTCTCTCTCTCTCTCTCTCTCTCATTCTCTCTCTCATTCTCTCTCACACACATCTCTCTCTCACACACACATCTCTCTCTCTTTCTCTCTCTCTCTCTCTCTCTCTCTCACACACACACACACACACACACACACATCCATCAGAATAATCTTTGATTTTCCAATCAGAAAGGAATCGCTCCACCTTTTGGTGGTCACGTGGCTAAATGTAAGGATAGCAGCATCAAGTGAATAAATTAGGACTCCCTGGGGAGGAAAGGGTAGTTGGATCAAATCAAAAGTGTTCTTTGAGTTTTAGGGGCAGTAGAATAATGTACATGAAGCTCTAGCAAAGTGTTGTGTGGGTTTCCATGTTACAGCTTTCCCCACTGAAAGCAAACTTCGGGGATTTTTATTGAAGCTGGTCAGTTGTCACTTCAGGCCAAGCAGCTAGCTTCCTTCCTTCTGCTCCTCTTCCCATCCCTCCCCCTCGTACACCCTGGGGGCACTGATAGGAACTTCAGTTATCAGTTCCAGTTATAAGCTTGTCCAGGGCCTGCAATGGGCATTTCATGACCCCAAGAGATGTGCTTCTCTTTCTCCTCTTTTCCTCCCTCTCCCCCTCCTCTATTTCCTTCCTCTCCCCTTTCCTCCCCCCTTTTTTCTCTCCTTTCTTTTCTCCCCCTCTCCCTTACTTTCACTCTCCTCTCTTCTTCTTCATCTCTCCTCCTCTTTTCCCCTTTCTCCTTCTCCACCCCTCACTTTCCCCACTAAGATGACTTGGCCTGGTGAGAGTCCAAGGTCTCTGAAAAAGAGGAAGCTGAAAGCCCAAACAAGTAGAATAATGCAGCAACGGTCACTCTGATCCAATTGGAACAGCTGTGTCACCTGACCAGCAGCTGAGTCAAATGCCCATAAGACAAGAGTAAAGGCTGCTTCAGCCTTCCTTCTTTGCCCTGCTCCTACTGAGCCAAGGCAGCCTGCCTGAGACTAGATGCTTGCTCCTGTCATAACACCAGGCTTAGTTTTACCTGGAGGATACATCTTAACAAGCTGGTAGGTTTGGGCAAACATATTTAGACTAATTCAAATCTTATTTTCTGGCTCTGCCCTACTAGAATAGCCAAACTGTTCCTTATTAACTCGAGGAATGGGCCTAGGGTCCGGTTTGGTTCTAGTTGAGGTTGTAATCCTTGCAGGGAGCCTTGTGGCACTTTTCCAGGTGTTGAGACTGTGATTGTTTTTTAAGCTAACATCGCATTTACTGGGTTTCCCAACCATAACGTATTGGTTTCATTATCACAAGGGTTTTCTGCATAGCAGTAGCACATTCTCTTTGTGATCCAATAGTTTAAAAGTCTTTCAGAAACCATTTCTCACTCTGGACCACCCCAGTTGAAATAACAAAACAACCACCATGCAAAAACAGGCAAACAAATGTGGTTAACTGCTACTTTTGAACATATTCTGAGATGCATGCGCATCTCACATATACACACATATACACACACCCCATCCTAAAATTAAGCAACATTAGTTTGGGAATTGTGCTGATCTCTCACCACTCAGTCATTTGTGAATGGTGTAGTTGTTCAAAGAAAGCTGAAATGAGAATCGATTGTCTCATTAAATTAGAGACCTCCTTGCACAGCCAGCACTAGGAACCAGAGAAGGTAACAGGAGATATGCTGAGCGATTCTTTCAGGAAAGGGCTGTGTGGATGGTCAGGCCTGCCACTTCTCCCCAGGTGGAAGAGAACAAAGAAAGGCCTCGTTCCTTCCCACCCATCTGGTTCCTTCCTCCTGCCTGTGAGTATCTAGTGACCTGCATAACCAGGCAGGACTTGGAAGGAATTTTCTTCTCTGTCATCTCCTCCAATCCTCTTCTGGAAGTGTTTCCTGTGGTGACCCTCACTCCTTTGGTCTCTGTTCAGCTGGGCCTGCCTCCTTCCATTCCATGCTGTCAATCAATCCAGTCTGTTGAGTGTACCCTGCTGCTGGAGGTGGGCTGCACTCACCTGTTCACAGTAATTCACAATGGCTCCCTAATGTCTGTCATGTGAAGTGCCAACTGTTAGACTCAGCTTTCTCCCCCTTGATACCTCAGCTTATCTTTGGCAGCCCCACAGAGGCACAGATTATTGGACTGCGTTTCTGAAGAGTACGCCAAAGCACTCAACCCTTTCCTCCCAGTTCAGCCTGCGGGCTCTCCTAAGACTCCATCATGTGCTGTGTTGTTGTGTTCTTCGCTTTTGCAAATGTGGCATAATCTTGCAGCCATCTCATTGGCACAATCTACTTGTGCACTGTGTTGGGGATTTGAGTGGATCATGGAGTGCACTTCTGTGTGCCCCTCATGGCCCTGAGCATTGCTTCCCATTTATTTCTCAGGAATGCTATGAGGATGAGGTGTGCTTCAGTGTGTATAGAAGGCCCATGGTGACAGGAAATGTCCACAAAGCCGCTGTTCAGGATAGCAGCCTTTGCCTGCTTAAAATCATGGAGACCCTGCCATTTCTGACCCCACCCCTGGACATCTGCATTTTACAGGAGCTCAATAAGTATTTATGGAGCCTGATACCTCTGTACATATACTCAAATAGCCAAACAAGTGTAGCACTTCCTTTGGAGATTTTACCCGCTAAATGTAGCAGACTGAATGGTAGAATGTGAAAGCTGTATTTTTCTTGTGATTCTTCACCCTGTCCATGTCACAACTTAAAAGATTTTTGGGAAGCAATGTTAAAATGATTTACTGCTCTGTAATTGGTTTCCTGAAAGCCAAACGGTATTTATGTGCACTGCAATGAAAGATGCAACTACTATAATTTATCGTGGAAGAACGTCTTCAAAGTGTAGAGAATGACTAAAGCTTAAGTGTATTAAATATTCTTGAGGAAGACATATTTAGGCCATAAATCTAGACTTCCCTAGGAATTTGCTTTCCTTCTTCTCTGCCAGGTATATGAAGATTGGAGGATCTGGGGCCTCTCAGTGTGGGGGTGGGGGGTGCGAGATTTAAGGTTCCAGGAGTACATTTGTATCTCGTTTAAATTTCTGTTGTTTGTCAATGACATCTATAAATGTTTTAGGGAAATGTTTGCCATCCCATTACCCACTTTAGCTCAGCATAGTTGTCTGGCAACGAGCATGATAAAGACAGAAGGAAGAGCTTTATTTTGTTGCTGACAAGTATATCTCAATAGTGATTGGGCACCTGAATAGGCAATAAAATAATTCAAGGTGGCTCCTGGACCAGTTTGCTCTCTCTGATATGTGAAAGGGGTTGGTTTTATCATTGGCCTGAGCCATATGGATGCCTTGGAGTAGACTCTTTACATCCCACTCTGCCCTCTTCTTAGAAGCAAGGTCATAGAGATAGTTTATTTTAAAATGTAATTGCTACGTTACTGAGATTTGAATTTGAGTAGCCAGAATAAATGATTTCTGTTTTAGAGGCCTGGTTAGCTCCACATGTTTAGCCTTCCCACATTTCCATCAGAGAAGGAATAATAAATATGACAGTGTAGTCTGTCATTTTTTCCCCCTATGTGATTTTTCCAGTTGGGTTTAGAAGTTTCAGAGTAAATTGCTCTGATGGAAATCATACCATGTGTGTCAGATGGGCATTTGCAGCCACCTGTAGAATCTGAAGAATTTCCCTTTGTGTCATAGCACCTTGTTCACACAGAATTTGTATGCATACTGGCAGTCCATACCTCCAGTTCCATTTGGGTGATGTCTACGTGTGTGTGTGTGTGCGTGCGTGTGTGTGTGTGTGTGCGTGCGTGTGTGTGTGTGTACATTGGTCCTGGGGCTTGAACTCAGGGCGTGGCTGCTGTCTTTTAACTTCTCCATTCAAGGCGTCTGCTCTACCATTTGAGCCACAGCTCTACTTCTGTTTTGTTTTGTTTTTGGTGTTTCATTGGAGCTAGAAAGCTAGGATGACAGGCACCCTGCTTGACAATTTCAATTCTTAATGAATCAACAAGTAAAAGAGGTATGAGAAAAGAACTAAGATTAAATTTTGTCCTCATGCTTACAAGCAGAGTTCTGGGCCACCCTCAGACTTGGAAAACGAAGGCAGTGCTTGGCAGTCTGACCTGGTTTCAAAGCCCATTTACAAATAAAGGAGTAACTCTCCCTTAGCCAACTTGATGAGGTCATTGCAAGTGCTAGGAACCCTTAGGAGGTAAGAATTCTTACAGTGTATTCTGCAGTAGAAAGTGGAGGTGAGGAGAAATACGTTCCCACTCCCTATCCCGCCTGCCAAAAGCTGATTGGCCAGTCAGATACCGAGTTGTTCCCTATAGGTAAGCCCTCAAACTCTGGGTTGGGAGGGGCTATGATCTCAGAAAGCCAACCCCTTGGGAGAACTATCTCAGGAATGGTGGCCAGCCCCTGGCCCCATGTGACAGGTCCAGGGCTCGCTTCCCTGTGCTTTTTCCTGAACAGCATTGTCCAGTGTTGACTCCATTTCCTTAGAAAGGGATTTGTTCTAAGGTTTCCCCAACAACTCAGATGCTTGAGTTAAACTTCTCACAATTCTCTGGTTCACTGATAGTTGGGCTCCAGCCAGAAACCTATCCAGACCTGCAGAGAGTTCTCTGCCTAGATGCTGGTTTGGCCTCTGTGCTTCCCTCCCCTGGCTGCTTGGGGAAGCAATCCAAGGGGACTTACTTTCAGATCTGACTTGTATGTCTGTTTGGAATGAAAGGGGGAGATGAAATGGTCTCTGGAAAATATGGTGAGAAAAGAAAGAGTTGAGATACTTGAAAGGAGCACACACTGTGAAACTCCTCTAATACATCTTTATCCTAATGTAATTGTTCTGAGTGAGTGTGTGTGTGTGCGTGCATGTGCACTCGCACGTGTGCTCGTGTGTTTTAAAGGGCTTGGGTATTTTTTAAAACCTAAGGAAGGCCTAATATGAACTGTTGAGTGCACGGGTTCAATTACTATCCTAATGCCTTGCAAAGCTGACTGGTTCCCTTAGAATCCATTATGTGAACTTGACGCTATTTGAACTATTACTTGGGAGTGACTACTTTCAAACCCTCAGAAGCACTTGCTTATAACTTTTGGCCTACATTCTTTTTAATCATCAAAATAAGTCTCCAGGAACTTCTTTTAGGACACCATTCCTTAGGAATAGGAAAGCCTCATTAGGTTAAAAATAACTTCTAGCTCATCTGCTACATCTGGAGTCCAAGAGGGTTATGTTGTTGTTGTGGTTGTTATATATGGTTGCTTTTATTTGTGGTAGTATTGAGGTTTAAATTCAGTGCTTTGGTCTTACTTGTTAAATGCTGTAGCATGTGAGCCATATCTCCAGTCCTTTATGCTTTGATTATTTTTGAGATAGGGTCTTTTTGCCTTGGGCTGGCATGGACTGTGATCCTCTTTTTATGCTTCCTGTATAGCTGGCCCACAGAATCCTGCCTCTTTATTTAGATGGGGATCTCGTGGATTTTTGTTTTGTTTAGTTTGCCCAGACTAGCCAGGAACCACAATGTACTTAATCTTTACCTCAGTGAGTATTTAGGATTGCAGGTACCAGGTACCAGTGCCCAACCTAGTTTGTTTGCTTGCTTACTTCAAAACATTTGTTTGTTGAGTGACAGAAGAATATTTGTCATCGCAATTGTTTCTGATGCTCATTTGTCCCTTCACACTTTTAGCATTACCTGTGTCTGAGGTCACATGAAGCCGAGTAACGCTGTTTCTGACCTGAGAGAATTGCTCTTTGATTTTCCCATAGCATTTGCTGCTGCCATAGAAAAATAACTCAGTGGGTTTGTCCCCCTCTCTCTCCACACACATTTATTTGGTCGTGGTGTTATTCCTCCTGCTTTGGGGGTCCCTGGGACTTTGCACACAGGACTTCAAGCTTTATAGACAGGAATTCTACCACTGAGCCAAGCTTTCTGCAGTTCCCCACACCCCTATTTGGGAGTTATACAAATATGTCATTAGTGTGGTTAGGGGTTACAGAAGACAAACAAGGAGTCTACTTTTAAGAACACATTTGCAAGCTAAAATTGAGTGCCACCCCTTCAGATCTGCAGGAGGCTGATGTCTACTTTGCTGCACTTTGTGGAATCATTTTTAAACATTTCTGTTTAGCATTCATGATGCTCTAAATAGAAGCAGAAGAACACTGTAACTCTTAGATCCTGGGAGAGGCGGGCCATGAGGGCTTCCACTGTTTGGGGACAGTTTGTGACTCTGTTTTAAATGCAGCAATTATAACCTTGGAAAATGGGTGGCTCTAATACTGACATTTGGTAATTAAAAAAAAAATAGTTACTGTCCAAATGCCAGTGACCTGGTCATCTTAGATGGACCAGAATTGGCGACTGCTGTTGTTTGGTGAAACCTGATATGCCTGCTTTTCTCTGCATACTTTTTTTTAACTAGAAAATTATTTAATTATGACGATAACTGGATGTGCAAAGCAAAGTATTATTGAATTTGAGGAGCAGTTCCATCTATTTGTGACTAATTAACTGCTTATCAGATGTCTACCATAAATTGGCTGACTGTGATTTTTCTAAAATGGAGATGATAGGGGTGCAGGCTTTCTGCCTTGTGATGTCTTCTTTGTTGGTTCTCACTGTGACCTGGCCTGGAAGATCCTTTCCTCTCTTTCAGCAGACTTTTCTAGCTCAGCTTAAGCTTTCATCCCCTGACCCCCCCCCCACTGTGTGTGTGTGTGTGTGTGTGTGTGTGTGTGAGAGAGAGAGAGAGAGAGAGAGAGAGAGAGAGAATGAGAGAGAGTGAGAATATACTGGGGCTTGAACTCAGGACTTGGGCCTTTTCTTTAGCTTTTTTTGTTGTTCAAAGTTGGCACTTGAGCTTCATCTCCACTGCCAGCTTTTTAATGGGTAATTGGAGATAAGAATCTCACAGATTTTTCCTGCCCAGGCTGTCTTAGAACTTTAATCTTCAAATCTCAGCCTCATGAGTAGCTAGGATTACAGGCGTGAGTCACTGGTTCCTGGCTGAATCTCGGTATCTTATTCCACAAACAGTTCTCAGAATATTCTAGGACTCATTACACAGTTAAATGAAGGAAGGAAAGGAAGATTGAGAGAGGCCAAGAAGGAAATTCTGTAAAGCTGAGATGGTTAACCTCCTCACAAGTTAGATTTTTTTTTTAAAGCTACAGTCTGGACACTTCATTACTATTCAAAGAGGCTGAAAGATTAAGGATTATCCTTCTATTGATGTACGCTGACACGTTTCAGTGAATATGAATTAACTAAGCAGATCTTCATTGTCTTTCTTGCGTGCACTGTTATCTCTACAAAAGCAAATTCAAGTTAGGTAGGATGCCTAAGGAAGCTTTAGGGCTGTTTTCAGCTCCTCGCTTAAGATGCAGTTAATTAACTTAGGCTAAATTGGAACATAGGAATTGACTTCCTAAAACTATTTTGCTTGCTGTGTCTACTGAAGAACTTGATGTTACGTAAACCATGCTTTATAGAATTTCAGGTTCATTCACCTAGACCTGGTAACAGGTTTGCAAAACTACTTTCTGATTGAAAATTAGTACCATTATTAGTTTAATTGCTCCAGATCCTAAAACTTCTATCTGTGGAAGTAATTGCTTCCAATCACAGTCTTGTTTGGGGAGCCGAGTGTTGAATTATAGTCCTGTAAGGTGGATGTTGTTTATTTGCAGGGTGGTGCTGTGGACTGAACACAGCGCCTTGCCCATATCAAGTAGGCATCCTCCCAACTGAGCTTTGCATACTGTCACTCCCTCCTATAGATAAGTCTGATGCTGGATCTTATTGAAGGAGAGGAGATGGTGAACTCTACATACAATGCAGAGTTCTATGCCTTCTGCCCACATTTTTACAACTGTTAAAGAAACTGGGCACAGTGGTTCATGCCTGTAATCCTTGCCACGCTGGAGGCTAAGATGGGGGAAGATTGCAGTTTGAAGCCAGCTGAGACCAAACATTTGTGTGACCTCCATGACAGCCAATAAAAGGTGAGTGTAGTAGCAGGCATTTGTCACTCCAGCTATATGGAAAACATGAGAAGGAAGCCCGAGGTCCAGGCCAGCACTAGCAAAGAGACCAAGAGCTAGAGGCACGACTCAAGTGGTTGATCGAGTACCTGCCTTACACGTGCCACGTCCTGAGTTTGAAACCTCAGTACCACTTTAAAAAAAAAGGTAAAACTATTAAAGATAAATCTCATTAGGGTTGAAGCTTTTTAATGATCATTCTTTAAACAATACAGTATGATAGCTGTTTGCAGTGCATTTGCATTGACTTGGGTATTTATGTCCTCTCTAGATGAGCTTAAGTATGGGGTGGGGGGAATGAGCCCAGGTTGTATGCATTTGGGAACCATTTTATTAGAAGGGACCAAGTACCCTCAGATTTTGGAACCCTGGTGTGTGTGTGTGTGTATGTGGGGGGGTGTTCTTTGAACTTTTCCCCATGGATATAGAGGAACGATTGTATTTGTATCATCTCTTTTGTGGGAGTAATTCTCTCCTGATGGTAATTTTCATAATTCCATGTGGATGACTTGACAGCGGTTCAGTGTTTGAATAGCCTATTGATAAATGTAGTCTGAAATTTTCCAGAAAATTATGCAAGGATGCTGCTTTTAAAAAAAAAATTAAAAAAAGGAGATAGGAGTCGGGAGAGAACATATTAGTTCCAAAAAAAAAAAAACCTTTAGGGCAATTACAAGCTGTTAGGAAATGTCATGTAATAGTAACACAGATACCCAAGCTTATATCACATAAATCATTAATCATGCATGCTCTTGACAGCAAGATTATTTTCCAGGTCTTAAAAAAAGAAAATCTTAAAAGCTTAAGCTTTTCTTTGTTTGCTTTTTTTAAAATTAAAAAAAAAAGGCATTTGGAGCCAGTAAACTTAACCTGTTTTTCATAAATGTACTGGCTAGAGGCAGCCAAAAACATATTCATGCTCACATACTTGGGGTCCTCAAATGAACTTGCATTGGATCATGATAACTCTAGTAATTGCTTGAATTATCCTTGTTGAGTAATATTATGGACCCTGAATACAAGGATATGATTTATACAGCCAGCTCTGCTCTGCTGGGTTTATGAGAAATTACTAATGATGTGTCCTAATAGAAACCCATCTCTGCCCTTACCATTCCTCTCCCCTGCCCCACCATGTGAGTCCATTCTGTTTCCCTAGCATGCAGTGATCTGTGTTGTCACCATGTGTTTACAACTTGAACTTCTAACCTGTGCCTTTTTTTTTAGGGGGTGGGGTGGAGGGTGGGCAAGATCACTATGATGCTTGGCACACAGTAGGGCTACAGAAATATCAGGTAAGAACATACAGAGGAATCAGTCCCATCAGGACCATGACAGTTGTCATCCATGTTTAAGGGAAGCCATGAATCATTCTAGCTTTGGCGTGATGGCCATACTTTCCAGTGTGTGTGATCTCTCGTGGAAGGATCAGATCTGCTTAAAACAAAACCCAAACCCAACAAGTCTTGCCTTTTCCCTTACTGCAGCTTCATTGTTCCTTACTCGGCACTTCACTGCATCACAGTTGATGTATGGGTTCAATAAGGCTCTGGTCCTTTGGGGACCCATCTAGCTGGGAAGACATTGAACTCTAGGGGTTGCCAGAAATATTTGAAAGCACAGCAGTTTTCTCTTAGCAGGGATCTCTGAGCACCTTCCGCTTTGCAGACCCATGTGGTGAGCAAGTCCTAGGTGGTTCAGGGGTACCCTTTGTCCTTGATCTTGGGGTTTTCATTGAGGGATGGCATTTAAGGGACAACCTTATAAACTTGGACACAAACCTAGAAGTATAGCGCTGACCCCTGTGTTCATAGTGCATACCATCCCTTGCACCTCAGCTGTTACCACGGGATTTAGGTCAAGGATTTGAGGAGACAGGCAGAAGGAACAGTCAGGAACTTAGGTTGTGCTGTCTTCCAGGCTTAGATTGAGCCAAAAGTGATGAGATCTTGAAAGCAACTCAGGGTTTTTAGGAGTGCGGGATGAGAAGACACGTAAGACACACATGGGGATGTGAAGGTCTGTGCTGAGAGGTGACATCATGACACAACTGCTGATGGGTGGATGTACGTCATTTATTTTAAAGTGCTGGTACCTGGGTTTGAACTCAGAACCTGGGCATTGTGCCTTTAGCTTTTTCACTCAGCTGGAGCTCTTCCATTTGAGCTATTACCTCTAATTGCTTTTTGCTGGTAAATTGGAGAGAGGAGTCTTATGTGCTTTTAATACCGGGGCTGGCTTTGAATCATGGTCCTCAGATCTCAGCCTCCTGAGTAGCGCCCAGCCTGCATGGTTGCTCTTGTGTGCAGGTAGTTCCGTGGCAGGAACACAAGTAGGAACTCACTAATAACTCACACGAGCAAAGTGGGAGCACTCATCTTTTTCCATTTCTACCCTTTGAAAGAAAGTTTAGGGGCACAAAGACAGGAGTGAGTAAAATTGTGGCTTTAAGGACAGATTTCCTCCAGGAACAATAGCTTTTCCCACTATGGGAAGGCTTCTCTAGTTGTTGGAAAACCATTTGTTCACCTCAGGATGAATCTATGCAAGCAGAGTGAATGTCCTGCCTGTATTAGGAGAGTTAAATTTAGGGCACAACAAAGAGTAGAGATACTTGCAATTCTTGGAAATAAGGGATGTTGCCTCAGTCTGGAAGGGAGTTACAGAGTCAAAAGTAAATCCTATAGCTTTCAATACATTTGCCATCTAAGAAGAACCATGGTTCCCCCAAAACATATCTGGAACTAACTCTTATAACATACACATCTCATCATTCTCAACTCACTGCAAGTTTTATTGGGGCTCCATTCTCTACAAAGCCAAGTTACGGATAAGGAGTCTTGGTTTTGAACTCTAGGCAAATAACTTTTGTGTTGTCACAGGAGTTATACCTCTGAATCAGGTAGAGGGTATGTGCACTTAGGGGGTTGTATAAAGTAGCTATTATTATTCTGTCCTCTCATCATTGAAGACCAGCTCAGGCAAAAGGTCCAGAAGACCCTGTGTCAACCAATAGCTTGCCACTGTATCTATGCAGGAAGCAGAAATAGGGAGTTGTTGTCCAGGCTGACATTGGGCAAAAGGTCGGTGACTCTGTCTTTAAGAAATAACCAGCCCTGGCACCACTGGCTCATGCCTATAGTCCTAACTACTCAAGAGAATGACATCTGAGTTCAAAGCCAACCTGGGCAGGAAAAGCTATGAGACTCTTTATTTCCAGTGAACTACTAGAAAACCGGAAGTGGTGCTGTGGCTTAAAGGGGTAGAGTGCTAGCCTTGAACAAAAAAAAAGCCCAGGGACAGCACTCAAACCCTGAGTTCAAGCCCCATGGTTAATCAAAACAACAAGAACAAAAACCAGAACGTAAAGGAATGTGGAAATGTCTCCTAGTAAACCCTTGGGTTCCAGTCTTAGTACAACTGAAAGGAAAATAATTCTGTCTTCAATGTCAGTGTGACTTTTTTATTTGTCTTCGTTCTCTCTTCACTTGGAATTTCAGCTATGTTGTAATAGGGACCCTCAAGGTTGTGGAATCCACTGAGAGAGAAAATCTGCATAGCTGGACCCCAAACCAGCAACTTTGTAGTGAGGATGACCCCCACTTCCAGCAGTCAGCCAAGCTGAGCAGTCATTCACCTCCTCCTCCCTCTCCCTCTTCCTTACCTTTTTTATTTTGAAATAATTTTAGACTTAGAAAAAAAGTGGAAAAACAGCACAGAGAGTTCCTGAAATGTCACCCAGCTTTCCCTAATGTTAACATCTTACATAACCATAATCCAATTATCACAACCAAGAAATTAACATTGGCACAATACTCCTTCCCTTCAGAATTTTTTTTTTTGATTGGACTGGTTTTTCTACTCATATCCTTTCTTTTTCTTTAGTTCCAGAATCCAGCATTGTATTTATTTACTATATCTGTGTAGTCTCTACTAGTCTGGGAAGTTTCCTTTGTCTTCCTTTGCTTCACACGGTCTTGATATTGTGAAGTGTGTTGATGAGTTGTTACGCAGTATGCTCTTTATCTAGGTTTCTCTGAGGATTCTTGTCATTAGACTCAGCTTGGGCTTTAGGTGAAGACAGGGAGAACATAGTGTCGTCCTAGGTGTATCTTGTCTGGTTGCCATCAGCACGTCTGTAGCAAGTGATTCTCGCCTCGATCAGTTGGGTGATAGAGTACCTGCCAGGCTTCACCTCTGTACATTAACCACAGCTGCCCCAGCTTCCTCCCCGCCCCCCTGCTTCTCCACCTGACTACTAGAGACTCAAAAGACAAGGCTTGGATATTACAGATATTCTTCTTCTCACTGCAAGTTCACTCAATAATCTTGGCATTCTTTGACAGACTTTATTTGCAACAAATAGTACTGTTGAGCTGCAGTGGTGACTTTCTGTCTCTGTTTACATTTACTCATTGGTGTTTCTCTGGGAAGAAGCTACCACCCCTTCTCAGTATCTTTTGACCTTCTCACTCTCTCTTGACCTACTTTTTATCCAGTTAACTTCTAGGCGATGGAAGGTCCATGAAATGTTCAAATGATGGCACAAGAATGTCTCTCTCACCTAGCATGGAGAGTATAGAAGGCCCTGACCCCAGTGCTGATTGGGGGCTACTGGATTGCCATACCTGTGAGGCTCTTGTTTTTGCTGAGCTTTCATGCCCACAGAGTTTTTCTAGCAGTGATCCCACTTCTATATGAACAGACTAGTTAGTAGACTATCATTGGGCAGGTTTTGGATTCACCCTTATGGCGAAGAGTTTAGACCTTTCAGATTTCAGCCGTTCCATTTCCCACTATGAGCAACTTTGTACGTGTGCGTTGCCATGATTTGAACTGCCTGCACTTGACCGTGTCATGCTTGTTAGCATCTATGGAATGTCTGTGAAGGAAATGAGATGTAGCCCCTCTTAGAGGTTGTGTCACAAGTGCAAGTTAATGATTAGAAGAGGTGAGAAAGTTGACATGACTGGCTGAAAGGAAATTTCTAAGATTGTCTTTGATTTCAATTAGACTGGCTCCGAGGACTTAATCATGGATTTTTCAAAAGGTGGATGGTCCTGCCAGGAGATAAGAGAGATAGGTTGCTATAAATCCTACCAGGTGATGATAATGATAGATTGTTAAAGCACAGCTGCTAGAGGAATGGGATCAAGGCAGTCTCTGCATGGGGAAAGGCCAAACTAGCTGTATTTTGGAAGCTGAAAATTAAAATCCCCTCTGCACCCTGCTTGTAAAGCAATGAAAACTAACACATAAATAAGTACGTAAAAAAAAAAAAAATCCTCTTCCTCGTATCCCAGGTCTTGCTGTTAATAATGCTATCTGGACTGTTAGAAATGACAACTATTCTAAGACTTCTCGGCATACGGGTAGTTCTGGGAACAGGAATGGTGGGGATGTCCACCTTTGTAGTCCTACACTCATTTAGGAGGAAGATGGCAGCCGGGCTGCAGCCGGACAAGGCTCCCGCCCCAGCAGTGCCCCTGCCCCCTGCCTGCTTTTGTGCTCTTGCCCATCGAGGCCTTTCCAGTGCTCTTGAGGTCCAAGGGTGGCCTGAGCCAGGCTCATCTGATCAGAGTGTTCCCCTTGCCTCACTCTTCCCAATTTATTCGCGGATCCCAGTGCCCAGAGCATCCCTGTAGAGCCTCAGAAATGGGACAGAGGACAACTTAAATAAGCTTCCAGCCAAAAGGCAGCTGGCTGCCACTCTGGGGGAGGTGCTGGGCTTCCCATCACTGCCAGAGGCTCTGTCTTTCTGCCCCTCAGTTCTCCCCACCCTGTGACCACTCAGAGGACCCTGGAAAAATACAAGCATCTTCCTTGGTGTCTGCAGGAGAGGTGGGGCTCCTGTTCTTGCCGAGGGAGTTTCAGTTGTCTCCGTCCCCAGTCAACCTCACATCCCTGCCAAGGCCACCAAGGGCAGAAGGAATGGAGGGCTAAGGAGAGGAGGCCACGGGATTGCACAAACATTTATCGCTAGCCAAGTTAATACATGCTAGAGTCCCAAAGACCCTCTTGCCTGCTGCCAGCAAGCGTATGCCTTGATCACAACAATCGTTGTGATCTTAACTTACCAACTACTAGATGCCAGCTACTATTCTAGGCCTTTTCTATTTTCAGACTCACCTTTCAAATGGTTACAAATCACTATTCCATATTAGAGATGTGAAAATAAAGGCACAAAGAGTAATTTGACCTAGTGAATTTGAGCCTAGTAAGTTACAAATCTGAGATTGAAACTCAATCAGTATGGGTTCAGAATATATATTCTCAGACCCTTGTCTCTACGACCTCTTCATCCCCAGCTACTGCCACTGTCTCTCTCTCTTTCTCTCTCATTCATTTTCTTACCCTCTCTTCTTCCTTCCCTCTCTCCTCTTCCCTCTCCCTCTTTTCTTCCCTCTCTCTAAGTTTGCCTGGATGGTTTAGGTAAATGGATCTGACAGCTCAACCTGTATGTCTCAGACATGAAAATATTGGTTCCAGTACCACTCAGACTTCATTTTTTTTCTATTAGTTTTGAATAGCGGAAGCAGAAAGACTCTGCTTGTGTCAAGATTGTGCTCATTGTGAAGAGGGTCCCCTGGGTGATAGAAATGGTAGTGCTAGCTGAAATCTTTGCTCCACTGAGGATAGATCTGAGGCCCTCCAGCTTTGTTCACTCATTAAATGGGCTCCCGTCAGCCAGTACTGGGATGGCACTCAGCAGGAATCCCCACACACCCGCCCTCACAGTGGCTGTTTCCTCGAGGTGAAGCTCACCTCCCAGTGCTCCTTGAATGGAACATCTGCTCATCCTACAAGGGATGGATGTCTGCTCAAAGGGTCCCTTGGCCTGGGTCTTCACTCAGTTTATGGGATTTCCCCCCCCCCCCATTTGAGAAAGAAAATGACTTTCCTGCTGCCATTTTGTCTGTCATCTGAAGAGAGCTACCAGCACAGTCCAGACTTGTTACCACATCTTTTAGCACAGCCTTTCTGAACGCTCCATAATTCTGCCCAGCATGGACACGGGCCTTGTAATTAACTTTTCTGTACCTAAGTCACTCTTCCTCAGGATTTTCAATGGCTTGTTCCCTTCTTCCCTGCCTGGATTCCCTTCTTCTCTTATTGTTGACATTGTTGGCAAGCAAGCTGTCACAGAACCTCCTCGCCCTTCCCCCTTTCCACCCCCACCCCCAGAATGGAGGCATTCCAGTGGGGTATAGTGAATGAGCCCCAATACACACAATGGGATGGACTCCTTGTGATAAGACACCATGGAAACAGTGTGTCCTGTTTTCAGACCTGACTGCCTTCAGATCCTGCTTGTGTTGTGCCCTAGCCCTTCTGGGAAAAAAAAAAAATTAAAAGTTAAGTAGTAACTGAGGGAGAGAAAGAGAAGGCCTGAGAAAACCACCCTAAAGGCCTTGTTCTACCAGTAAGCTATTTTTGAAAGTGTGAGTATTTGTTGAAAATGTATCTTAAACTGCCATCATGATGGAATAAATATACTTCTCATGCTGCCCCATAGAAGCCCTTTGCACTTCAAGGAAATGCTGGCGAAACGTTGACTCCATTGAGGTGGACTTAAAGTATATTTTTTGGAGCCAAGCACAGTGACCCACTCCTGTCATTTAAGCTACTCCAGAGGCTGAGATCTGAGGATTGTGGTTCAAAACCAGCCTGGGCAGGAGTCTGTGAGTCTCTTATTTCTAATTAACTGCCAGAAGGCCAGAAGCAGAGCTGTGGATCACATGGGAGAGTTGCCAGCCTTGAATGAGAAAGCTGAGAGCCAGTGTTTGGGCCTTGAGTTCAAGCCCCAGTCCTGGGACACACAAGACCACACACAGACACACACACTCACACACTCACTCATTCACTCTCTTCTGGTGACAAGACAGTTTTTTTTAATTATTATTTTATTTTATTTGTGAACATACTGTACAGAGGGGTTACAATTACATGGGGACAAGACAGTTTTTAAGAGCTTTGGGCCATCTGTGACCTCTCTATCCCCTTGGATTTAGCGCTTCTCATGTTCCCCCACCCAGGTCAGTAGAGTTTTAAGTCAGGTAACAGGTGAGTTGGTCTCTGTTTAACAAATTCTCCGTCTTTGTATACTTAATGCCATCTAAATGCAGAAACAAGCCATTTAAGGGGTTTTGCAGCGTACACTGGAGACACATGCTGCTGTGCCACAAAGGAAAGCTGCTTCTCTCTCTTGTTCAGCAGTGTGGGCTGCTTTTCATACCACTGGAGACTGCCATCCCTGGCCTTCCTGCACATCTCTAAAGAAATCCATCAGCTCCTTGGAAAGTTCTGGAAAAGGGCTTCTACATTGCTGGCTTCCTGAAGAGAGCTTTCTGTATGGGAGGTATCCTCTTTCTAGATAAGCTCCTTAAAAAGCCAGTTCCTCAGTGTTTTGTTTTGCTCATCCTTGTAAAGATGAGTAACATTCCGACTGAAAAGTTCTTTGATCTAAGAAGGAAGATGGCTTCTGGAAAATTCCATGACAAATCCCTTCCTCTATGTTCCTAGAGAGAAGCAAAAATGCACTTCCCTGGCACACTGAATGCCTACCATTTCTGTACAATCCAAGCTTAGAAATCCATGCCCTGTGTGTTCTTCTTGTCAGTGTCCTTTTGGTTCCTTTTCTGCCTTTGCTAAGGTAAGAAAGAGACTTCCCCATGGAAGCTAATTTTTCTCAACAGCGGCTGAGAGTAAACAGTATTGTCCTGTGAAGACCAAGGCTGCAGTCAACAACAGACCCATTGTGCTGGCCTGTGGTTTGGGAGACAGAATGAATGTTTATGAAATCAGACTTGGTGCTGAACAGTCAAAGGCTTTGTTTACCTGCAGGCTGTAGACTCAGCTACTCATTTTGCCTAAGGAAGGAAGTGCAGTCGTTGTAATTAGGAAAGGTTGATGTAACTGATGTGTTAATAACAGTCACTTTTTTTTCTTTCTTTGGGGGGGGAGGGGAATTGGTTATAGGGCTTGAACTCAGGGCCTGTGTGCTGTCCCTGAGCTTTTGCTCAGGTCTACTACTTTGAGTCACAGCTCTACTTCCTGTATTCTGGTGGAGATAAGAGTCTTATGGGCTTTTCTGCCCAGGCTGGCTTCGAACCATGATCCTCAGATCTCAGCCTCCCACGTAGCTAGGATTATAGGCATGAGCCACCAGCATCCAGCCAACTGTCATTTTTATTTGTTGTTGTTGTTTACCTCTCTCTCTCCCCCTTTTAGGCCAGTCATGTGATTCTTTTGTGAAACCTGTCTAAGGCTAGATCAGGCCTCAAGAAACACTGTCTTTGGCAAAGAAAAGCAAAGGTCCTTATTTTTTTTTTTTTTTTTTGGGGTCCGGTCATGGGGCCTGAACTCTGGGCCTGGGCGCTGTCCCTCAGCTCTTCAGCTCAAGGCTAGTGCTCTACCACTTGAGCCACAGCGCCACTTCTGGCTTTTTTCTTTTTGCTTATGTGGTGCTGAGGAATTGAACCCAAGGGCTCATGCATGCAAGGCAAGCACTCTACCACTGAGCCACCTTCCCAGCCTGCAAAGGTCCTTATTTTAAGAGATGTGTGTGTGTGTGTGTGTGTGTATGTGTGTGTGTTGAGAGAGAGATACACACATACACACAGAACAACTTTGATTTAGGCTCAGAGTAAAACAGGGTCATATTTATGGAATGGAATAGGACACATATAAGCATTATAACCATGAGCTTAGGATTTTCAAAGTAGAAAAATCATCACAGAAAGACTCCTTCACATGATACCTCTCTTACTGAGATGAACATTTGTAGAAAGTATGTTACAATTCAATTACAAGTCAGGTGCTGGTAGCTCATGCCTGTCAGCTACATAGGAGGCTGAAATCTGAGGATTGCAGTTCAAAGCCAGCTCAGGTAGAAAAGTCTGTGACTTTTTTTTTCCAGTTAATCAGCAAAATGCCAGAAGTGGAACTGTAGCTCAAATGGTAGAGTGCTAGACATGAGAAAAAAATGCCAAGTGAGAATCCTGAAGGTGGCTCACAAGCAAACCCTCAATCCTAACCCTTCACCTTTATATTGTTTACAACTAGCAATCAGGACAATGCACTTTAAAGGTTTCCTTTGGTCATCAAGTTTATAAAATTTCATTATGAAACTTGTAAGTTAAATTTCTTGTTGCATCATGAAAGTATGACTTGTTTACTTGACAATCTGTTCTTAGGTCTGTTTAACTGTGGAAAATGCTCTTACCAATTCTTTACCTTGAGCTACCTTCCCAGGTCCTTTATTTTTACACACATACACACACACTACACACACACACACTACACACACACACAACACACACACACGCACGCACGCACACACACACAAAATTTCTTGGCATCAGTGAAATTTCCACATGATCTAACCAAGAAGTCAGCTTTTTTGTCTCCATAGAAGTAGGGTAAATTCATTTTTCACACATGAGGCCTAGAGGCTTTGTTGTGATTTAGGGGCTCCAATTCAGGGCCCAGCACTTACCAGGCAAGCAATCTGATATGGAGCTGCATCCCAGCCCAAAAGGTGTGTGCTAAGCTGTGAGTCTTATATGCGGAGAACCCTTGAGATGATAGAAATAAGTAGGACTGAGCATTTTCATGGTTTCACTTCTTTCTTGTCAGCTGAGGGCTTGCTGATTCTATGTTGTATTGCAAAGGAAGGTTCTTACATACAGAGTAGATAGTGGAAAGTTTTGCAGTACTAAGTCTTGAACTCACAGCTTAACATTTGGTAAGCAGACACTCTGTAACTTGAGCTACACTCCCAGTCCTTTGTTTATGGTTTTTGTTTTGTTTTGCCAAGTAAGGTCTCCTGCTTTTGGCTGGGTTGGCATTCACTCAAGATCTTCCAAACTTCACCTCCTGAATAGATGGGATTACAGTCATGGATCACCCTGCTGGTCTGGTTTTTGAGACAGGCTCTCACCAAGGTCTAGTCTTGTCTTTCGTTTTTTTCTTTTCCTTTTTACTTTTGTTTCTTTTCCTTTTCCTTTCTTTCTTTCTCTCTTTCTCTCTCTCTTTCTTTCTCTCTTTCTGTTTCTTTCTTTCTTTCTTTCTTTCTTTCTTTCTTTCTTTCTTTCTTTCTTTCTTTCTTTCTTTCTTTCTTTCTTTCTTCCTCAAATTGCTATTTTCCACTTCCTGAGATTACAGGCATATGCCACCAAGCCTATCCCATTTTTAGAATGTTTTTCAAAAAATAATCCTCTTCTAACACTTGCTTTCCTGTGTGAGGTAGTTTATACCTAGCTTTTATTCTTTCTCTTTTTTTGTTTTTAAACTTGACCCATGGAGGAAACAAGCTCTGAGAGGGGAAGCACAATTTAAATCTTCTTTTGCTCCCCTCAAGTGGTACAGAAGTTCTCTGCTGGTTATTTGTACTATCTAGGCTTTCTTCTGAGTGGTCTTGTTTCTTTGTTTCACCATAAATGTTAGTCTATTCAATTGACAGTTGCTAGAGAAGGAAGAGGATCTGGGGATGGGAGGATCTGGGGATGGAATGATCTGGATTACAGGCAGTACATTTTCATAACAGTCACAGCAGTAATTCCTGCAAACTGTGCGGTTACCACTTCCTTTTGTTTATTTCCCCCGAGCAGATGGGTTTGTTTGTATTTTGCTTAAACATTAATCAAAAATCAATCTATGGCTATGTAAGTGTCATTAGATAATTCTCATTCTCACTACAGTAAATAATATCTGTTTGCTCCTGTTAGATAAGTCTGGGTGTCTGTGAAATGTCGAATAGAATTACATGAGATATGACATATGGATATGTATTTTATAAATTAGTGCTTTTATGCATGCAAGAGAAGCAATTTAGCTTACTGACAAAAAAAAGAAAAGCGAAGAAAATTCCAGAGAAAGAACAGGATACCAAGACTAAGTAAATTCGGAAGTGAAAGAGAATATGAAGCTGGCATCCATAATATGCCTTTAAGCTACGCAGGAGGCTGAGATCTGAGGATCAGAGTTCAAAGCCAGTAAAGGCAGGAAAGTCCATGACCACTTCTTATCTTGCATTAACGAGCAAAATGCTCAGAGTAGGATTGTGTCTTATGTGGTAGAATACAACATGGAGCAGAAAAAGCTAAGAGACAGTACCCAGGTCTTGAGTTCAAACCCCAGTACTGATGGGGTATAGATAGAGAGGAAGTGGGGTGAGTAGAAAGAGAATATGTATAAAGTTTAGATCAAGTTTTTAATAAATTGATACAATTTATACATTGGAATAAGAACCATAAGCAAAGAATAATCTAGTCCTGAATATTTCTATATACTTCAATGATGTCTTATATCTTTCCTAGCCCATATATATAAATATATGTATATGTATAGACACACCCATATATATGAATACACACACATACACTTGAGGATAGTCAGAGGGACCTACATGATATGCAGCTGAATACGTTTTTCCCTCATCTACCAGGCATAGCTGCTTATAAATAAATGACTTGAATTCTCTATGTTTGTGCAAATGTAACTGACATTTCCCTGAGCTTAGAAAATAGGAAATTTAAGTTTTGCTGAGTAACTGTATCTGTAGCTGTACATCTACCTATATACAGAGAGGTTTTATGATTATTACAATTCAAAATACCTAGAGAAAGCAAGAAGCTATTGAAACTGTGAGTGCTCCCCTTTTTGTAGACTGAGATCTGTTAATTGCAAGAAATCTGTTTTTAAAATCAATCAGCGGGAACTCTTTATGTCTTTCCCTAAGATTCATTTACCCTTGAAAAAGGCCAAAAGTTTAATGAAGCTTCTAAATGCCAATCTTTCCCTCCTCCTGCTGCCGAATGTGCTCCAACTATAATTACATTTGCATTGTTGAAAATATTAGTAATTCTGCAGCCAGACCTTTGAGGTGGCCCAGAAATACAAGGGAAGACATCATTAAGCAAGCACCTGGACACTTGCTCCAAGTACCATGTGCTGGGCCTGTTAGGGGGGGTTACATATATATTTTTGGCTTAATTAACCCTGAGAGTGTCTAGAGAATGTAGCAAACTTGGCCAGCTTGCCTTTCACTCTATACAGTAGGTAGCCTGGTAATGAGAGTTAAAAAAGAAGAGAGTCTGCCTCTCCTCTCCCCACACACTCTTGCATTCATTTAGTCCCTGCCTTTGTTCTCTGTTGATGTGAGCCTGTATAACACTATTTGCCATCGATTGGCAAATTTTTATCCTCCTTATACTACGTTGGATCTTTGCTTGTTTCCATCCGTTTTCAGAGTGCCTTCCCTAGTGATTGCTGTAGGGAAATTATAGTGATTAGGGTTCCGCCTCTTTCTTGAGTGTTTGCTGGTACCGGGGCTTGAACTCAGTGCTGTTCCTTAGCTTTTTCCACTTAAGCCTGGTACTCTACCACTTGAATCACAGCTCTACTTCTGGCTTTTGGGTAGTTAATTGGTAATAAGAGTCTTATAGACTTCCCTGCCCAGGCTGGTTTTGAACCACCATCCTCAGATCCCAGCCTCCCGTGTAGCTAGGATTACAGGTATGAGCCACTGGTGCCCTGCTAGTCTCCAATTCTTGTTTGCCCATCAGTGTTCAAAAGCAGCATTTTTTAATTCAACTCCATTAAGATCATCTTTCTTCTCCGAGTAGAGTGGCTATTAAAGATATCTTAATTGACTAAAATTTCTGTACTATAAAAACCGAAGTCTCAGCTCTTCAAAAAGTAAAAAAGTATGAGCCTGATGAAAGCCCACCATTGGAAACTGCCTCCCAAGTTAGTCTTATATTTTGCAATATCGACTCCCACCACTGGCATTTTCCTTTAACTTCTGTTATTTTCAAAAGGAGATGTTAATCATTTTCCCCCCAGGGAGTCTTGGATAATCAGCTACCTATACATTTTTCTCTACCATCTCTTTGACATGGCTATTAAAGTATGCTCTTCCACATAGCTTCTAAAACTTTTAGATCCTGCTAGCTGCCTAATCCGTGCCTGAAGAGCAGACATGTGCTCGTGCTGACTTTGCATTTGTACTTGATGTTTCCGCCCCGGTTTAACATCTTCCACTGATTCCCCTGTGCTCACCTCTTCACTGGCTCCTCTGACAAAAGTTTCCAAGCTATCTTGGGATGCATTGATGCCTCCTTGGGCAGAGGCCAGGTTGCAGACACATTTGCAAAGAATAGTGAAGAAAGAATTTCAGAGTAAACATATACTTTGGTGCCTGGCACTTCAGGTTCTGTGGAGGAATGGCAAATTCTCAGTAGCTCCATTAACAAGTGGCAATGGCAGTGGGCTGGTCATGTTGGTCCATTTATTTGTGTGAAAGAGCCCAACGTTCACGTGTTCATACTCAACCTCCGGTCTCTTGAGTTTTAGGTGGTTTGGATATGTGTATTGCTGATATACCCAAGCTAGTCAGAGTGTAAGCATCATCCAAATGCATCCTCTAGGGCACGTAGTTAGCAACCCATACCTGTTAGATCAGTCTTCATCCCCATGCTGCACCCTCATTCCAACCTACTTCTTATATTTCCAAATCTGAAGCTCAAGAAATTCCATCCTCTGCTAGCTAGAGTCCCTTTCTACCTCAGCTTCTCTCCCTCAGTGCCCTACACCATCTGACTTACTTGTTTTCTGAAGGCCAACTCAAAGAATGAATTGCTTTAATGCTTGATTAGAACCTGAATGTGTCCTCCCTCCCCTTTATCCCATTGTATTCTCCTAAAGGAACAGAACCAAACATTCTTTACTAAAAATAACATAAATCTGTAACAATGCAGTTCTACGGTGTACAAATAACTTGCTAGATGATTAACAGGAAAACGTAAGAATACTATAAAATGATCTGAAAGTCAACTTCAATATCTATAGACAGGAAGACAACATTAATAAGATGTGAGTTCTCCCAACAACTTTTTCTTTTAGACAGACTGATTCTAAGATCACTATTATATATATAATGTCATATTTTATATTTATATATATATATATATATATAGTTCTTTAAAAAAAGAGCAATGAGGTAAGATACTCCATAAAGTCTAAATACCCAATTAATCAAGAGAAAGAACAGCAAAACATAGTGGAAAGCCCCAATACAGACTCAAAGTGTGCAAAGAATTTGCTGGAGGGGGCATCTTATGTCAGCAAAGTGGGTGAAGAGGAACTGTCCACTTATGGGTCTTGGAGCATGGGGACCCTTTGCCCTTGGAAAGAAGGAAGTTGGTCCCACACCTCTTATCACACACCAGGTTAAACTCCAAATTGATCCTAGGTAAAAGTGTACATCACAGAACTGAATGCTATAGGCGAATACATCAGGAATTCTTTCATATAACCTTAGAGCGTTCCTCCATGTTTGGAAGGAAGTCTGCAGTATCTGAGAACACAGTCGTTGATAAACCTGTGGGAAATGACCCCTGTGGCAGGAAGGATTGAAAAGATGGCTTCTCTGTGGAATGGAATTTGGTGATATCTCTGAAGTTTCGCACGCGTGCATGCGTGCGCTCGCACACACACACACACACACTTTGACTTCAGCAATTTTGCCAGTGCATTTACCCCATGTACCCCATAAATACACCAGCATGCATGCGAAATGGCAGTTGTAAAGTCCGTTCATTATAATGTTACTTGAAATGGCAAAAGGTGAGAAGTCACTCATAATTCCATCAGTGCGGAAAAGAAATAAATAAGGGCACTGGCTCTCAAATTTGTTTCTTCATTAGCATTACCTGGGACGATGATTTCTTTTTTTTTTTTTAAATCATTTTAAGCTCAAGTCATACCTCAGACCAATTCAATCACTCTCTCTTTGCCTTCCTGCTCTTGGCTTCTCCTCCAGCTGTGGTTCTGTCGCTATGCTCTGGCAGGAAAGGAGAGGATGCCAGGGGACCTCTCTGTGACTCTGGGTACGCAGTATGGTGAGGTAGAGTTGGTATGAGGTGTGCAAAGAGGGGAAGTGGTTGGTATGCAGATAGAGGCTTGCCAAATAGCAGAAACAAGCCCACCTCAGGGTAACTGCCACCTGTGTAGGGACCCACAGAGTGATGGACAGGTGAGGGGAGACCATGTGGGTAACATAATTTATCAAGGACCCAGGATGAGGAATTTGACTAGGGGTGAGGAGGGTGGAGGTGGAGAAGATGAGACCTGAGTGCTATCTGGAATGAGGGCTTAGTGGGAGCCCTTTTCTAATGAAGATACCACCCTAGCCCTCAGGAAGTTCAAGGTTTAAAGAGGTACACACAGACCTGCAGACCGCATCTGAATACAGTATGAAAAGCCTTTCCCAAGTCCACAGCCTTCTGCAGGAAGTGCTGAGGCTGAGGCAGGGAAAGAACAGTGTGGTGAACAGTGGCCTCTCCTGGGCAGGGAGGGATAAGGTCTAGAAAAAGCAGAGGAAAAAAAAAATCGGAGCAAAAGGGTGTGTATGGCCTGGGCAGGAACCTGGAAGATCAAAGTGGCTGAGGGGAGGATGCTTACTGCCCAGGAGGCTGTGGGCTGGGGTCTAGGTCTAGGCTAGCAGGGCCAAGGGCCTAAATAACTCCATTCTCCAGGCTGTGAAGACCTCTCCCTGTGTTGAGTGCTTCCCTGCTCGGGTCAGGCTCCACTGGAGACATACAGAGCTGGGACACATTATCAGGCAGGGGGTGGCAGATTGACTCCCATGGGGGTCAGTTTGGATTCAGTGTGATCCTCAGCTCTCAGCCTCCTTCCTGAGAAGCTAAGATTACAGGCAGATCTCAGCCTCCCAAGTAGCTAGGATTTACAGGCATGAGCCACCAGAGCCCAGCTTTCAGTTGCTTTCCAGGAGCCTTTTATGCCCTTTATGTTTTAAACTCAGAGCTTGGAGTCACCCAGGGCAAATAAATGAACCTTTTCCTCCTATCCCCATTTCTCTATCAGTATGGCTAGAATCTTAGGAAGAATCTCTAGCTCGGGATGGTGATTTGCTCATACCACTGCAGGGCTACCTTGGGGAGGGAGGAGGAGGGAAGTAGCACCTCAGTCCCGAGTCTGGGGATGTTTCCCAGGGCTGGGGTCCCTGGAACATGATGAAGCCAGAATGTGGAGGTGATGGAACCCCACGTGGGAACCGATCATCTTTTCCTTGTCAAGTGACCCTAATACCATCTGATCTATCTCTCTTCTTTTAAATAAGAGCTCCTGGTCTCAGGTACCTCGGGGTAAGATCGCAGCTCCAGAAACTTGCAACCAGAGGTCTCAGGGGGCATCCTGTGCACCTATGCATGCCAGCAATGGCTTATTGTATGAGGAGAGGGGTTTAAGCAATGGATAAATTTTAAAAAGAATAAGTGAAAAAAACAAACTTCAGGAGAAAAAAAAATACCACAAAATCGATTGGGCTGAGGAGTGGAGAGGAGAGCGGTGGAAACGGGCCATGCACTGCCTTTGTAGTTTCAGAAGAAGAGTTGGAAGCTGGTCTTTGCGGGTTTTTGCAGGAAACAACAATCACCCCCCCCCCCCACACACACACCCCAAATGGGAAACTGCAAGTCAGCAGCGCGGGCGCTGGGAGCTCCAGGAGGATGCCCACTCGCGCCTGCATTTTAGGGGGTGCACCTCCCCGCTCTCCCTAGCCGCAGAGACCCGAGGTTCTCCTTTTGTCTGATGCGGGCGCCCCAACCGCGCCCCACACACCAGCCAAGCCCGAGCTGGCACCGCCCGCTCCGCGTGCGCGCGCGCTCACACACACACGCGCCTGCGCGCGCACCCAGCAGCCCCTGGCCCAAGGTTGTTTACTACTTTCTACTCCGAATAACACGCCAATCTTCAATGCCCGCCCTCCACGCCGGCCAATCAGATCGCTGGGAAATTCCACCTTTCCAGTAGAGGGAGGCCTGAGCGGCGATTGGCCGAGACTCTTGTCCATCAAATGGGCATCCCGCAAGGATGCAGCAGAAACATTAAGAGACGTGATCACCAGAGCCGGAGGAGGAGTGACCTTCTTCGTAAACAAGATGTCTCCCCCCCCTCCCTCTCAAGAAAGTGGGGGGCTGGGGAGGTGTGGGGGGGCGGGGGGAACCCACATGCTACCCAGCCCTGGGGCCCCACAGGAGAGGAGCAGGCAGAGTCAGGGAATCCCTCCCTTCCTCTTCTCTCCCTCCCTCCCTCCCTCTCTCCTCCCTCCCTCCTGCTGCTGCAGTTGTAAACACGTTCCTCTCCACTTCTCTTTTTCTCTGCCAACAGTGGCCATTACAGGCTGCTGTTTACAAAGAAAAAAAAACCCCAAAACCCTGCAGGACAGAGGCACCCCCTCCCTGCCCTCTCCATCCTCCATCCTGCTTGCTTGCTTGCGCCTTTTGGAAGCTTGCTTTCCTCCTTTCTTGGTGAAGCCCCTCATCAAGAAGGAGGCCGGGGCTCTTGCAGGCTTGTTTTTCCTTCTCTTGCTGTCCATGTGGGACGAGCCATGCTTAATCCACTTGCACCATTTTGTGCGGATATTGTCCTTTTCGTCTTTACTCGGGGCAGAAGGGTTAGATCGATTTCCATTGGGACCCCTGCAGCCTAAACGGGGCAGGGGGGCAGGGGGAGAGGGGGACGCAGGTCTGCTAGGACTGTGTGGCTTTTTTCCCCTTCTTGTTGTTTTTACTGGTTATCATCGAATGCTATTTTAATTCTGTATTTTTTTTCGATCTTCCTCCTTTCTCTGCTTAGAGGTTTGAGAAGGGCTGTGCCCCTTCTTCTCTCCCCCCCCTCCCATTTTTGAAGTCAGTATTGTGTGGAACTCAGTGTTTGTCTACCTTCTGTGATCTGAATCAGGTTTCCGTTTTCTAGCAACACAATGTGGTTGTATTCAGTGTGATAGGGGCGTAGTGGACATGAATTATTTGCGACAGGGCTGCCTAAAAGGTGCGGAGTGGATTTTGCGTGCCCTGGAGCAGCTCCAGTGCCTGAGGATTTTTTTTTTTTCTTCTTCTTCTTCTTGTTATTACACAGGCTAGAAGCAGGAAGCTCTGGTAAGATAGCAGAATGCAGCATGTGCAATCCAGTTCAAAAATGCTCTCTTCTTAGGAGCTTCTATCCCAGATGACATCCAGTATTGCTTAGTTGTGTTTTTCTTTTTCTATTAAAAAGAATGGGTGGGGGGGGAATCCATGAAGATAGCTTGTTTGGGATATTTTTTGTGGGAAGCTTTGTCAACATAGAAAGGATAAATTTTGAGGTTCTTCTTTGCTGAAAGGAGACTAGGCCTTTCCTCTTCCTGTAATTCTGTATCCATTTGGGAGTGGGAAGAATGAATTATAGGGGCCCACCCTGGAGCTACAGACATTTGAAGGACATAGATCCAACCCCTCACCCCTCTGTACCTCTGCAGCCTGTGAACATTAGTAGTGATCAGACACTTGGGGGAACAAATGGGGAATGCAGAAGGAGAAAGATAATGTTGCAGGCCTAGTATATACTGGCTAGGGTTTGCAAAAGCAGCTTCCACATCCTACTTTAAGTCCCTGGAAACTCCTGATTTCTACCACAGACAACTGCTGATTTGAGTCTCCTTCCATCTTTCCCTCCATCCTTCACCGGGAATCTCTTTCCCAAATGATTGCATTAGTGCATTGGACACAATGTGGCCAATAGAGACCTCCCTCACAATGTGAAGATAGGGTTGTGGTGTGGAGGGTGGTGACAGCAAGTTGAGAAGGCCAGAGCAGGGGCAGAGTTCTGCCTCTGGGCCATGAAGTTCCCGGCATCATCATGACACCACCTGATGAAGTTACACACTGGGCACATGATTGAAGGCAGAAAGACACTGTAATGAAGTGTGTCGAAATGATGTGTGCTCCAGCTCCTGTTCCTGATTATCTGTCCCATCTCAGCCAAGTGATTTCACCTCACTTAGCCTCTGTGTCCCCTGCCTGAGATGGGAGCTGTGAAGTCTGTAGCCCTGCTAGGGCTCAGGGATGCAGGTTAGGGGATGGCCTGGCGCCCTGTGGGGGGTGGTGGTGGTGGTTGTAAAGCATCTTCTCCCCCCACCCCCCTTCTTATTATCCTTTCTACTTATTGAGGGTGGCATATTGAACTCACCTTTACTGGGTTTCTACATCACCACCTCCCTTCTGGCCAGGTCAGCCCGTTCATTTTTCCATGCCAACAGCCTCTAAGTGCCAGGAAGTCACGTCTGAATAACCAGAGAATGTTTCCCTGCTAGAGAGTGCCAGGGCAAACGAGTCTGGGAGCCAAGTGCATTGCTCCTGTTCAAATAGCGGGGGAAGCCAAAGAGCCCAGTTGTTCCGCTCCTCAGTGACTTGAGACAGGTTTGGAATCCTAATCCAAATCTTGATGTAACCCCACCTCAATGTTCAGGTTCCCCCACCTGCTTTCACACGTCTGACTTCATTCTCTCTTTGTCTTTTTCCCTGTCACCTTACTGTCCAGTGCTCCTGTGATGACAGAGATACACAGACAACCTGACATGTCAGACTGACCCATCTTCTAGAACCAATTTCCAGCCTCCGGTCTATACTCCATTGTACTAGCCCCCTTCTATCAACCTCATTTGTGTGTGTGTGTCTGTGTCTGTGTCTGTGTGTGTCTGTGTGTCTGTCTGAGCCTGAGGCTTTAACTCAGGGTCTGGGTGCTGTTACTTTACTTTTCACTCATGGTTGGTGCTTTATCACTTGAGCAACACCTCTACTTCTGCCTTTTTGCTGGTTAATTTGATAAGGAGTTTCCTGCCACAAGGTGGCTTCGAACCTCAGTCCCCAGATCTCAGTCTCCTGAGAGGATTAACAGGCTGGCAGGTTTCATGCCCACCAGTCTGAAACTCCTTGTTGTGTGATGTCCTTAGTAGTTTCAGTTAACGGCACTGTGACCAGGCATCAGGTGACCTGCTGTCTGTCTCCACTCCCTTTGGCTTAGAGCATTGCTGGTACTGGGGCTTCAGGACTGACCCCAGAGCCCTTCTTTCTCAATCTGATGCTGGGGTGCTAACACCTCTTCCTTGGGGAGTTGTAAGGATTAACTGTGCTTGGCTTCAAGTTTATACATAGCAAGCACTGAGGAAGGGAGAGTTATTGTAAGGGTTGTTTTTATCATCCATAGATGGATGTTACCAACTCTCTAGGACTGCCAATAGAATTATTGAAAATTATGTGAAATCACTTCCATAAAGACAACTGCCCTTTGTATACTACTACTACTACCACCACCACCACTACTACTACTACTACTACTTACTACTACTTTCTCCTCCTCCTCCCTCTCTCTCTCCCTTTCCTCTTTCTCTTCCTACTTCTCTTCCTCCTCCTCCTCCTCTTCTTCCTCCTCTTCTCTCCTCCTCTGCCTTTTACCTCCTTTTTCTTTGTCCTCCTCCCCTCCTCTTTTTCCTTCCTTCCTTCCTTCCTTCCCTCCTTCCCTCCTTCCTTCCTTCCTTCTTTCCTTCCTTCCTTCCTACCTTCCTTCCTTCTCCGTCTCTTGTTCCTCCTCCTTTTCTTTTTTCTTTCTTCTTTTCTTTTTGGAAACCGTAGTAGGGCTTGAACTCAGGGCACAGGCACTGTCCCTTAGCTTTTTTGCTTAAGACTCGTGGCCCTAGCACTGGAGCGCACAGCTCCACGTCTGGCTTTTTCTTTTGGTGGTTAATTGCAGATAAACGTCTCGTAGAACTTCTTGCCTGTACTGGCTTCAAATCTTGACTCTCATACCTCAGCCTCCTAAGTAGCTAGGGTTACAGGTGCCCAGCTCCAAGCATATTTCTTCAGCAGTGACACAGTTGGGTTGGAATGCCCTCCAGCTCCTCAGGTGCATAGCTGCTCATCTGTAGGAGAGACTCAGTCTTTGATGCTAGAGGGCTGTAAAGGCTGTGTGAGACATGTGGCCAAAGCTTGACCCTGCTGTATAATGGGCAGAGCTGCAGTGATTCCTGCTGCTGCCTTTGCTTGGAGGGAAGTGAATGGCTGACCCTTCCTCAAGCTGTATCTCTAGGAGGGGCCTTCCACACCAGGTAGCCTAAGCCAGTAGGACTCTTGAGTCTGACCCCTGTTATCTGTGAGATGCATATAGGACCAAGGGAGGTGCTCAGCTAAGCTCTGGGGGTACAAAGATAAAGAGTCACACCCTTCCCTAAGGAAGACCTCCATAGCCTTCCCAACCCAAGCAGGTATTGTGCTGCCAATCTGCATTAAAGCCACAGTCCATGGTCTTCACCAGAGATTTCCCCAGCATATAGCTACAGCTCTGTGGTCTAGGCAAGTCACTCCATATCTGTTAAGTCTTAGTTTCCTCTCATATTAGAGAGAATATTAGAGCAAGGGGCAGACAAAATAGCATCTGGGCCTGACTCTGAACTGCACAGTAAACATTAGCCCTTCCCATCACTGCTCTGCCTTTTGGAGTGAGCCCTTTGCTGAGTATGGATGATATAAACTGTAGCATACATATTTGCACGATTTGAGTTATTTTAAGTGTACATTTAAAAATAATGGGTGGATTGCTGCCCAAGTATAAAGAATTGGATCCAGGCTCTAAAAGGATTGCTTGCTGTGCTTTAGCAAAATACCATTCTCCTTAAGTTTCATTTGATCATTCTGCAAAAATCTAAGCATCTGTTTCATCCCAGCCCTTGGTGCAACAGCAAGCCGGGAGGGAGAAGCCTCCTGTCCATCTTTTTTGATGTTGTAATATTTCCCTGTGAACTCCATATTTTTCTTTCCTCCTGCAGATAATTCTTTTCTCTGCAGGCCACAGTAATCCTGCTCACATTTGGGTGGGAAGTCATTAGGGGAAGAGAGGTTTTTACAATAGAAAAAACTGACAGTAGAAAGTAAAGTGGTATGTTTAAATGTACCTTTTACAATAGAAAGTACAACTGGAGATGGTGCTGTGGAGAGAGCTGGCTTAATGTCTTCACACGTACATGTAGTATGTGCCTTGGCTTATACAGGTAGTATCTTGGGGAACTAGTTATAGATTTGTGAGTATTGTGTGTGCACGTGTGCCTTGTGTGCACACTGGTATTGGGGCTGGAATTCGGGGCCTCAAGTTCTTGCTTGGCTTTTTTGTTCTGCCTTTAAAAAAATGGTTAATTGGAGATAAGAATCTCATAGATTTATTTACTGGATCTGGCTTCAAACCCCAGTCCCTAGACCTCAGCCTTCTGAGTAGGTAGGATGACAGGCATGAGCCAGTGATGCTAGAATTCAGAGCAAGCCATTTTGCGAACCTTTTTAGAAATACACACTTGGGGCCCACAGCTCTGCTAGTCCCAGACCTGCAGTGTCGTACAGAATGTTGTGTCTGGTGGAATGTTCTCTGATTGCACCCACTCACCCACAGTAGCTGAGAGCTCATGAATGGTAGCCGCTGCTACCCAGGAACTGAATTTCAGGTTTTATTTCACTTGACCTTGAATGGTTATACATGGCAACTGGTCGCTCACAGCACAGGTGAAGCCACAAGAATCACAAAATACTTTCCTCTTAAAGTAGTTGTTTCATTCAGGGTGCATTTTAGATACTTTTCTCTTGTCCTGGCCATTTTTTAGGACTGTCAAAAGAGATGTGCCCATTAAAGAAAAATACAACATAACCATTTAGACCAGGTGCTGCCTGATTGCACACACGGTGTGTGTGTGTGTGTGTGTGTGTGTGTGTGTGTTACTCAATGGAAAACACTAAGTACTTAAGAGATGTGCCCATTAAAGAAAAATACAACATAACCATTTAGACCAGGTGCTGCCTGATTGCACACACAGTGTGTGTGTGTGTGTGTGTGTGTGTGTGTGTGTGTGTGTGTGTGTGTGTGTGTGTGTGTGTGTGTGTGTGTGTGTGTGTGTGTGTGTGTGTGTGTGTGTGTGTGTGTGTGTGTGTGTGTGTGTGTGTTGCTCAATGGAAAACACTAAGTACTTACAGTGACCTAAACCAGAGCAAATTATGTATAACTGAGTTCCAGGAGTTAGAGTACTAAGGGAGATGGTAGTGTCTGCTGATTCATAGATATTCAGAAGCAGTTTTGTGGCTGTGAAAATAAACTGCCTTTTAAACATTTTGGAATAAAATGGAAAATCATTTGAGTTGAAATTTTTAGTTGAGTTTGATTTTTTTTTTTAAATTTCTTCTTTGTGAGATTACTTTCTACTCCACCTCCAGCTCTGTTGTTTGAGATCTAAAGAATAGAGCCTGGCTAGTCTGGTCAGTTTCAATTTTATTTAAATTCATTTTGCCTTCATGCCTTTTTAATCTAGCACAGTCCCACGACGTATTTGGCTCAGAGTACTCCCAGGAAACGAAACTATAAAAACATTTTCATGAAAAACATTTCCACTTATATTTAATTTTTCTTCAATAGGAAAAAAAATTTTCCCAATGTAATCTTTCCTCTCCCCTTTAGAAATAAATCGCATGCTTTAGAAATAACATCAGTCTACCAAATGCACTCAGCTATTTAATGGAGATACAAAGGCCCCAGGGACCCTGGCTTTCAGAGGCATGGACCCTGTCTTTCAGGATGCTGAGAAATTGGGACGAGGCTCTCACACAACAAATTGGTACTGCAGTAAGCAGGGAGCCTGCCGTGAAGTCTCTCCTTCATCTTAAACCTCCATCCTCATTCTTATCATCACTCTCCCCCCCCTCCAGTTTTATTGTTGTTTCTTGGTGCCAGAACTAGGGCTTGAACTCAGGGCCTAACACTCTACCTACTTCTGGATTTGGGGGTGGTTAAGGAGCTAAGAGTATCACAGACTTTCCCTGCCCGGGCTGGCTTTGGAACTCTGATCCATAGAACTCAGCCTCCAGAGTAGCTAGGATGATAGGCACAAAGCACTAACTTCCTGCTCAAATTTTATCTCTGAACAACTTGTAAATGCCTGCCAAGTCTAGCTGATGTTGAAATTCCTTTCTTTCCAAACTTCCATCTGATGTCTGGGACCAGCTCTGTGGGAAGGTGTTAGAACACACCACAGAGTGTGGCTTACATTTTTCTTGATGGAGAAAGGCAAGTTAGCCGGTATTAGCAGCAGAATTTGATCTTCACTTGACCCTTTGATTTTGTTGTCATCATTGCATAGAAGTTATTAAGCTCATCAAGAAACTCATCCTCAGAGGGGCATGGACCAAGACCTGAAATGAGAGAAAGCTATAAGAAAAAAGGGCGGCATACCACAGCCAATTGGAGCTCCACCATGTTTTGTGACAGTTATAAAACCCATGTACATTGGGATCTGTGCAAAACCCAGCACAATTACCTGCAAAATAACAAGCAGCATATTTATTGAGAGCACATTTTATTTATGTTTTCCAACAGCCAAAGTGGTACTTTCTACCAGCCAGCATTGTTCTTACCAGTGAGCAAAACTAGACCTAGGAAAACAAATTGTCTGCACACACCTGGCAAGATAGCATTTGAACCAAGACAGACCTGGTTTTTTAAAGTGTATGCTTTTCATTTGTTTTACAGCCTCTATAATTTTTGTACCGAGACACTGAGAAAATTGTGTGTTGCTTGTTTTCCCTTAAGAAAGAACCTAGTAAAATGAAATTTTCCAGTTTGTAAGCTTTTCCCTTAAGAGGGGGAAAGAAACTCTTAGATTTCTAAAACAAGAAGAAAGATGGAGTTTTTTTTAAAGAATAAATATGAAAAGGAGCGTTATTATATCTGGGTTTTCTGAATATGATTTTTGTGATCTTGTAAATTTTTTAGCATGAAAAGATGTAGAATTTTTCCTTTTGAAAATTGAATCCCTTTTTAAAAATATAAAAATCACTTTCTTTTCATTCTTCATTTCTTTCTCCTTCCTCTCCCCTTTTTTCTTTTTTGCCCAAGCTGACTTCAGATTGCAGTACTCAGCCTCTGGAATGGCTATAATGGCAGCCTCTGGTATTTGTTTTATACTTGTTTTTGTCTAGTTGCCGTACCTGATCTTTTCTGCTCAAGGCTAGTACTCTACCACTTTGAGCCACAGTGTTACTTCTGGTTTCTGAGTGGTTAGTTGATGATAAGAGTCTCACAGGGCTTTTCTGACTGGGCTGGCTTTGAACTGTGATCCTCAGATCTCGGCCTCCTGAGTAGCTAGGATTATAAGCATGAGCCACCAGCACCTAGCTAAAGATCAGATTCTTAAGTGAAAGGCTGAATGTACAAGCTGAATGAGTTATAGGTTGTGCTATATTGGATATAAGAATGCATATGTGTTAGAATAAATTTCAACAAGGAGAAAGAGCTGGGGCAGCTTCTGGCATTGTAAATCTGTTGGACTTCTCCATTATAATTCTGTGCAGTTAAAGCCATATGCCATGTCTTTGTGCATGGTTGCATGACCACACACGGATTCAACTTCTTGAAGTATTGCCTAGTGCTTGACTCCAAACGGTACCATTAAGGGCTTTTGAAATATCACCATGTTTCTAAGCATTTAGGACAATTTCTGTTGTTCATATCAAAACCTAGTCTCGACTACCTTCAGATTCCATGTTCAGTGCTGAGCGTAAAAGCCCATGTGTCATGGAAAACTGTGCTACTAGAAGTTTGGGTCTTGAGTAAGTTGTATACTTAATAGATCAGAGTTCTGAGTGAGCAGTAGCCTGGCCTCTCATACCATCTATTTGTTAAATGGAAGAATGACCAGACCATGACATGCTCAAGCCTTTGGGAGGGTGAGATGTCAGTACCTGGTTTTCTATGCTAGTTTGTTGAACAGTTTGCTGACAGACATATTCTGTACTGCTTTCCCTCTACTCTAGTGAATATCGTTTAATCATCTCTCACCAACTAGGGAGCATCAGCGAGCGTAGCTTGTATTGTGCTTAATCCACTGATACCCAGAGGCCACTGGGAGGCCGTTTGCCCTCTGCTGAAGGTTCCTTGTGCTCATTGTGTTCAGATAGTGTGGAGTTTCATTTATGCGCTTCCCTTTCTGTTTGATAGACAGTGCAGTAAGAGGAAAGACTGTCTCCATCAGCTCATCTGGAGGTGAATACTTACTATGCTTTTTTTAAAAAAAACTTTTTTCCCTAAGAATGCTTAAAAAATAGATTGCCAAGTTTGTTGGATTTGTATGTGAGAGTAAATAGGCAGCAAGTAAAGCCTGCCATCTTTCTAGACCTTGGCTAGACTTTAGAAATGAATTTTTGCTGAAAAATATCGTATCATCAGTCTGTTTGGAATAGTTCTTGCTTGCTTGCTTTCTTGCTTGCTTTCTTTCCATGGTTTTTGTTGTTGCTTTGTTTTGTTTTATTAACCTCCTGCCATCTACTACATAGTATGGTAGTATTGGGATATTTAAAATGAAGACTAACACACTAACCCACCCTAAGCCT
Source organism: Dipodomys ordii (assembly GCF_000151885.1). Taxonomy (NCBI): domain Eukaryota; kingdom Metazoa; phylum Chordata; class Mammalia; order Rodentia; family Heteromyidae; genus Dipodomys; species Dipodomys ordii. The sequence goes on along the minus strand of NW_012267231.1, from coordinate 7,470,587 downwards.
AAGTCAGACATAAACAGAAATCTTCAGGTTGTGTCATTGCCCATACCCTAGACCGATCTTCACTGTGGATGAATGGCACAGTATTTGAGATGCCCCTTTACACCTTGCCAGAAGTAAATATAATCAGGAAGGGCTTACTGTGGGTCCTGTCTCTCTCCTTCTGTTTGTCTCCATGCCTCCCTCCAAAGAATTCTTGGTCAGTGCCAGCCCTACAGGGAGACCATTTATCTTACAGGCAAGCTAGAGTCCTAGGACTCCTAGTGTTTGAACCCCACCTCCCCAGCTAAGAGATCTTCGTGGTCTCCCATAGTCCACAGGGCAAGTACTCCCTCTAGAGGACATAACCATCCAACCCTCCACTGGACAGCTGTTAGAAATCGTGTTAGAATTTTGGGGGTAAAATGGATCCTGGATCCTGGGGTAAGAGCAACCCCAAGTTCCTGATCTACCACAGTCTCTCTGACTAGCAGCACAAGCCGGGCAAGCTCTTTTGCAGCTTAATAACCTGCCTCTAAAAAGTAGCATTGCCTGCCTGAAGTTCCAATGAAAGAATTCCTTGGACCTATGAATGAAAGATCAGCCTAGTGGCAACAAGACATAGAGCTTAGGCCATGCTAAGTGCAGTGCTGGTGTCATACCTCTAATCCTAGCCACTCAGAAGACTGAGATTTGAGGATCACAGGCTAAAGCAGGAAAGTCCATGAGATTCTTATCTCCAATTAACCAAAAAGCCAGAAGTGAAACTGTGGCTTAAATGGGTAAAATGCTAGCCCTCGAACCAAAAACTCAAGGACATCACCGAGGCCTTGAATTCAAGCTCCAAAACTCTCTCTCTCTCTCTCTCTCACACACACACACACACACGCAAGAGTTTATATCACGTCTATTTAATCAGAGTAATCAGAGATTCAACCACTCCTGGAGTAAGGTAGGACTTGATCCATTTCAGTCACCCTGCTGGGCAGGGGTGGGGGAGCATGTGTACCCAAAAGGGTACAGCAGAGTGATCCCCCTCCGATGCATATCCCATTATGCTGAGGCCGCCAAAGTAAGAACATGGTAGCATTTGCACAACATCCGTGGCCTCAATTCTCCATTATTCCCCAGTGAGGATCATTTCATTTCAGGCCAGTCACTGGGGGAAGAAAAAGTAGATCAAGCTTTTTTAGATGAGATTTCAGTTGAAACCCTGAACAAACTCCTCTTCTGTGCCTTCCCTGCCACGTGGTGTAGGTCTGGAAACTATGTAGGAAAGATTCTATGTCGGAAAGATTTTTTTTTTTTTGCTGTTGAAAGAATCTGATCTCTTGTATGGCCTAACTTGCAAAGATGGGAGCAGCAGATGCATTTTATGTAGCAGAGGATACAACAACAGGATTAAGGATGTATATGTTCAGATTAGCAAAAAGATTTTTAAATTAAAAAAAAAAAACAGTTTAAGACAAAGATGAAAGGACCCAAAGGGAATCACACAGGGTTTTCTGTTGCATTTTGTGGGCTGTACATCTTCAACCAGCTTACTTTCCATTTCCATCCCCCCAATCAGGTAAATCAAGAACAGATTAAATGTTAGCCTTTATGTCAGCCTAGCAAAGTGCTCAGCATTGGATGGGTAATTCTCTACCAGCCTCAATAATCATTACCAACAGCATCTCCCTGGCTCTCCTGTAAAAGTAGAGATGTCTCTTGTCTCTAACCTAGAGAGTTACCTTATTTATGAAGCACCATCAATGTTTCAAGTTGCGAGGAATACCACATAAAATATACCAAAGTGAGATTATTTTAGTCCATCTATGATGGTTTAATATGTACGTTTATACCTGGGTCAAGAGACTTTATGTTTCTCCAATATAGTTAGTGACCTTTTTACTGTAAGTTGCCTTCTTTTTCCTCCTTTTAGGAACTTCTAAGAACTTTTTTTTGAAAAAAGCATTTTTAGCTTTTTAATTTAAAATGTTTCAATTTCAGATGTTAAAAAAAGTTGCAGAAATCACCAAGAGTTCCAGAACAGCCTTCACCCAGCTTCCCCAATGTGAGCATCTTATATAACCACAATGGTTATGTAAACCATGAGGGTAATGCAGACCGCAGACTAGGCTGCTGCTCTTCAGATTAGAGTCCCATCTTCCCATCCCTCCTGCTACCTTTGTCATGGTCCTGAATTCCCGAGAAAGCTCCACCTGGGATTCATTGGTGTACTTTCCCAGCCAGCCTTTCTTGGTCATTCACCAGCTTTCAGACCCTTCAAGGGTACCGTGTCATCTCCTGGATTTCTTTTTATTTTGGTGTGTGTGTGTGTGTCTGTGTGTGTGTGTGTGTGTGCGCGCACATGCATGTGCACACGTGCTGTTTGTGCCAATACTGGGTCTTGAACTTGGGGCCCTTTGCTCTTGTTTGGCTTTGTTCACTCCAGGCTGCTACTTTACCACTTGAGCCACACCTCCACTGCTGGATTTTTGGTGGTTTATTGGAAATAAGAGTCTCTCTGATTTGTCTTTCTCGGTTCTCCTCAGATTTCTCTGCCAGGGTTGGCTTTGAACTTCGATTTCAGCCTCCTGAGTAGTTAGGGCTATAGGTGTGAGCCACTTAAGCCCGGCTATTGTCATTTTTTTTTTATTTCTCCCTTTGTCAGTGGAAAGCACTTTGTTGGGTGTGCTGTTCTTTATTTCTGTGCCTTCGCATCCGAATTTTAACATCCATTACTGTGGTGTTTCCCCAGTGGTGATTTTCTAGTTCTCTTTTTATTTACACTTAGTAATTGGAATTCTACTCTTAGGACTTCATGTATTCGTTTAAGTGAGGGACAAAACTTTTTAAATAGCAATGACAGGTCCACTTTCTTTAAGCTGGGAGGACAATTTGACAAGTGACACCAAGCAGAAAAAATATGCAGAAACCCAAAAACCATCTCAAACATGAATGTTATTTGAAATGTTCTTGCTATTTTCCCCTACAGAGTAGGTGAGGGAGAAGGCGGGGGTGGGGGGATGTGGGGGGGGCTCTGCAGCCAAAACGGTCTCATTTGTTTCAGTCCAGGCCGCAGATGTCTTTGGTGTTTGAGGTCTCAGAGGGAATTCTGTCAGGGGACTAACTCTGACAGAGTGGGATGTTTGGGAGGTATTTAATTTGTAATGTGACATCTTACCTCAGCACTTTGTAAACGCTGTAACAGAAATGTTTAAAATATTGTTTTCCTCTTTCAGAATGTATATTACTACTGAATAGTAAATGAGTTGGAGGTGACTCTCTATTAGATTAAATTTCAGCAGCCCTCAAATCTTATTAGTGTAAAGAGATCATTATTCTGAAGTGTGTGTGTGTGTGTGTGTGTGTTGCTGGGGACCAAAGCCAGGGCCTTGTTTGTGCTGATTAAACATGCCCTCTACCACTGAGCTACCACCCTAGTCTAATTCTGAATTTTATTACTGAAAGATATGTTTAATAAAAGCTGGGCACTGATGGCACATCCCTATAATCCTAGCTACTTAAAAGGCTAAGATCTGAGGATCTAAGTTCAAATGTAGCCTGGGCAGAAAAATCTGGGAGACTTTTAACTAGCAAAAAAAAAGCCAAAAATAGAGGTGTGGTTCAAGTGATAGAGCCTTTGCCTTGAGCGAAAAATCTAAGGAACAGTGCCCAGGCCCTGAGTACAAGCCCAAGTACCTGTACACACTCATACACACACACACACCCAGGGCAGCATATTCTATACTGTGCTTTAAGTTCTACCTATATGATCTTGGTCTTTTTATTTGTACCTTAAAACTACTTCTACTCACCAGCCACAATATATTTTATCAAATTCTCTGTATTTAGTTGGTAGACTGTTAGTGGCTATGTGGTTAAATATCCTCCCTGGCATGTGTTAACTAGTTACAAATAAAATTTTAGGAGTATGTTATATTTGGGAGGAGGAAGGTGAATCGTAGGCATCTTAGAGCACAAATACTCCATGAACCAGCTGTCAGCTCACATTTTTAGGGCAAGGGAGAATTTTGATGGTGGGGGTTCATGATTTTGAGTTAGTTTGCATACTAAGTACATGTAAACTCAAAGATGCATGGGATTCCTCATATCTAAAATCTCTAAAAGTTCTGTTTCATATTGGTAATTCTTTGGAGAATATTTTAAAGTAGGCAGAAAAGCAGACCGAGAAAGGTGAAATTGATGGGTATTATTTCTGGACCCTGGCTAAAAATCACTGTCAGTGTTTGCATTGATATTATTGAAAATGCCACTTCGGATTGATTGGTAAGCAACTCTGTAGCCTCTGACCAGCTGGAGGTGGATACACCAAGTGACCCTAGTGACAGGAGGCTGACATCCTAGGATCGCAGTTCAAAGCCAGCCTGAGGAAGAAAGCCTAAAACACTTATCTCCACTTAACCACCAAAAAGCCAGAAGTGGAGGTGTGGATCAAGTGATAGAGCACCACCTTGAGTGAAATGCTAAGGGACAGCGCACCCAGGGGATAGCACACCCAGGCCCTGAGCACATGCACGTACACACACACACACACACACGGAGAGGAAGAGGAGAGAGAGAGGAAGAGGAGGAGGAGAGAAAGAAGGAAGCAAGTAAACAAACTAATATGAGGTAGATACAATCTTTTTTGCAGAGTGAACCTAGTGTTCTTGTTCATGTGACTACCTCATTGCCTGCAGGGACCAGAGCCAGGAGGAGGACTAGAGCTCAAGTGTTCGCCTGAACCCCTACCCCACACCACCCCATCCAAGGGGACATACCACCCTCCTAGTCCCTTTGCCCCTGGCAAACGCAAATCCATACTTATTCCTTCCCATTTCACATGGGAAATGTAAGGATCACTTTGGTTTATTCTCTTATTCACCTTCATTAAGATGCAGTAAAGCATGAAGTGTATTAATGGAGAGATCCCAGTCTATAGAGGCAATTCACTGAGGAGAAGACAGGCTTGGAAGATTAAACTTCAGCTTCAAAAGCCAGAAACAGACTCTTGTTATTAATAACTTTGAAAATGGAAATCCAACTTTTGATAAATTATTTCAGAGATGTGGTTCAGACATCAGGTAGGCAAGTCTGTGTCTGGCCATCAATTATAGCGGTCTCCTGCTATCAGCGCCAGAGAATCAGCACATTCAGGAGCATGCCCAGGGGTCTCACTCAGAACTTCAGGAGCCCTGGTGTTTTCCTGCTGGCATGTGAGGATGTTGGCAGTCATTTTAGCAGCTTGATGGACCCAGAAATTGATACCTACCAGAGAAAGGGGGTGCTATCCATTTGTTTGCTTTTATCATCCTGCTTTAAAAAAAAACACCTGTAATTTTAAGGTTTAGACATGATGTGTGCTCCTTTTTAGAATTCACAAGATATATTGCGTGTGTGTGTGTGTGTGAGAGAGAGAGAGAGAGAGAGAGAGAGAGAATTGGTTTGAACAAGTAACAGGTTTTGTTTTTTACTCTTGCCTGATCAAGCAACTTGTTACACTTGCCTACATTCAGTCAATCCTGACCTGTGAGGCTGTATTTTAGCCCTCATCCCCTCTGTGATAGGAAGACACCAGTGGCACCTTTCAAAAATAGAGGTTTGTTTTTTTTTTCTGTAATTTAACAGAGGGATTGTAGATGGTTTTACATGAGACAGACAGAAAAGAGTTAACTCATTCTCAACAATTTTGGGAATGGATGATCATCCTGTGATGTTTTAAACTAAAAAAAATTTTTTTTAATTGTAAACTTTCTTAAAAGGAAGAAGGCAGAAGTAATTGTGAGAGATTTTCAGTGGCACCATAGTAAAGATGATGGTTTATAACTTTATTGAAATACATGGATCTGAAAAGCCCTACCCCCTTAGTCACAGAATTCCCAAGGATCTCTTGTTAAGACCCTGTGTCAGAGGGTATCTGTGGGAAGCTGTGGAATGCATACAGGTCTACTGTAGCCTACTGGTCAGAAGCCTTTTCCTTGAGTTGGACCCTTCCAGAAATGCCTCCTGCAAGTTGTGTGATGCTGGCTCAGCCGTTCTCTCTATGCCCTGGGCTTTGGTTCTAGAGAGGGCAAAAGCAAACTCTCCCTCCTGTGGTTGTTGTAGAGATGAAATCAGCACAGAGTAAACTCTCAGCACATACCACAGTGAGTATGTCAGTGGTGGAGGCCTTGCTACTAAGAGTTATAGACAGACCCCTCTCTCCCTCTCCTTCTCGTGCCTTCAGCTTTTGGTCTTATCTCCCCCATGAGAGGGAGAATTATTTTCCATGAGATGTCTTCAGTCCACCCAGAAGCAAGTGTGGCCTTTGAGAGAGATAGGGCTTGCTTTGGGTCAAATCATTTATTTGGTTATTGGGGAAAACCTACCAAGAAGTGAATCCTGAAGGCAGTGCTTCCTTGTGTTAATTTTTCATCCCCTAAAAGTGGCTGGTGCAGTTTTAGTGACTGGTCCTTCCCTTCTTTCCCTTTCCCCTTCCGTTTTCCTCTTCCCCTTCCCCTTCCGCTTCCCTATCCCCTTCCCCTGCTCTTTCTCCTTCTCCTTCCTTCCTTTAAACTTTAGTGAGGGGGTAGGGGGCTCACACTTGTTGGCTGGTTCAATTTCTTGTCATTTCCTCTACTTCTGCAGGAAGGGTCAGGAGATAATTCTCCATAGTAGTCTTGCCATTCGTTATTTATTTAATAACAGTTTGCTAGCAAAACTAAGAGTACTTATCCTGCAGGAAGTTCCCCTTTATGATTTGGTTTATTTGCTTTGCCTCATTCCACTAAGAATTCAAGGCAGCTTTCAATTAAAACCAAACAAAAATGAAAACAACAGCAGAAAACCTGTGGATAGCCCAGGACTTGAACTGACCAAGTCCACCACACTAAAAGGAAGATTTTTTTTTCTTCCTAGAATGAGGCCCTTTGGGATTCTTGGCAGCCAAATTAAAAAGAAGAGCTACATTAAGATCTATATGTTTTTGTACTTATGCGCTCTCATCCACCTTTATATAAAATTCCAAGGACCCATTTTTCAAGTAGTAAACTTGGGTTCAGTGAAAAGCTATCTGTAAGCCTGGTTTTGGAGGCTCATACCTGTAATTCTAGCAGCTTAGGAGCCTGAGATCTGAGGATCTTGATTCCAAACAAGCCCCGTTGGGAAAACCTATGAGACTGTCATCTCTAATTAAACATCCAAAAGAAGGTGTGGCTCAAGAGATAGACCATCAGCCTTGAGCAAAAAATTCTAAGACAGTGCCCAGGCTCTGAGTTCAAACCTGAGCCTGCACATGCTCTCATTTGCAACCCAACGGCCAGCCCAGGGATCCTGGGAGAGTTGCCCTGGACATCATGCTTTGGAAAACCATAATGACAGATATTCTTGGTCCTCAAACAAACCTCTCAGTGACTGCTGTTAGCTGCTGCCTGCCAGCAGCCTCTGGCTGAGCCTGACATTACTAGTTGCAAAACCTTGTTGAACGGAATGATTTCACATTGCCTGCGTATTTGAGCATGTCCACATATCTGTGTCCCATTTGGGCATCTTATTTCCTGCGTACCTCCATCTCAAGTCCACAAGTTTATTACAAGGGCTATACTTCCTCCTCTCTGTCTTATTGACTGTGGGGGAATTTTTCCCCCATTATCCTACAGGGATGAGCCTATTGTATATCTTTACTGATAGAATTTTCACCTAACCATTACAAAAGTTGACCAAAGCTATCTGGGAGGACATTGTGGTGGGAGGTTTCTGTTTTGGTTTGTTTGTGCTGCTGAGGATGGAACCCAGGGCCTTGTGAATGGTTGCCAAGTGCTTTGGCACTGAATCACACCCTCAACCTCTGCTTTCCTTGTCTAGAAGGAGTTTGTTCCTGATGGAAGTTTTGTTTACTTTGGATTTGTTTAGCAGTGCTAAGGATTCAGGGTCCCCTATATGCCAGGCAAGTATTCCACTCCTGAGCTACACTCCTGCCCTGCCCCATGCTCCTGGTGGAAGTTTTAATTCTTATGCTTGGGACCTTTCTTGATAGAGTTTGAACAAAATATAATCCATCCCTCACCTCAACACCTCACTCCACTATCAAATTATATTTGCACCCCAGGGATTCTTTAATATGTAAGGGCCAGAGTGTAGCTCAGTGGATGAGCTCTTAACAGGTTTGCATTAGGCCCTAGGTTCTAGCACAGGGAGGAAATAAAAACTAATAAGGCCAGACCGTGGTGGCTCATGCCTGTAATCCTAGCTATTCAGGAGGCTGAGGCCTGAGGATCACAGTTCAAAGCCAGCCCCAGAAGGAAAGTCCATGAGATTCTTACCTGCAGTAAACTACCAAACAGCCAGAATTGGAGCCATGACTCAAATTGTAGAGGCTTAAGCAAAAAGAAGCTCGGGGATAGTATCCAGGACCAGAGTTTAAGCCCCAGGACTGGCACACGTGTACCTGTGCACACATGGGTACACACACACACACACACATTGTGTTGACCCTTCAAATGATGTCTTAAGTAAGCTTCTGTCTACCTTGGGTTACATGAAGAGTACTTCAGAGCAAGTGGATTTGTAAACAGTCCTGAAAAACTGGAATTCCAGTGCAAAGCTCTTCTGAAATTTTGATTTGAGCAGAGGTGAAGTAAAATACTTCAGAATCCTTTTGGTTTTTTTTTCAGCCATATACCCAATCTTCTGTGGATCCCCAACATATGAAATCAGGGACACAACTCCCAGTCTTTTCTGTTGCTCTTTTCTCAGTACAGTGTGTGTCCCAGAAGGCACCTCTAGGGAATTAGAGACCAACAGATCTCATCATCCCTTCTCTTGCCTGGGCTGGCTTTGAACCTCAGTCCTCAGACTTCAGACTCCCCAATAACTAGGATTACAAGCATGAGCCTTTGGTACCTGGCCACATTTGTATTCTTGGTGTTCTTGCCTAGTGGAAAGATCTTTACAGAAGGGCACCATAAAAGAAGTAAATGTAGTTGATGCATTCTTTCTCTTGGTGACTTAATGCATATAGACTAATTTACTGCTGATAATTCTTGCCAGGGGCAAAATGCAGATGTCCCTTGCTCCTCTGTTTCCTAGGCTAGATGTCGTGAGACTTGAATGTGAGCCAGAATTTGAAAATGCTAGATTGGAATGCAATTTTTTTTCTTAAACACCTGGCTGATTTTATAGAAAGTGTTAACGGTGAGTTTTTCTGGCATTACATTTTCTACGTAGGTGGCAGGAGATTTCCTGTATGTTTTGCAAGATCCTGGGCAAAGACAGGCGGTAGTGTGTGAACCCCTGTGGTCATGGGGCTTCAGGAAGGACAATTTCTTAACCCACAGTTGTTACAGTATGCGTAGGAGGCTATTCCAGAGGATGTCTTTTCAACCTCAAAGCGATTGCAAGTTCACAGGTGTGTTCATGAAAACGAATAAGAGTGGTTCGTTGAGGAATTCCAAATATTGAATCTTGGAGGCCGATCGACCTTTCCCTCAATGCGAGCACAGGTTGGAGTCTCTGCCTACAATCCCCTCGTGGGTGAAGCAGGTAGTTGAAGCATGACAGAACTTATTAAGAGCCCTGCAGGCTTCCTCTACTGCTTGTAATGGAGAGTGGGCAGGTCCAGGAGGAGGTCATCTGTGCCACTGTGCAGTACCAGCATGGGCCGGTGTTAGTATTATGCTCACCTTTGTTCCTCAGCTCCACCCACACCTGGGCCCCCTTCCCATTCCTGGAGTTCCCTCCCCATACAGCTGGCCCCTCCCTCTCTCCACGCAGACCCACCTGAACTCCATCTACCTCACTTCCTATGGATGGTGACGGAGGCCATGTGCTCTATCCTGGGGAAAATATGGCCCCTCTAATAAACCTTATAATAATCTTTCTCCTGTGCCTGTCTGCCTCTGCGTGATCCCCTGGGATGGATGTGTCCAATCCTCTTACAGCAGGGAATGTTCATCTGGAAAAAGAACTTCCTTGAGTTGAGGAGAAAACAGCTTTGAGGAAACTTTGGGTGTTATCTATCGAGATGCCTAGGAGAAATATGTTTATAGAGTGAAGCCAGGCTCTGCTGGGCAAGATGCATTCAGTTGGCAGTTTCAAAAATTGGAAATCCATTCCAGAATTTCTAATACAACTAAAGAGGATTTATATATACGCTGTGTATTGAAAGGGTTTGTGTGATTTTTTTGTTGTTGCTATGTTTTTATGTGTCAGTACTATGATCTTGAACTCAGAGCCTGATATTGCTTAACATTTTTGCCCAAGGCTGGAGCTCTACCACTTGAGCCAAACCTTCATGTCCAGCCTTTTTGGTGATTTACTGGAGTTAAGAGTCTCATGAACTTTCCTGACCCCGCAGGCTTCATACTGTGATCCTCTGATCTCAGCCACCTGAGGAGTTGGATTGCAGGCATGAGCCACCCAGCTTTATGTGTGCTCTTTGGGGACAACGGCATGTGAGGACATCATGATGTGACAAGCAGCCTCGGCTCCAAGGCTAGAAGCGCGGAGCCTTTGCCCAGTCCTCATGAGTGCTATGACTTCCATCATGTCAGTTGTCCGGTTTTGCTTTCTTTCTCTGCCAAGTGCAGACAATCTGAGTGGATGTGGAGTTCTTGGGTTGCTTTCAACTCTAGAATCCTATAACTCCTTCCTTGGGGTATTTGTCTGCATACAGCCCAGGCTGAGGGTGGGCTGGGGCCTGCCAGCTCTCCCTCCTTCCTCTCCTCTCCTCCTTCCTCCTCTAGGTAAATGTCCAGCACGGGGAAACCCACACAGGCGTCCCCTTCTTCAGTGTGCTCCATTTAATAAGCATTGCAGCAGGGTCTGGCTTACACTACAAAGAACAAAGGCTGACTTCAGTCTTTACCCTGGGTTTCAGGTCACTCTGATTGTTTGCAAAACATGGTTTTTGTCACTTGCCAGTACTTGTTCTCCCTGTGAGTAAAACACAAACACATCCTGAAGGAATGTGGAATGCCAGTTTTCCAGCACCGCGGCCTCCTGGCCCCATTGGTCTCCCAGGCCCTCAGCACAGGGGTGACGATCCTCTGGGATTCCCAGAAACAGCAGTTGCTTTGACATTAGTTTCAAGGAAGTTACTACATGGCATATGCCTCTGAAGAAGAAACACAAGATAATTCTTCTAAGATATTTTAGGTGCTTATTGTCAGGTTATTTGAATCCATAATCGTGGAATACACTTTTGGATAAAAGATTTTTTTGAGGGGAGGAGTGTGTTACTTAGCTAGTTTAGAGATTTTTTTTTTGGCGGGGGATTGTTTGTGGAGCTTGAACTCTCATCCTAGGTGGTGTCCCTGGGCTCTTCAGCTCAAGGAGAGCGCTCTACCACTTGAGCCACAGTGCCACTTCCGGTAGTTTTTTTCTTTTTCTGGTGGTTAATTGGAGATAAGAGTCCCATGGACTTTCCTGCCTGAGCTGGCATTGAACCGCAATCCTCAGATCTCAGCCTCCTGAGTAGCTAGGATGACAGGCGTGAGCTACTGGTACCTGGCTAAAGTTTATTTGGGAAGCACGGTTTTATGTCCTAGAAGTTGCTGTATCATGAGCCCTTTATTTACCAAGTAAACCTTACATGTCTCCGTGGTGGCCACACATGTGGGTTCAGCGTAGTAGTAGGATATATAATTGCCCAGTACTGGCCTTAATACCCATTGAAACAGATGCAGCCAATGCAGAGGCTGAGGCCTCTCCCTCTGAGCTTGGCCTCTACTTGGTCAACACAGCCCCCAGTGGGGCCTTGTGGGTCCCGGGCCTGCCTTGTTAGGAAATGAGCAACATTTAGGAGCCCTCAATACCTCGCATAGCTCTGTGTACAGTGACAGGGAGTGGAAATAGGGCTGGACGCAAGACAAGCAGACCAGTGATAAATATAGGAGACTCTCCTCATTCTTCTGCAGTTAGTCACGGAGGGACAATGTGAGCTTTATAAACTTATAAGGACTAGGCAAACAGTTCCACATTTAAAATAACTTGGAGTCATTTTTAAATGAGAGAAAAGGAGTATTTTCTTTTTATTTCCCTACACCCTGTCCATTTAGGCAGCCGTGACAGCAGTTATAAGTGTGCAGCATCTTTCTGGGCTGGTTTTGCTGTCCTGATTGAGCTATGGGAAAGTCACTCCTCTGCAGAGATTTCTTGCTTCTTTTGAGGAAACTTACCATGATGTGGAAAGAAAGTACTGTGTGAGAGAGACACAGTGTGTCTTGCATATAGCTGTCAACCACTTAACCCCCAAAGTCGGCCATCCTTTGTCTTTGATTGTTTTATGTGTTTGTGTTGGTCCTGGGGCTTGAACTCAGGGCCTGGGTGCTATCCCTTAGCTTTTTCACTCAAGGCTGACCTGACACTTGACCACTTGAGTCACAACTCTGCTTCCAGCCTTTTGCTGGTCAATTAGTGATCTGAGTCTCAATTTTCCTGCCTGGGCTTACTTCCTCAAATCTCAGTCTCCTGAATAGCTAGGACTATAGGTGTGAACCATTGGTGTCCGGCTAATGTTATTATTTAAATGTGCAAAGGAAGAAATAAAATCATCTAGCCCACAGTAACCAAGGCTAACAGCCAGAGAGATCCCGGCGCCCCACCGCACTCCCCCCCCCCCCCTCCCCCCAGCTTCTGCTCCTCAACCTTTTTTTTCCATTGAACTTTTCCTGCATTGAGTCTTCCGGGTTGGTAGTGTCTCCATCTTAGCTTTCCAAATCTCTATTTAATAATTATAACTTGGTGTCTGCTTTCTTGGTTGCCCTGTTTATGGCATCTACTTCCTTGTTTGTTCCGTTCTTTCTTGCCTAGCATGGCTTACTGGTTTCTGAGATTTTAATGAACCAGTGGGCCTGGTCAGTACACAGTTGGTTCTTTTGCTTATTAATGAAATATCTGCACATACATCCAACTCTTCTAGATTGTAAGAATAGACTTGAAAGTTGGCTGTTTCTGGGAACCTTCCTCAACCAAGGGGAAGGCCGCATGGAACTCCATTTTTCTATATAAATTACCACAGAGAATAAACTCTCGTTATCTAATCTTTTTAATAAGACTTGTTTGTGTGGACCAGTGCTGCGGGACACTGAGTCTTCTGGGTCTCATTTGTCTGGCTCCTTGATAGCACAGTCTCTGCTCTGTAGCAACATTGGTGTCATAGGATGTTCCACCATGAGCCAGCACCCTCCAAGAGCAAAGCATCTTTCCTTGAAGACAAGACTCGGCCTTGCCGATTTGTGCGGGGAGAATGTCCTTGACCCTTTGCTGCAACTTAATAAATAAAGAGGGCTGAGTGGGAACATATTATCTGTCCCCTGTCATCACCGGGACGCTGGCTCTCCTATGATAATGTGTGGGTTTGGTGCCTGGGGAGCGGGGTGGGGAGACTTGCAGTTTTTCCTTCTCAACAGATGCCTGCTTGGACAGAAGACAAGCCCAGGAGGATCTCCCCTAGCCCTTTCAGACAACCGAGATGTAGGGAACCACCCCTACCTCCTTGGGAGGTGGGGGTGAAGAGGTCATGAAGGCAGTCAAAAGGGTATAGATTTGAAGCCCGGTTGTTATTGGTTTGGGTTTTTTGTTTTTTGGGGGGAGGCTAGCCCTGCAGCTGTGGTCCTTACATAAATGATTTCATCTCAGTGCCTCCAATTTGGTCTTCTACAAATGAACATAGTGATTGTGACCCTGAGATAATATTTAGAATGGTTAAATAATATATATGAGATGCTAACGGTGTTGTTAAGCATGTGGGAAATACTTCATGGATGTTAACTGTTCATCAATACACAATCTTGCATTCAGGTTCTCTGATACAAATGCATTCATCTAGGAGACACTTAGGAGTTATTGCCAGGCACTGTTGGCCTGTAACCCTAGCTACTCAGGACGCTTAAGATCTGAGGATTATAGTTCAAAGCCAACCCAGGAAAGCCTATGAGATTCTTACCTTCAATTAATTACCAAAAAGCTGGAAGTAGAGGTGCGACTCAAGCGGTGGAGGGCCAGGCTGGAGTGAAAAAGCTAAGAGACCAGTGCTCAGTACACACACACACACACACACACGGGGGGGGGGGGTGTTCCAGGTTGTAAACAGTGAGGTCCCGCCCCTGACTTGAGAGCTGATGTGCATCCTGAAGCTTCTGCCTCAGCCTTCCATGGAACACATCTTTGTTTTGGTTCAAACAAGGAAACTGAATAATCTTTGGATCCTAACCCAAAATGATGAGTCTTCTGGATCTAGTTACTCTGAGGCCATGTTCCCTCCGGAGGCGAAGGTGATTTCTTTTGGCGTTCAGAAGAGCAGTGTTGCCAGTGTGATATTCTTCTGTGGGTGTTTAACACAGAAGTTGCCATGTGAACTTTTCCTTTGGGGGTTCAAGTTCATGTTCCCAGGTAACTAACATAGCAGTAGTTCTTTGTGCCTATCAGGAAAAGCATACTACTTAAATGGAACTGTGAAGTGTCTCTTAGAACAACCCAGAATAGCCAAGATGCCCCTAAAGTATTTTATATTTTGATTCAGAAAGCTTACCTTATTTGAATATCCACAGACCCATTCTGCCCTTTAGAAATTGTTTGGATTAAAATTGTTAGCACTGTAAAAAGTTGTGTGGTTGAGTGGCCTCCGTTTTGGTTTTATTGTTCCTTGTAAAGAAGACAAGGCTTCTACTTCTAGCAGAGAAGTTGACTATGATGTGCTTTTTTTTTTTTTTAAGTTTTCTAAGCTCAAGATCATTAAAGAATTTACTAGCAGGAGTGAAATCAAATGTGAATAAAAAGGAATTACAGGGACTCTGGGGAGGGAGAGAATTAAACACTGGTACATGTATGTGACTTGTCTCTCCTCCCCTCTTCATCCCAGTGAAGGATCTGAGATTTTAAATGCAGTTCCCTGTTAGGCAACCATGACCTTCCTCTTAGTGGTTGATGTAGGACTCATCCTTCTCTTTTCCAGTGGTTTGGTTTTTTTTTTTTTAATTAGGTATTTGTGTGTGTGTGTGTGTGTGTGTGTGTGTGTGTGTTTTGTTTATTTTAATTGTTGGTCATTGTTAGAATTCCAAGGAATAGAAAACTCTCCCCAGCAGAATCAGTTTGTGGTTCCCTGTGTACCTTTGTTAGTTGATAGCAGCTTCCATTTCACTTCTTGTTTCTCAAAGCTAAAATGCTTTTAATCATACTCTGTGTGAAGAGCTTGACTTCTTCACCCCCTTGGTGCCGTAATTGGAAATTTGGTTACTATACTAGATTTTTTTTTTAAGTTTTGGCACTCATGTGGAACAACCATCCATCTGCTGGCGAGACACACTGCCCGGGGCTTTTCGAGAAATCCCTTAATAGTCCTGAGCACTAATAATATTTATATACATTGAGATGAGACAAAATTTACAGCAGGCTTCTGGGGCTGGCTCCAGGACTCTGTAATCCCAGACTTCCTCATCTTCGGCAGCCTGCCTCATGGAATCCTCTCGAAGTGTGCTTTCTTAAGAGCAGCCTGGACTGACAAGTCTTGATGTAGATCGTCCTCTGGCAAACAAGTCAGCTCTCTTCTGTCTCCTCTGTTTCCTGCCGCATTTCTGTCCTTCTGCTGGGTATCCAATGTATGTGTGTACAGCAGAAACCTAAAGGCACCCGTGGATTTGGCATCCTATAAAGAAGAGTTGTTCCATCTTAAAAGAAAATGATCTTGCCGGGCACTGGTGGCTCACACCTACTACTACTCAGGAAGCTGAGATCTGAGGATTGCAGTTTGAAACCAGCCTGGGCAGGAAAAGTCCCCATAAAACTCTTATCTTTAATAGACTAGACACACACACACACACACACACACACACACACACACACACACACACACACACACACACA